>NW_022437122.1:1295416-1357700 GCF_009761245.1 Sapajus apella
ACGCCGTGATGACTGTGCTGAGGAGGTTTCCACAGACGTGGAGGCAAAGTGCGGGGACGCTGAGGAGATGACGTCTGTGATAACCTGCGCCACCGCCTGGTGGGGAACGTGTCCGTCAAGTTTCGCCGTGAGGAAGACGCGGAAAAGGCTGTGGTTGACTGGAATAACCGTTGGCCTAACGGTCCGCCGATCGAGGCCGAGCGGTCGCCGTGAGGGACTTCAGAGAAGCCTGCTGCCGTCAGCCCGAGACGGGAGGATGCGCGCGGGGCGGCTTCTGCAGCTTCATGCATTGAAGCCGGTTTCCAGAGAGCTGCGGTGGGAGCTGTACAGGCGCGGTCGCAGGAAGCATAGAGCAAGATCCGGGTCTCGTGAGGTCGTTCCCGTGGTCGTGGCGGTGGCGGTGGTGGAGGCGGAGGCGGCCGCGGCGGGAGCGTGACAGGAGGCGGTGGAGAGACCGTGAAAGATCTGCGCGATTCTGAGCCATGCCGTTTTTACCTTAAGTCTGCTAGACGGAGTTTCGCTCTTGTTACCCAGGCTGGAGTGCAATGGCGCGATCTCGGCTCACCGCAACCTCCGCCTCCTGGGTTCAGGCAATTCTCCTGCCTCAGCCTCCTGAGTAGCTGGGATTACAGGCACGCGCCACCATGCCCAGCTAATGTTTTGTATTTTTAGTAGAGACGGGGTTTCTCCATGTTGACCAGGATGGTCTCGATCTCTTGGCCTCGTGATCCACCCGCCTCCGCCTCCCAAAGTGCTGGGATTACAGGCGCCAGCCAGCGCTCCCGGCCGCCATGAGGATTTTACATGTCTGCTAGAAAGCGTTGCAATTAATTGACCAAACCGGTTCATAAGGGGATTTTTTTTTAACAACAACAACAAAACACAAAGATGGGTTTCTGAATTAAAATTTGTAGTGATAACAGAAAAACAAACAATCGAAGAAACCAGGAAGATACACACGCTGCTAGCACCAGGCCTAAGGACACCACGGTGTCATCCTTCCTGTCTTTGCTTTCCCATTTGTCCTTTTGCTTTGTGTCCTTCCCAGTGCTGTCATATGCCCTGGGTGGCTGCTGTCACTTTTACTTAGGGATGTTTTGGTTCCACAAAAAGGACAATAAAGGGAAGGGCACATCTCATCTTTCCTGCACTCATTCATGTATTTATTCATTCAACAAATATTTCTTGAGCCACCTATTGCATAAGGAAATAGTGTTGGTATGAGTATCTGACAGTGCTGGACATGCACTAAATGACAAGCATTGCATTCAGGATAAAATTACATACATGATCTTACTTAATACTTACCACAGCCCTGTCAGATAAGTACTGTTATTTCCCCATTTTAAAGATAAGGGAAGTGATACCTACAGAAGTTAAAGGTCACAGTTGATTAACTGGTGAAACCTAGATCTCATTCCAGGCTGTCGGCATTCAAAGGTAGTTTCTACAAAGGTAGGGGGTATTCCAGGCAGAAGGGATGCCATTTCTGAAGGCCTTGATAGGGCTTGTTAAAGAAACGGTAAGAAAGTGAATGTGGCCAGGGCACAGAGTTCTCAAAATTGTACCTACAGTATTTGTGATTGTACCTCTATCATAATGTGAATGGCAGCTCCTCCCAATCTCAGCCTGCTCTGTGTTTTGCTTGGGTACAAACTCAGCTGTGACTTCATGGCTAAAGCACTGAGCCTCCTGCAGGCTCCACTGAAGTCCTAAGCATCTGTCTACTTTGATGACTTTGTCCACTGGAATTGCCAACTTTCCAGTGTTCCAGAAGGACACTTTAAGGGCCCATGAAGAGCTCCAACATCATGGGTGATACTTTACTTTGACCCCAGTTGTTTTTCCAGAGTTTCAAAATATCCCTTTATATACTTTTTTTTAAAACTGTGATAAGTGAATAAATAGTTATCATGAGATACAGGCTCAGGTAGGGAAAGGAAATACAAGCAGAAAAGCTAACTCAGGAGGTCTCTAAATCCCATCAATAATAAGGCTCCATAGTAAAATGACAGAACTGTGTTCTGTTGGTATTCATCATTCCCAGTGAGAGCACCGCTCTGCCCACAATCTGCATTCTAATATTTCTTCTCATGAATGGCTTTATGATTTTGCCAAGTCACCTAGATACTCACTCCCATGTTACAGGGGTTGTGAGGACAAATGAAATAAAGCAGTGGTTCTCAAACTTTCACACAGATTCCTGGTTCCCTCCTTAGACTTTCTGATTCAATTCATTCTACTTTCTATGTGGTGGTCTGTCTTCTACTTTGTCCTAGTCTATTTTAAAATTTTGTTAGAAACTGGTTCAAATTATTTAAAGAAGGCCAGGCACAGTGGCTCATGCCTGTAATCCCAGCACTTTGGGAGGCTGAGGCCAGCAGATCACTTGAGGTCAGGAGCTCCAGACTAGCCTGGCCAACATGGTGTATTATAATACACAATAAAAGATGGCTATTACAGTTATAACTTGGGGGATGTGTAACCACACTTAATAACCACATGAAAAAAGACACTATGAAGAAACACATGTTACTGCTGACCAGTAGCACAGGTCATTGTTCCTTAGGAGCTGGTCCACCATGTCCTCCACTGGGCACAGCTGGGTACTGCTCTGTAAATGAGGGGAGTGTCTCTCACATCACTGAGTATTACTCAATAACCATATCACATGCCCTTATACATATAAATTCAATTCTCTATCCTGTATAAACACAGAACCCCATCTCTCTATCATAGACACACATACTACATTCCCAGAATACATAACCCTAATAACCACTTACTAAAAAATACAAGCACATAGCTCCACAAAACATTCATCCAAACTGCCATGCCCTTGAACACACAAACTCAATACTCATGTAGTTCTCTGCATGCCCTAAATATACCCACAATTAACTAACACCACAAATATGCTAACATGGCACTTCATATCCCCAAATACACATACGATCCCACAATACCTGCACATATGTAATCACACTTGCAAATGCTCACGCAAAAATAACTCCTCCATCTTCCAAGAAACAAAAATCATACAAACTCCACCTCACAACTGCACACATTCATCCTACCAGTCCCCCAAAAGTCATGGGTCTTCCCTCACACATTGAAATAGCCATACACAACCCCTGAAAATCATGAAAAGAAACACACAAAATCATGCAACATGTCCTGAGCACACAAAGGGCATTCCTATATTCCACAAATACGTAAACAGAGTGTACATCCACAAAAATATAGACACAAGCACTTTCTCTATTATTGCCCATGTGCATGTGATAATTCTTCCAAATATTCCAAACATTAGACACATACAAATCCCCAACAATCATTTGAGAAAATACATCTTCACAACCTAAATCACAAATATCTAACCCCAATTCTTCTGGCATACATATATTACATCTCATATCTTCCAAATATAAACACTAGCTACACACTTGTGGGTAACACCCCCTGTGGGCACCGAGGCAGGAGAGCTGTGCAAACCCCAGGCACAATTAGTGCCTGAAGAATATCTTAGTTTATAGTGTTATTACTCAGCTATTCCCTTTATATAATCCTTCATATATAGTCATATATTATTTTATAGAATTAGTGCCTGAAGTATAACTTAGCTTACATATATCTAGCTTATATAATCATACTTATATCTAACATAGTTCTATATAATCTTTCTATATAATCATATAGGTATTGTAGTCGGAGCTGTACTGACACATGTAGTGCTGATTTATAGAATCCTTACACATAACCATATAGTAGTTTGTAGTAGGAGGAATGCCTAGAGCAGTCACAGAACAAAAGTAGTATATGGGAAAACAGCCGGACCAGGACGAGAACCAAAGACCCAGGCAGTGGCGTCCCTGCCTGAAAGGGCACACGCTGTATGGCAGGCTTGGAGCAAGAGCCTCTCCTCCGGTTAAAGGAGTTGTAGTACCTTGCATCCAGTTCCTGTGGAAAGTAGACCTCAGGCCTGAGATCCTGGAAATAACCCAGGGAGAAGAACCCCCCCGGTGTGACCAGTCATGGCAGCTGTACACCCTGTCAGACTTTTCTCGCTTCTGTGCTTGCTCAAATCATCCTCCTATAAATATCTTAAGAGAAGAGCACATCTGCCAGCTCCCACTGCATTAAGCTTACAGTATCCTTCTGTAGAAATCCTTTGAAGTCTCCAGCCCCCCGATAAGACGTGTTGTGCACGACACCTGTTGCACACAGCCCACCTCCTTACCTCGGTGACCTAATGGGGGTGGACCACTTTTCTGTACATGACCCTCTACTACCGCGCACGACACAGCTCCCTACTGTGCACAGCCCACCTCTCTGTCCAGGTGACATAATGGGATGTCACCCTCACTTGTGACTCAATTATGTATGCCCTATCACTAAGCCTATAGATGATGACCTTACTCACGACCCTTCCCCCTGCTTGTACTTGGTAAATACGGACACTTCTGGGCGTTCAGGGCCCCCACTGGTCTCCGCTCATAGGTGGCATGGCCCCCTAGATCGAGATGCTCTTCACCAGTTCTTCAGTGTCCTGTCTCTTTACTTCTCAGATCCTGCACTTCAGCACAGCATAAGGGACACCCCACGACCCTGTTGGGGGCCCAACAGCCCTACACACACTCTCACAAAAACAGTTATGAATAGTTATGAATGATCTTTTTTTTTTTTTTTTGAAACAGTCTCACTCTGTTACCCAGACTGAAGTACAGTGGAGTAATCTCGGCCCACCACAACTTTCACCACCTGGGTTCAAGCAATTCTCCTTCCTCAGCCTCCTGAGTAGCTGGGACTACAGGTGCATGCCACCACACCTGGCTAATTTTTGTATTTTTAGTAGAGATGGGGTTTCTCCATGTTGGCCAGGCTGGTCTTGAACTCCTGACCTCAAGTGACCTGCCCACCTTGGCTTCCCAAAGTGCTGGGATTACAGATGTGAGCCACTGCGCCCAACCCAATTATGACCTTCTTTAATCTGCAATCTCCACACAGACACCACCAACCCACATATGTGAATACATATTAGATTCTCACCAGTTAAATACATTTCAAATTCCAATCTAAGAAGTCATATAAACACATTTTTCACATACACACAACCACCCCCACAAATCTCATACCCCTCAAAATCCAAAACAAACCTTTCTTACATTCTCAAGTACACACACTCCAACTGCCCAAGAAGACACACACGTGTGTGCCATAAATTTTAGATATAATACATGTGTAGCCTACAATTTACCAATAATAATATACACTATTTTTTATTATGAATTACACATAGGTAAGTGATTCTTATAGGAGTATTTCTTGACTTTGGCCAGAGTCTTGCATCAACCAACTTGTGCTACCAAGTGAACGGACTATGGCTAAAGGCCTGTTCTTCCACTTTGCAGCTGCTCGTATCATAGGCAAATGAGCATATTGGAACATGCATGCTGGGTGATCATTCTGATTAAGTCAACAAGCTTCACAACTCACTCAATGAAGATGACCGTGAGAACATCACTGATTTTACCAGGACAAGAGCTACTTTTTTGCTGAACTGCATCACGGTTTCAACTGCTGGGGTTTTCCTTAAGCTCTTGCATTGTTCAAAATGTGAGAGGCACAGACTGGTGACCAGCAGGAGCATGACCAGGAGGCAATTACAGTACCTTCTAATCACACATAGCTTTATTTTTAGGTAACACCACAGATGATGCCACGAGAGCAAAGGCCATTGGGTAACCACCATTTCGGCTCATGCTGCGCATCTCCCTGTCCCAACCACTGGCTACGGATGCTGGGAGCCACTGAGGGCGCCGGCCGCGTGTTGGAACCACACCCGCCTCCAGGCTCGTGTGCAGGTCAGGGCAGGCCTGGAACCCACCATGGGAGGGCCCCGCAGGACCTGCACAAATGGAGGGACGTGGCACCTGGGAGCTTCCTGGGGCCAGGTGGCACCTCCTCATTGGAACCTCCATGACTGTCCCTCTAAGAAACCAGTGCATCCGAAATGACCACTCCTAATTTTTGGTAATACAAACTTGCAGTCCATACACATAGCTAACAGCCTCGTTGAAAGGTTTACCTTTGGAGGGTTTATCCTAAATCCAAGTATCCTCAGATTTCATAAGTCTTGCATTCCCTTTGGATTACATTTATTTCATTCCTGCTCATGGCTTTCAATATAATAGCATGCCCTGTTTTCCCACTCAGTCTGGGGCTCCATTAAAGAATATTTCTGGCAAAGAATTTTAGACCTGAAAAAACACTCCAAAAGATACTTTCTTCTGACTCCACTCCCAGAGTTTTTCCTACTGAATTCAAATGATTTCTAGAAATGTTTTTGTTATAGCTTTGATCAATTTCAGTAGACAAAGCAGCAGATAGTAAGGGAATAATTCCACGCTCCCCTACACCCCACTCTGCAATACAGTGCAGAATTTCAGTTGACCATAAAAAACTAGTAGAGAAGCAACTCACTGACTTGAATTTCTAACAGCTTCAGAAGAAACTTTAATCGTCAGATCCTTTCTGCTCATTTGCAGGTTCCTTTCGTTCCTTGCTCCACCTGATAAAAGTGAAGAGTCTTCACATCTACGTTGGCCCAGAGCCTCAAGTGCAGAAACTGAGAGCTCTGTAGGACACAGCATGGACCTACCTTCATTCCTCTACCTACCTTCTGTTATTGGGTGGAAGAGCATCTGTCTTCTGAAATGAGATCCATGCTCTGAGATGTTCTTTCTCAGCTGTCAGTGCGGCCCAGGACTTCCTGCGGTCATGCTCAGAGAGCAGGGGCCAGAGGACTTTTAGCCGCCACCTCCCATGGCCAGTCTTCACAAATTACTTTGGCTAATTTGATTGTCTCTCCTCCTGGGATCTAGGACTTCAAACACATACACAGGTGATTGCAGAATTCAGACAAGATACTGTTCCACAGTATACTTTTTGTAACAATGGCTCAGAAAAAGACTCATTCAAATCCAGTATCAAAGCTGCATGTGAGAATCTTGAGAAAGCATCGGCTGATTAACAACCAAGAATTCTGCCCTTCTTCAGTGCCTGAGTAGGAGATTTTCTATCAACATCCCTCTGAGATGAAGTTATTGATTGAAAATCATTTAAGGTTGCCCTGTGATAAAAGAGCAAGTCCTCAGAAAGGTCTCCAAAGTGTTTATGTTGTTTTTGTTTTGTTTTGGTAAGTTTACCATGGTTTTGCTTGAATTGCTCTCCATTGATCTCAGCTAAGACCGAGGTGAGCTGCACGGCTGAAGAGGGCTGCATGTAAGAAGGCAGCTCTGTCTCAGAGGACAAAAGGCCTGGGGGCACCCACACAGGCAGGCACTGCGTGGAGGTTGCTCCCCTCCCAGTGGCCACTGTGGAGGTATTTCATAGAAATGCTCAAGGACCATTCAGGTTTAGAGTTGGGGCCAAACCGAGAACCCATCAGGGACATTGGACAGGAGTTAGGAGATGAGTTTCTCACATAACTGGAGCAAGGAGGGGAGAAACCTGGGCTTGGGACCTACAATCCGCCGCCTTCCCTGCAGTGTGGCCCCTGTTATGTTTTCTTGCAACTCTGCCTGCATGAGTCCAGTTGTCTTCGGAAGAGACAAGTGCTTCATAAGTGCTAACAGGGAGCGTTTCAGGAAATGATCACAGTGTGCACCCCTCCATCTGAAAGCTTCTTCCCTTCCCCAAGCCCCTCCAATCAGTGCAAAATTACTGCGGCCCAGCAGGGAGTGACGTGTGTGTCTCAGATTTTGTTGCTGTGCTCTCAGTACTCACTCCTCATCTCCTCCGACCAGTTTCCTAACACTCCTCCTGTTCACAGCACAGAACATGAGTGCTCTTTCCTGCCATTTGGATGCTGATAAATGGTCAGTGATTCTCAGTGTGAAAATGAAAATGAAGCAAGTTTTTTTTAAAAGACAGGCTACAATAATTCCCATGCTGCGAACCACATGCGATGACATTGAATTCCAAAGAGCAAGGCTGTATGGTGAAGACGAGGCCAGCAGTGAGCTGAGAGAGGCCAGCCAGGATTCCAGCATGCGTGGGGGTGCATGGGAATGGGGATGGGACACTGGTGGAGAGCATCCTGGCTTGTCTCAGAATGGACATGGGTAGTGGATTCCTAACTCCTGGAGAAACCAGAGCTCTAGGAATTGTAGGCCACTTTATGTCAGGAAAGAAAAAGATGGTGTTCTGTCCTCCTGTCCCTTACACCTGGGCCTACTGCCACTAAACCTAGAAGCTGAGAAGGGTATAATGGCTACTCCAGACTTCGCTGCGTCAAATCAGCCTGCTATTTTTTCTACAATGGTTGTGTTTAGTGGTGTAGCCAAGATTCACACTTGAGTCTCAGTCTCCTTACTGTAAGTTCTCACACTCACAGTGGAGACTTAACAATAATCACTTAATATGTTACAGTTTTTTGGGAAGAGTTACCAGATAAAGTTCAAGATCCCAGCGAGTTGTAAATAACACAGATAAAGGACAAACAGCTTTGTTGTAAAAGTATACTCTAAATATCATATGGATCACAAGTACAATAAAAACTAGTTTACTGTTTACCTTGAATTCAAATTCCACTTGGTATTCCTTATTCATACTTGCTAAATCCTGCCACTCTTCTTCCATGCATTTTTAATTTTGCAAAAATGTTACAATGCCTCATTCTAGCAATTTACCTGAGGAAATAAAGACAGGAACCACATTACTGAGACAAACATTGTCACTGCAAATATCAGAAAGCTGAAACGTATTAATATATTAATTTGTACCCAAAAAAAACCTGAAAGCATTTTCAGACAGCAAAAATAGCTTCATTATGCTTTTGTTTGCATAATATATCTCTGGAAAGATGAAAAAGAATCAGAACACCCATTTGCTCCAAGAATGAAACTGTTGTGTACAGGGAAAGAGGTGGGAGGAAGACGGGTCACTGCCTATTCCACTGTGCACAATTTGAATTTAGAATCATGCAAAAGTGTTGACTGGTTAAACTAAAATCATTTGACAGATTAAAAAATAAACATTTAATACCAGCACAATACGCTGGGAAACAAAATGAAAGGCTTTCTGGCCGCAAAGCCGCTCTTTCCTGGACTGAGGCTTTCCAGCAAAGGAGATGGGAAGTAAGGCTGGCCTGCTGGTGTGGACAGATTCCAGCAACATACCGATCTGGGGGCTCAAGGACGGCTTCCATAACAATGATGAGCACACAGCCACCTAATAGCCTGGATCCTCTGAACCACGCACAGGATAGAGACATGGATCATCTGACAAACACAGGGGTTCTTGGGAAGCGTCCTAAATTGTGTTTAGGAAGTGCAGCCCCTGTTGAGATTCACCAAGAGTGGGAAAGAGCCCAAATGGGAAGGAGCATGGGTTGAGGGGCACAAAAGTAGGTCTGTTGACAAAGAATGGAAGTAAAGGGGACATCAGTTTGAAGCTTTGTGCTGTGAGTCAGAAGGACAATTTAAAAATTGCCTGAAGAGGCGCATGCCGTCTGTGCTGCTGCCGTCCAGCTGGAAATGAACCTCAGTTCTTGCCTATTGGCTGGAGCCCTTCACAGAATGTCCCCCACCCCTACCAGTACCTGCTACACTGCCCCTCCCCCTCTGCAGAATGTCTGGGGTCCTATGTTCTAAACCTATTTATTTTCAAATTTTCCCTGATCTACCTGAACTCAGGAGAATCTGTTGAGGCAGTTCACTCTCTGGGTCCTGCCCTTGACTTTTCTCATTGTGGAAATTGTCAGACAGCGGTGATCAGCACCCAGCCTGAGGGGATGGCTTCAAATGGAGGTAAGTCTGTAGGGACAGGGGCATTATCCAAGTCTCTGACATGTTTCAAATCCTTGGGAATTCAAATTTGACACTGTCCTGGGGACAGTTGATAGGGCTGATGTTGAGGGAGGGAGGGAGCACTGGATGTCCCCAAAGACATCACACCTGGGGAGGGCCATGGCACCCTGAGTCTGTGGTTAGGGAGGACAGCTCCTTAGAGGTGGACCAAGATGCCTGGGGGAATACACCATGTAGGGGAAAGGATGGGGTGGATGTATTGATTCTTTCTAGAGAGGGACAGGTCACGTCACCGTGTGTTTGTAGGGAGTGGTGGGATCCTGTTGTGCTGGTGGCCCAGGGAGGATGACAGGGAAGCCTGAGCCCTGTGTTGTGTCTTCAGGCTCCTGGAAGGTGTCCTTCCATAGTGTTCAGAGGGATTTGGACTGGAGTTTTCTGGATCTTAGGGAGGAGTGGGGAGAAGTGGTCTCAGCCAAAAAACTGTTGGGTGTGTTGGCTGTGACAGAGCCTGCAGTGACAGCCTCTGGGTGGGCAAGGCTGGGGGTGCTGTAACTGCCGCAGCCTCTCAGCTCCCTCCCCAGAGGTGGCTTCTCTGTCAGTTCAGGTGGCTGTTGGCTCTGATTTAACAGGGGTGGGGGCAGCTGGGGAAGTTCAGACAACATGGCCTGGGCTTCCCAGGTTGTTCTGAATTGTTCGTCCTTTCGTGGAAGCTCAGGTCTTCAGACCCACTTCCTCTTGTCTGCTAGCTCATGGCCTGTCCTCTGCACTTTGTGTTACTGTGGAGATGAAGGATTTGTTTCTATTCCATGTCCACTACCTCCTGAACAGGGGACGGGTGTGGACTCTTGCTGGTTCTCAGTGGAAGGGTCTGGAAAGACTGGTTTCCTTTCCAGTAGAGGAAGGAGAGTAGCGCACAAATAGGAAGACGATCCTCTTATTATTATTATTCAAGTCAGGATGTGTGTCCTGACTGATGAGGTGCACGTGCTGTATCCCTATCCCCCTTGACTGGGGACTGCATGAAGTCCTAGTGAACAGGGATGAGTCCAGACAACTGTGCCCCACCTGGCCCATGGCCCAAGAACCTCTGGTCCTTGGTTGGTCACTGTATTCAGTTACTGGGAGCTCAAAGGAAAAGGACCAGAGGTGGGTTCATTGTCCCAGGAACTACTGTAACATGACCAGCAGCTGTGAAAATCCCCGGACACCTCCCCTGACAGCCCCACTGCTCACCGCTGGCTGGCTGTGCTCTAATCCTGTGCTGCTGTTGCTGGCTGAGCAATGACAGTATCTCAGGGAACTTCACCACTGCTTCTCAGACCTGCTCCCTGGGAACAGAGCTTCCTGAGTGGCAGCCAGGACCACTGAGCACTGA
This sequence comes from Sapajus apella, assembly GCF_009761245.1. Classification (NCBI taxonomy): domain Eukaryota; kingdom Metazoa; phylum Chordata; class Mammalia; order Primates; family Cebidae; genus Sapajus; species Sapajus apella. The sequence goes on from NW_022437122.1 coordinate 1,306,604, forward strand.
GGAAAGGGTGGCCCGAATCTGACCCCTGTGTAGCACTTGCTGTGCGTGGTGCCAGGACAATCACTTGCAGGCTGGGCATGACGTGTCTGGGTTATCTTCAGGGTTCACAGGGTGCTGGCCTGGGAGAGATTTCCATCCAGTGGTTTTCTTTCATTGTTTCTATTTTGAGACAGATCCTTTCTCTGTCACCCAGGCTAGAATGCAGTGGTATAATCTTGGCTCACTGCTGTCTCTGCTTCCTGGGTTCAAGCAATACTCCTGCCTCAGCCTCCAGAGTAGCTGGGATTACAGGCGTGCGCCACCACACTCAGCTGAGTTTTGTATTTTAGTAGAGACATGGTTTCACCACATTGACCAAGCTGGTCTTGAACTCCTGACGTCAGGTGACCGCCCGCTTCAGCCCCCCAAAGTGCTGGGATTACAGGCATGAACCACCACACCCCGTCTTTCCAGTGGCTTTCTTTTGTTGTGTTGAGTTAGGAAAGAAAGGGGTGTACGAGAGCTTCAGGAAAAGGAAGACTGAAGAAGAGATGGGGCCATAATATTAGGAACCTTCTGGCTTCCTGGAGGCCTTCTGAGTGCAGAGCACTGCCCTGGGGGAGGCCCCTCACCTGCTGCTGAGCATGCTGAGGGCCACCAAGCCAGCGAGAGATTCATCCCTGACCCATGGCTTGGGAGATTCCTGTAAGGCTGGCAGGTCTTCCAGGGACGCCCGAGGGAAACCCTCAGAGGCAGCGAAGGCTTGGCTGTTGCTTCTTGGCAGACAGGGGTCAGGGAGTCTAGAGGAGCCAGGGCCAGGCTCTCTAGTGAGGCGACCCTGCCGTGGAGGAACAGAGCATCCGATGCACACACAGGGACACTTGCAAGCTGCAGTTTCCCTGTCACACGTCTCTGATTGGGACACCCCTCTGATTCCCAGTGACTACTGCAGACCTGCAGACCCCAGCTCATTCACCTCTTTCCTTTGTCTCCACAGCATGCCCAGCGCTGGAATCGGGTGTGACCAAGAACCCTGGCACCTCCATGCCAGTGTTTATGGCTCTGCCCTTTGCCACACCTTCTCCCGGCCCAGCACACGGGCCACCCCTTGTGACTGCAGTGGTTCCTCCAGGTGGCCCTCTGGTGCTGTCTGCCTTCCCCAAGACCCCTCTGGTGGCAGGACAGGGTGGCCAAGGCCCAAATTTGGCTGGGGCTTCCAACGTCCTTGTCCAGATGAGGACAGAAGTGGGGCCTGTGAAGGCTCCTCAGGCACCGACCTTGGTCCTAACTCAGGCCCCCCTCGTCTGGCAGGCTTCAGGCACCCTCTTCAAGGGCGTCGCATGTCCACCTCCCCAACCCATGGCAGCTGCACCTGTGGTGCCCGCTGTGGCTGCACAGGTCTTTGGGGACACCCAGGCCTGCGAGGCAGGCTGGTCCCAGGGCCTTCCTCCTCCAGCACCACTGGCTCCTCAGCTGGCCCCCATGATGGCTCCAGGGAACGCTGGGCCATGGCCACAAGCGGGTCATGGAGAGGGCAGCCTGGCTCCCTCCCAGGCCAAGGCCCCGCCGGACGACTCCTGCAACCCCAAGAGCGTGTATGAGAACTTCCGACTCTGGCAGCGCTACAAGCCCCTGGCCGGGAGGCACCTTCCCCAGAGTCCGGACACGGAAGCGCTTTCCTGCTTCTTCATGTGAGTGTCTTCAGGGCACCGGAGCTCGTCCTGCAGCTCACCCGTAAAGACGCTGCTGTATGGACGGGAGGTCACGCTGTTCAGGGGAGCTTGAAGGCGATGGGTTGAGCTATGGAAGGGCACATTTTCAGCAACACTAATCTGGCTGCCACTCAGGACAGACTCTCAGGGGCCTCATGTCACCTGCCCCTCACTGTCCCGTGAGTCCAGCCAATCCTTACTTTCAATCATTTTCATGACAATGTTTACAGAACACCCAGGTCAGAGAGGGTTCCTGGTCCGACATGAGCCACGGGTTGGGTTTAGGACTTGAGTGTGTCCCAGTGCCTCCCCTTGACCTGAGTGGCGAAGGCCACGGGCACAGCACATGGGCTGGGAGTGGGAGCTGCAGGAACCTGGCACACGCCCACTGTTCTGCCGAGGTCCAGCTGGCACAGCGGTGGTGGAGCCTGCACAGGGGATGGTCTCGGGCCCCGCACTGGGGTCCATGCTGAGCAGGTATTTGCAGCTTTGCCTTCGATCCCTCCTAGAAAAAGGGACGACAATGCTTCATTCAGAGGATGGTGAAGAGGTGACTTGAGCTCACTTATGACACATATAGCAGTGTCCGGCACATGCTGTGACACATTACATGATAGCAGTTATGATTACTGTCCCTATTGATATCATTATCAGACCTAGGCCTCCTTGGACAGCGCTCCCCAAGGCTATGGGCTCCAGTGATGGCTCTGAGTGCACCACAAGCCCAGCAGCCCAGGGCCATGTGGACTGTGGTGACTGAGGCAGCAATGCCAGCATCTGGGACAGTTTGTGGATTCAGTCCCAGTCCTGCCTCTCTCCATCCTGCGGTGCCTCTGTGACCCTGTGTCCCCCGCTGATGAGCAAGCCCATACTCCACAGGAGCTTGAGCACATCCACCAGGCAACACACTGGCCACTCCCTAGGCAAGTCCCCTGCTCAGGGTATAGGTGTAAGGCGACGCCATCTTTGCTCCCAAAAATCTCGCTGCCCTTGCATCCTGGGACTGGTTGCATCCTCCCTTGGAGCTGAGTCCCCATGCACTGGGTACCCTGATTCTGGGAGTGGAGCCGCCCCAGGCTCACAGGCTCCGCGTGCAGTGGGCTTGGACGCTGCTCTGCTTTGGTTCTGGTTTCTTCTCCTCTCCAGGACCCTGAGGCTGCGTCCCCAGGGGCTGCCTTGCTCCAGAGTCCCCAGGAAGCTGGTTAAATGCTCAGTCCTGGGGCCCTAGAACCTGCATGTTAACCCTCGCTCCCCGGTCATTCTGTGTGCGCGCTGTCTCAGTCAGATCGGGCTCCGCCATAACAAATCCTATAGACTGGGTGCTTTATCAGGACACATTCACGTCTCCCAGCTCCAGAGGCTGGAAGTCCCAGGCTGAGAGGGAGCGCCCTGGTGTCTCCTCCTGCCCTTATCACGGCTCAGATGCCATGACAGGAACCCACCCACATGACCTGCTCTAACCCTGATTGACTCCAAGAACTGACACACTGGGGCTGAGGGCTTCAGCACAGGAATGCTGGGGACACACATGTTCCACCCAAAGTACTGAGTTCACTTGTCAACACTGAGGACTCGAGGGGCAGTCAGAGAGGCCACCCGCTGCCTTGTGTATCATGATGTTTGATATTGGGGGCGTGTCCTGGAGGCTGAGGAGCCCACGTAGGGGAAAACAGCACAGGGACACATGGCAGGACAGATGTGGGGAGGACAGGGGCCGGGTGTTGGGACCAGGTGGGCTTGGGATGGAGGATGGGCTCATGGACTGGGACTGACTGTACCGCCTTACAGCCCAGTTCTCAGATCCCTGGCCCGGCGGAAGCCCAGCATGACCCTGGAGGAGGGACTGTGGTGGGCAGTGCAGGAATGGCAGCACACGAGCAACTTTGACCGGATGAACTACTATGAGATGGCGGGAAAGTGAGTCTGGGGTGCAGGGACAGAGCCATGGCAGGGCAAGAAAGGGTGACAGAGGCCCGGCGGCCATGGTGGCTTCTCAGCGTGGAGCGTGAGGAGGGTGTGGACAAACAGGCCCTCCTGGGCCCCTGGCTCCCTCAGGAAGCTGTTCCTCCCTCCTAGAGTGCTCTGGGGTCTCTATCCTGCCCTGGTGGGAAGCCACGCCCTGCCTGGCCTGGGGACAACCCCTGCCTGATGCTGGGGGTCATGGAGGGAGCAGCCAGCATCACAGCCCAAAGGTGGTCACCACCAGCTGTGAGGATGGGGAGAAGGGGTGCTGGCGACTATAGACAGAGTGGGGTGCACTCTCCTCACGGCAGTGACCAGAAGTCGGTTTTCACCCATCCCGGCCTGGCCAGGATTGGAGAAACCTGCGTTGGGTCAGGGGAGACCTGCGTCCAGGACACCATGAGACCCATCTCTGGCCTGCCTGCCTTTGCTCCTCACAGTCCCCTCTGTTAAGACAGACAGACAGCAGCCTCAGGGGAAAGGGGCCTGTCTTCTGGGCTCAGCTTTTGCTTCCTCCCAACCAGGGGTCTCCCAGGCCTCATTTTCCTGGGTTATCCTTCAGGGACCCACAGTCCCAACCTCAGGACTCCGGCATCTGGGCAACATTCCTGACACCTTCTGCCATAAACCCCACCCCTGGCCAGCTGAAGCCTGGAGGAGGGGTCCCCCTGGTGCCCTCCTGGGCCTCGTAGCCCTGACTTGAGTCAGGAAGCCCTGTTGATGCCATGGGCTCTGCAGGGGCCCGGTGAGGGGCAGTGAGCCCAGAACTCTGGGAGCAGCTCCCTCCTGGGACTGGGGGATGGGCCCTAGGGAGGGCCTGGACAGCCTGCCCAAGGCACTCCTTCCCATCCCTGCCTTTGGCTGCTGCCTGGTCCTGGGGGAAGGGGGCCTAGACCCTGTCAGCACGGCCTGCACCTTCTTCGCCCCAGGTTCCTGGAGTTTGAGGCTGAGGAGGAGATGCAGATTCAGAAGTTGCAGTGGATGAAGGGGCCCCAGTGCCTGCCTCCTCCAGCCCCGCCGAGGCTTGAACTTCAAGGACCATCAGCCCCTGAGGTGGTCAAGCAGCCAGGTACAGCTTCCCACATTCCCACAGGAGCCACAGCAAAGCCCAGAGGGGCCAAGGGAGGCCACTGACCCCACACCCCATGCCTCCCTTCAAGAGAGGGATTTGTTCCTTCCAACAAGACAGCTCAGGGGACCCGGGGAGCTGGGCGGCCCGTGGTCATGAAGTGGGTATTCACCTGGTCACGTTTCCTAGCTACTCTCCCCTCCCCATTCCAAAAGTCAACATACAGTCCGCCCAGGAACAGGGATGAGCGGGTAGAGCACTCAGCTTATCTGTGGCTCCAAACTTCCTCCCAAAGGATGCTCTTAGATGTGCCCCTCTTGCGGCGTCTCCTCTGGGGCACTGTGGTTCAGGTGGTCCTGACCAGCTGGGACCCAGTTCACGTCCCCGAGCCCTGCCCTCCCGTGTGGTGCAGGCAGGAGGAGCAGTCCTCACCACGCCCGTCCTCCTCCCTCCCTGCCTCAGTGTACCTTCCCAGCAAGGCCGGCCCCAAGGCCCCGCCTGCCTGTCTGCCACCACCCAGGCCCCAGCGGCCAGCGGAGACCAAGGACCCCGAGGAGATACCACCTGAAGTGGTGCAGGAGTATGTGGACATCATGGAAGAGCTGCTGGGGCCTCCCAATGGGGCCACAGAGCAGCTCACAGGACAAAGGGAAGAGGGCGAAGTGGAGCAGGAAGAGGACGGGATGCTTTCAGACCCCGACCTCCTGAGCTACATTGACAATCTGTGTTCCCAGAAAGACTTTGTTACCAAGGTGGGCTGGCCTGAAGTGTCTGCAGGATTCTGGGGGATGGCACTCACAGGTCCTTGGAATTAAGCTCTGTTCCTTAGCTACTCCGCAGGGGGTGAGTGTGTTTCTGTGGATTTGAGTGTCTGTGTATGTGATTGTGTGTTTGTGTGTTTGTGTCTATGATTTGTTACTATGTGTTTATGTGGGTGTGAGTGTGGCATGTGTATGTTACTTGTGTCTGTGTATTTTCCTGTGTCGTATGTGGTCTATGTGTGTGCCTGTGTGTGGTTTGTGTGTCTCTGTCTGCATGTGTGGATGCTACTAGGTCCGTGGTCTGTGTATGGAGCTGGTGGTCGCCATGGTATGAGACAGCTCCAGAAGGGTGGGGACAGGGCGCTCGCTGCTTTCTACATCTCCTCCAGGTGTCCTTGGCTCCAGGTTACTCCCTGCCCGGGAACCTCACGCTGCCTTCCTCCTGTTTCCAGGTGGAGGCCGTCATTCACCCCCGATTTCTGGAAGAATTGCTTTCTCCAGATCCACACATGGATTTCTTGGCCCTAAGCCAGGAGCTGGAGCAGGAGGAAGGACTCACCCTTGCCCAGGTAGAGCAGGGAGGGAGGGGAACCCAGGTACCCTGGGGGCAGGAGGGACCCAGCACACAAGCCCCACCTGATTGTCTACCCCACCCTGTGGGGGATGCTCGACTTCTTGGGGAGCCACTCTGAGGTGGGGAGGTGCAGGTTCAGATGGAACAGGATGGAGAGGAGCCAGGAGGAGAGTCAGGATGCAAACTGCAGTGAGGCCCAGCGGGATGCCCGGCAGAGCCACACCCTCTCTTTGACAGGAAGCCCAGCTGCCTCAGGCTTCCCTGCCTGCCGCCCAAGTGCCCTGGTCTCCACCACCCTGGGCCCTGCTCACACTTGGGGCAGCGCCAGTAAGTGCCCCCTTTCCTCCCGCAGGTAGCGGAGAAGCGCCGCCTATCCTTGAAGGAGGAACGGCGTGCCAGGGCAGCCCCTAGTCATGGCACCGCCCGCTTGGACTCAATCTCTTCTAAGTCTGCAGTGGGCCAAGGAGCAGAGAGAGATGTCCCTGGCCCCCAACAAGGGGTCAGCATGGAAACCTGCCCACCCCAGACAGCTGCCCGGGACCCTCAGGGACGAGGCAGAGCACGCACTGGCATGGCCAGGTCCAAAAACCCTGTGGTGCTTTTGGAGAGACTGGATTCCCGCAGGCTGAGGGCTGTCCGGACATACTCTCCTCCCCAGGACCACAGACCCGCCTGCCCAGGGGTGGGGACCAAGGACACCTGGGTTCTCCCTGGAGCCTCTCCTGTGAAGGAGTCACCCAGGCTGTCTAAGGGGTCAAGTGAGGAGGAGAGGGAAATCCCTGGTATGGTTACTGTCGTGGGTACCAACTACAGGCTGCGGCCCTGGAAGCTGTCCCAGAGCCCTGTCCCTGCCTCGGGCCTTCTCAGCCCAGAAGGGCGGGGACCCCAGGGAGCTCTTCAGTCCCAATCTGCAAAGAGAAGAGGCCTCAGCCCAGCACCCGCTCCTGCCACCAAGTCCAAGAAGCGAGCTCTCTTCGGAGGCCCATCCCCTGCTGAACAGACGCCCCACCTAGGGCCTGGGCTCAGAGTCTCTGGGGCGCAATCCCTGGCTTGGGGGCTGGGTGGCCCCTCACAGTCCCAAAAGAGAAAGGGTGATCCCTTACTGTCTAAGAGGAAGAAAAAGCAGCACCGCAGCCAGTAGGGAGACAGGGCAGGCTCTCTGGTGCCAATCCTCAAGGGTGGGGCTCTTAACTCTCGGACCCTCACAGCACCGGGTGACCCCAAAGCAAAGACTTCTCCCCCAGTGCTGATCTTGCTGGGCATTAGCTTTGGAGGGTGGGGAAGGGAGGGGAGGGAGAGAGTTGGGGAGGAAGAGGGTGGCTGAATGGGAAGGGAGGGTCTAGGGGGAGGGGGTAGGAGGTGGGGAGCAACGTCTTGGGGGTCTCGTGTGTAAATATGAATAAATATAGTTGTGTTGGGAATGCTCTCGGAGCTGTTGCCTCTGTACTCAGGGCTGTGCTGCTCAGTGGAGGGGGTCTGTGAGGGAGAGCAGAGGGACCGGGAGATGCCAGGCACTGGGGACCCACGGGGGCCAGTCCCACTCATTCCTGAGGTATAGGTTGCCCCTTCAGATGCTCCAGGGACTGACGGATGCTGAGGAAGCCCTGATCCCTCCCACCATCCACTCACAAGGCCCCACCTGCTTCAGTTATCAGCATCCCTCGGAAATCCTGGGATGGAGAGGGCTGGCCGGCTCTTGTTCTGCGCGGTGGGAGCCGAGGAGAAGACAGCTGCCTGCAACATGGACACGGGGAGAGGCGGCCGCTCCTGCTTAACCCTCATCAGGAAGAGCTCGGGCCCTGGGCTGAGGGGAGATGTCGAGGTGTCCATCCACATGGGTGTGCTTGGGATACGATCGTGGGTGGGGAGAAGGGGAAGTCCCTCTGCTGGTTTCTGGGCAGGAAAGAGTCTTGTCCAACTGGCAGAAGCAGATGCTCCTAGCTGTGGCCACAGGGACTGGCCTCAGGGGCCCTCAGGGTCCTGCATGGAGCCCCTCACAGCTATGATTCCCTTCCCATATGATGACTGAACTCTTGTGTGGAATTGATGCAGACAGATTTACATTGGTATCTGAAACAGTTCCCTCCCAACCCACCATCACCAACGGGCACAAGCATGGCCAGCCTGTCAGGTGCAGGGTGGGTGTGTCTGCTGGTCCCAGGGCCAGGGAGAGCTGGGACCCGGGCCTAGAGGGGCCTAGCGGGGCCAAGGCTGAGCCGCCCTTCTGCCAGGCACAGACCTCAAGGGCAGAGCAGGGGCTGCCTAGGATGTGGCACTGGCTGTCTGGGAAGTGCCCTGGGAGTTGGGGGCCTGGTGTTTGCTGAAGGGAGACTTCCGGGGTCTAAGAGTGAGATGAGGACTGCACCAGGAGAGGGACTGAGGCTGGGGAGGACCCTCTGCTCTTTCCCACACTGTCCTGTCCTCCCCATCTCTGCTGAACTCCCCTCACCCCATGTGGCCGACCTCTACCCCCTTACCCCTAACCCACCTCTCTGAATCTCAGATCGCAGCATAGACAGGACCGGGCACCCGCCCCGGTTCCCTCCTGGCCAACACCTTCTTCACCGTCTGAGTTCCGATTCCTCCCCAGGGCCCTTGTTGGCTCAGGACCACGGTGACTGCCAGAGCACTGGTCCCAGCACTCCCTGTATGCAGAGCTGTGGTCATGGTGCTGGGGGCTGGCCCAGCAGCAAAGGCTGGTCGGGCACAGCTGTCCGTTACAAGGCGGCCTGGCCCCTCTGCCAAGTGACAGAGGGAGCCATGTTTGGGTCCTCTCTGGCCCCATCCGCCCACAGAACACACCAGTCAGCTGGACAGATGCCGCTCTGCCCCATCCCTTCTGCTCCACGTGGGCAGCGTCGGAGGCCTGCCCTCTGTGGCCTTTGGGAAGAAGAGTTTATCCTGGCAGGGCTTTCCCAGCTCAGTGCACATCAGGCCATCGGGGAAAATGTGGGAGTGAGGAGTCACTGGTGGGTGATGTGCGCAGCTCCCGTGACTCCTCTACCTTCAGGGCCATCCTCAGGAGACGAGGTAGCACCTCCCCTTTGCAGGGTTGAGGAATGGTAAGTGAGCCGTGTTTGAAGGGAACGTGGTCTGTACTCTGGCTTGTGTGGGTGCTCGGCCAACTTCCTCACCTAAGGATGAAAGTGACACTTCGGCTTAGTGACACCTCGGGACTCCTGCTGGTCACCCCACTGGCTGTTGTCTGCCCCATGTCCCTGTCCTTGTTTTGGCTGAACCATTCCCAGGAGGAAGAACTTGTGCTTCCTCCACCCCTGTGTCCCGCCTGAGCCCTACAATCTGCCCCTAAACGTGGACAGTGGGGCTAACTTGGGTACCCTGATAGACTGAATGTTCATTTCCCCCCACCTGCCCAATTCCTATGTTGAAGCCCCAATCCAGGATAGGTGATGGTATTTGAAGATGGGGCCTTTGGGAGTTCTTCAGGCTTAGAGGAGACCATGAGAGTGGGGCCCTAATGTTGGGATTAGGGCCCTGGTAAGAAGCAGAGACCCCAGAGCTCTCTCTCCCCAACAGGAGGACACAGTGAGAAGGCGGCAGTCTGCAAGCCAGGAAGAGAGCCCTCACCACACTGGGACCCTAACCTTGGACTTCCAGACCCCAGACTGTGACAAATACATTTCTTTTCTTAATACACGCCTGGTCCATCCCCCAAGTCTATAACACTTTATCCTAGCAGCCCTATGTGACTGGCACAAGGTTCATCATCTCAGGAACTTCCTTCCTAACTGGTATCTGGAAACTGCATCAGAGCCACAGGAAAGAATGAAGAAAGGCTCAGCCCTTTACGACGGTCAGCACACCTCCACCCCAAGTGCAGTGTATCACACGTGAACCAGGAGTGCTGTGGAACACAGTGAAAGGGAATCTGCAAACACCCGTGACATCATCACATCCATGCTCAGGGAAGCCAGGCAGCTTGCCCACAGCAGGTGGTGGGGGAATGCTGAGGCTCTCAGTGGGCTTGGCCTCCCTGCTCATGCACCCAGGTCACTCTCTGGGAGCCAGTGCAGCTGGGGCTCCCCTGGCAGGTTTGCCTCCAGAGCCCTCTCCTTTCACCACTGGACAACAGATCCCTGAAGAAGCCATGGCATTCTGGGAACCTCCATCTGACAACGTGAGCAAGGCCGGCCCCCAATAGTGAACATGCTGTGCTTTCTGACAGCTGCCAGGATGGACTTGCTCCAAGTGGCTGCCCTTTTCTAGCTGCACTTTGATTCTAACTTCAGTGTCCCATGATGTCTTTCAGGTCTAGGTGCCCTGGGCAGTGTTAGTGAGAATCGCCTGCTTTGGGGGATCTGGGCCAGGCTGCCCCCTCCTGGACAATCGTCTGATATCCAGCCAGGGCTGCCAGAGTTGCTGTCACTGAGTCCCTAGCCATCACTGGACGCTGACACTCAACAGTGGCCCCCACCCTAGCACATCCCTGTGAGGGAGCTGGTACGCTGGGTTACTGATTCTGAGTTATGATGTCATTGAGCATGTGTGGTCTCCACACCTGTGCCCTGTGAGCTCATTTTAGGCAAATGTATGCGGACTAAGTCTGTATATAATGTGGTTCATTTTCCATTCTCATCTCAGTCTTCGAGGGATGAATTCCACCTCTCATGCCATGGTCCTTCCTCAGAATCTCCTTTGTCTTAGTTCATTCCAAAGATCATGTTGTAGGATGTTTATCAGGTATGCAGTATTTGCATAAACTGTATGAGCGATTAAAAGATATTCTCTGACATTAAGCACAAACAACATAGAAATCTCAAAGGTGAAGACAGGATCATAAGATGCCTAATCAATGTCAGTGGATGGTTAGTCAAAGTCAATTGCTTCATCCCCTTGCCTTTCATTAGCATAGATAGAAACTGACTGTAAACAGGCTTCACTCCTTCATAATGTGCCAAAATAAACCCCCAAAGCACACATCACACAAACCAAGTCAGGCCACTGGGACCATCATGCGTCATCTGAGCCAGCTGGGCCATGCCAACTCCTACCCCATCTCATGCTTTTCCCTGCATTGCTCAGGACTGGGAGCTTCTGTGTGAGCCAACATGCAGTGCCACAGATGCTCCATTCATAAGACATCCTGCATTCACGTTCACTGCTTTTTTTTTTAACGATGCAAATTTTATATTGATCTGTAAACACCCATGACGTCGTTGCTTCCACACACAGGGAAGCCATGCACCTCGCTCACACCAGGTGCTGCGGGTGTGCTGAGGCTCTCGGTGGGCTTGGCCTCCCTGCTTATGTACCCAGTTCACATAGAAAAAAAAAAATAGAAACCACATAGAAAAAATATGATAGAAAACAATTTAGCCACCATGTAGATGTGGGCCATGTTAACATTCTACCATTTGCTCATTTTTAAAATAAAAGCTTTATTAAGACATTCACATCGCATGCTTTCACTCACTGAAATTGTACAATTTGTGTTTTACATAGAATTTGTAACCATTACCACATTAAATATATTTATAGAATTTGCAGCTGTCACTGCATTGTCTACTTACAGAATTTGCAAGCCTCACCTCGATAAACTTTAGAACATTTTTATTGTCTCAAAAAGAAACCTCTGGTTGGGCATGGTGGTTCACTCCTATAATCCTAGCACTTTGGGAGGCCAAGGCAGGGGAATCACCTGAGGTCAGGAGTTCGAGACCATCATGGCCAACGTGGTGAAACCCTGTCTCTACTAAAAATACAAAAAATTAGCCAGGCATGGTGGCAGGTGCCTGTAATCCCAGCTACTCAGGAGCCTGAAGCAGGAGAATCGCTTGAATCCGGGAGGCAAAGGTTTCAGTGAGCCAAGATGACACCACTGCACTCCAGCTTGGGCAACAAGAGCGAAACTTGGTTTCAAAAAAAAAAGAAAGAAAGATAAAAAGAAACCCTTAGGTTGGGCATGGTGGCCCATGCCTGTAATCCCAACACTTTGGGAGGCCAAGGTGGGTGGATCACCTGAGGTCCGGGGTTCAAGACCAGCCTGGCCAACAATGCAAAACCCCTTCTCTACTAAAAATACAAAAACTAGCTGGGTGTGATGGCACACATGTGATCCCAGCTACACGAGAGGCTGAGGCAGGAGAATTGCTTGAACCCCAGAGGCGGAGGTTGCAGTGAGCTGAGATTGTGCCACTGCACTCCAGACAGGGTGACAGAGTGGGAAAAAAAAAAAAAAAAAAAAAAACCTTGTCATTTAGCTATCACCCCCTGGCCCCCCATCTGCACCCTAGGCCTACGTAACCACGAATTTACTTTCTACATAGCTTTACATACTCTGGACTTTCATATGAATGGAATCATACAGTATATGTCTTTCACAACCTGCCTAATTTTACTTAGAATATTTCCAAGTTTCATCCATGATTTTAGCATCTATCATCACATCAAATCTTTTTGTTGTGAATAATATTCCATTGGTGGATATCGTGAAACTTATTTATACATCAGGTGATGAACATTTGGATTGTTTTCACTTTTTGGCTATGTGAATAATACTTCTAAGATATTTGTGTACAGTGTTTTGTGGGGATGTATGTTTTCATTTCTCATAGCTATATACCTAAGAGTGAAATTGATGGGCCATATGGAAACTCTATGTTTAACAATTTCAGAAGGTATCAGACTATTTCCAGAGTAAATAAATACCATTTTATATACCCACTAGCTGTGTGAGGGTCTCAGTTTTTCTCCATAATCCAGCTGTTTATCACCTCTTTTTGATAAATTCATCCCAGTGATTCTAAAGTCGCTTCTTGTAGTTTTCATTTGCGCTTCCCTGGTGTTGAACCTCTTTCACGTACTTATTGGTCATTTGTATACCTTCTTTGAAGCAATGTGCACTCAACATTTACTCATTTTTAACTGGTGTGTGTTTTGTCACTGAGTTATAAGAACGCTTTATGTATTCCCAATAAAAATCCTTTAAGGAGGAGGGCTGGGCAAGGTGGCTGGCCCCTATAATCCCAGCACTTTGGGAGGCCAAGGTGAGTGGATCACCTGAGGTCAGGAGTTCAAGACCAGCCCGGCCAATGTGGTGAAACCCCGCCTCTACAAAAATACAAAAATTAGCTGGGCATGGTGCTGTGTGCCTGTAATCCCAGCTACTTGGGAGGCTGAAGTAAGAGAACTGCTTGAACCTAGAAGGTGAAGGTGGAGGCTGAAGTAAGCTGAGATCGTGCCACTACACTCCAGCCTGGGTGACAAAGCGAGACGCTGTCCCAAAAACAAGAAACAAATCCTTTGCAGGATATAATTTGCAGTAGTAGTCTCCCATTCCACGGGTTGTACTTAACTTTCTTTTTTTTTTCCCGTATAGAGGCAGGGTCTCACTCTGTTGCCCAGGACGGTCTTGAACTCCTGAGCTCAAAAAATCCTCCCCCACCTCGGCCTCCCAAAGTGCTGGGCTTACAGACCTGAGCCACTGTACCCAGCTGTCATTTACTTTCTGAATAGTACCCTTTGAAGCACAGAAGTTTTTTACTTTGGATGAAGTCCAATTTATCTATGTGTTCTTTTGTTACTTGTGCTTTTGGTGTCATGTTTAAGAATTCATGAACTCGTGCTAGGTCGTGAAGATTTATTCCTATGCTGCTGCTTTTGAAAAAATCATTTAAAGCATTTCGAAGTGTACAGTGCAGTCATGTTAACTACATTTACATCACTGTGAATATATTTAACATGTTAAGTATATTCTTCTTAATCTTTAGAAATTTACATCTTTAGAAATTTTTCATCTTCCAAAACCAAAATTCTGTGCATATTAAACACTAATCCCATCACCACCACTCCCACTTCCACTCCCAGACCTCAGCAACCATACTGTGATTTTGACTACTTTAATACTTCATATGAAAAAAATTGTCTTTGTATGACTGGCTTATTTCACTTAACATAATGTTCTTGAGGTTCATCCATGTGACATGGTTTCCTTCATTCTAAAGGCTGCTTAGTCTTCTATTTTATGCATATATTATATATATATATATATATATATAAAATATGGTATAATGCATATAAAAATAAAAGTAAAGAAGGCCAAAATTAGAAGGTCCCAAATTTTATTAAAATAACTTATACCGCAAAAAGATTTTATCTCTAGGTTTCAATAGGCTGCCAATTGGAGGATATAATTACCACTATGGTATAAATTAAAGAACTTTTAATAGTGGAGATTGGCAATGCTTTCAGTATCTAAAATAAGATCATACCATAACTCCTGGGTAATTATGAACTAAGTTCTTCTTTTTTTTTTTTTTTTTGAGTCACGTGATCTTGGCTCACTGTAACCTCCACCTCCCGGGTTCAAGTGATTCTCCCGCCTCAGCCTCCCGAGTAGCTGGGATTATAGATGTCCGACATCATGACTGGCTAATTTTGTTGTATCTTTAGTAAAGACAGGGTTTCACCATGTTGGCCAGGCTGGTCTTGAACTCCTGACCTTGTGATCTGCCCACCTTGGCCTCCCAAAGTGCTGGGACTATAGGCATGAGCCACCGTGCCTGGCCTGGACTAAGTTCTTACAAATTATTATGGGACAACCCTCAACAGGGTTTAATAAAACAAGGCATTTGGTCTTATCCACGGCTAGTTTTTCCTTTTTATCTTACTTTTGCCTAAAGACCTCTGCTATAAGTTACAGAATAGGAATGGAGTCCTGGGGCAAATTTCAAGACATATTAATCAGAAATGTACCAGGAAGTATCAGTTCATAGCAGGAAACTGAATCAGGATTTCAAGGGCCCTTTCAGAACAGAAATGGACAACTGCATGCAGTTAGACTAACATAAGATCCTTGGTTCAAGGCAGACTGTTATAAATAGAAATACTGATTGATTTTATTCCATTGTTTAACTATTTTTAGTTACAAAATACATATTTTTTATTTTTGACTATGTTACTTGTAAGAAAAAGTTTCAACAGATAACTCATTGATTAGTCAGTAAGATCACATCTGCAACAGGAAACTTAAGTAGGTTCAGGGATTACCACCCACACTTCTGGAACACAGAGTACCTCCTGTCTATTAAAACACTTTATTAGAAATGTTACTAGATGATGGCTGGGCATGGTGGCTCACGCCTGTAATCCCAGCACTTTGGGAAGCCAAGGCAGGCGGATCACCAGAGGCCAGGGTTTCGAGACCAGCCTGGCCAACATAGTGAACCCCCATCTCTACTAAAAATACAAAAATTAGCTGGGTGTGGTGGTGCATGACTGTAATTCCAGCTACCTGGGAGGCTGAGCCAGGAGAATGTCTTGAACTGGGAAAGAGGTTGCAGTGGCCGAGATCATATATTACATGTCATTGCCTGGACGATAAGAGTGAAATTCCATCTCAAAAACAAAAAAGAAATGTTACTAGTTGATATTGTGATACCTTCATCCATAAATTAATTTCTTCCTGATTGGCTCACAATTATACTTTTTATGCTAATATTCAGAGACCAGACTTGTGGACTAAATATTTTTGTGTTCATTTTTTAATTGACAAATGAAAATTATATATATTTATCTTGCCTAATATGTTATTTTGAAATATGCTTACATTGCGAAAAGACTAAATTGAGTTAATTAACATATATTACCTGTTTTATTTTTTTCTGTCATGAACATATCCAATCTGCTCTCTTCACAAGTTTCAAGAATACAATGCATTGTACAGTCACACACTGCATAACAATGTTCAGCCACTCTGGACCACATAGATGACAGCAGTCCCATAAGATTATCATCTCTTCTTTTTTTTTTTTTTTTTTTTTGAGACAGAGTTTCACTCTGTTGCCCACACTGGAGTGTAGTGGGGTACAATCTTGGCTCACTACAACCTCTGCCACCCAGGTTCAAGCAATTCTCCTGTCTCAGCCTCCCAAGTAGCTGGGATTACAGGTGCCTGCCACCACGCCTGGCTAATTTTTTGTAGTTTTTAGTAGAGATGGGGTTTCACCACCTTGGCCCGGCTGATCTTGAACTCCTGACCTTGTGATCCACTCACCTCAGCATCCCAAAGTGCTGGGATTATAGGTGTGAGCCACAGTGCTAAGCCTTTTTTTTTTCTAACTATATACTATCTAGGTTTACGTAAGTACACTCTATGATGTTCCCACAATGACAAAATCACATTATGACACATTTCTCAGAATGTATCCCCACTGTCAAGCAATGCATAACTGTATTATGGTTACCATACATTAGGTCTCTTAAACTTTTTCCTCGTATCTAACCGAAATTGTGTGTCTTTTTACCTATATCTCTCTAAAACCCCACCCTCAGTCCGTGGTAACCACAATTCTACTCTCAATTCATACGTGTTCAACTTTTTAAGATGCCACGTGTGAGATCATGCCATATTTGTCTGTCTGGCTTATTTCATTTAACATAATGTCCTCCAGGTTCATCCATGTTATCAAAAGGAGAGGATTCCTCCTTTTGTAAGGCAGTATAATATTCCATTGTGTATATATGGTCTAATGTTTTTAAGGTATGCACTGGTATTACCACAATCTTTGGAAATATGACAACAGCTTAGCTAAAAAAGATAATGCTTCTATAAAGGCACATAAATAAACATCTTGCTAATGACATTTGACTTAAAGAAATAGCTAATCATAATAAGTAATTGAGGGAAAAATATTTTGTTTTTTTGTTTTTTGTTTTTGCTGGACATTTCTGTTGTAACCATAGACATATTTTGCTATAGCAATTCCAACACAGCTGGAAAATAAACTTAAAATTTCACCAAGTTTACTCTGGCTGTACCCCTCCTGGGTTCAAGTCTCGCTTCAAGGTGATATTATCATATGTGAGCCTTGTAGGAGTCTGACATCTAGGAATCGTTTTTATGTCAACATTTTGGTTGTGAACTAGCAGTATCTCAAGTAACACCTTCTCTCAACCATGTACCGACTGACACACACAGCTCCCCTGAAACAATCAGAGATACTGGGCTCCAATACTTTGTGTGCAGGTTTTTCTTGGCTGAACCTGTCAACAGGACTCTTAGCAAGTGGAGAGCAAAAGCCTTAGCTTGCTAACAACAGGGCCAGATAGGACTGATTTACATTTACTGACAGAGCAAATCAGGCTGTGCACAGTCTGGTATCTCTTCTTCTATTTGGAGAGGTGCTTTAGAATCAGTTGGAGAGGATCCTCATAAAAATCAAGAAAAAGACAATTGATCGTCCAAGGCCAAACTAAATAATGTTTTTTCAAGACTTGGCTTGGACACAAAGGAGGCTGTTTGAGTAGAAACTTACAAACATTAATTATGTCACTTTTGCAATTACTATAAATTGCTGTTGTCGTCAAATCTGTTACTAACAGGGTCTTAAATGTTAGTGTGAAGCCGCTTCTTTACGAGTTCATGATTCTACATAAATGAGCCCGAAACAACCTACATGTTCAAACCTGATGAATACCTGAAACCAAGCTGGTGGTATACATCTGAAAACCTGATCATCTTCCCAGGTTCAGGGAAAGTCAGCAGGAAGGACTGTAAGAGGAACATTTCCACTTACAGCAGCGCTTGTGTAGAAGACATCCAACGTGAATGGTCAAAAATGCTGAACAATTCAATTTCTATGAGCTGTCCAGAATAAGCAGACCTACAGATAGAAATAGTGGTTGCCAAAGGCTGCGGTGTCTGAGGGAAATGGAAGGTGATGGATGAAGAACACAGTTTCTTTTGGAATGATGAAAATGTTCTAAAACTGATTTTGTAGCAGTTACACAACTCTGTGACTACACTAAAAACTACTGAATTGCACATTTTAAATGGGCAAATTGCCTGGCACGTGAACTATGTTTTTATGAAGCTGTTACAAAAGAAAACCTCTAAAAGAGTGAATGGCCAACGTGGGGAAAAGGGATGAAAGGTTCTATCAGAAAAATAAGCTACAGATTAAATGTGCAGGACAAGGCTAGAGTGAATTCTGTGCTGTTGGATTAAAGCTGAAGATAGTAAGAATTCATGTTTATTTTAATATAGAAAGGTAGATGTTTACAGAAATAGATATGTGTACATGGGTCAGTAAATACACAACTGTTTCCTGCCTCTGTCCCTCAGGGGTCCAGAAGCATAGCTAGTGTCTACACCTGAGATTCTAAATACCATTCTTTAATAAAAGAAGCCAGGGAAGGCCCGTTCCAGGGCTAAGACAGGGAAAACGCAAGATGAACTTGGAACATCTTGTAGTATAGAAATTAAGGGTTGTTCTCAACTGCAAAAGCTGGAAAATTTTGAGGAACAAAATATTAAATTATAATCTAATGAATAAAATAAGTAGCCATGAATACATAGTGATACAAATAAATGACTAAATGTAAAAATAACAGGAGAGGCCTGGGCGTGGTGGCTCATGCCTGCAATCCCAGCACTTTGGGAGGCCGAGGTGGGCAGATTATGAGGTCAAGAGATCAAGACCATCCTGGCCAACATGGTGAAACCCTGTCTCTACAATAAACGCAAAAATTTGCTGGGCGTGGCGGTGTGTGCCTGTAATCTCAACTACTCAGGAGGCTAAGGCAGGAGAATCGCTTGAACGCGGGAGGCGGAGGCTGCAGTGAGCCGAGATGGCACCACTGCATTCCAGCTTGGACAACAAGAGGGAAACTCCATCTGAAAAAAAGAAAGAAAGAAAGAGAGAGAGAGAGAGAGAGAGAGGAAAGAAAGAAGAAGAAAGAAAGAAAGAAAGAAAGAAAGAAAGAAAGAAAGAAAGAAAGAAGAAAGAGAAAGAAAGAAAGAAAGGAAGAAAGAAGGGAAGAAAGGAAGAAAGAAGGGAAGAAAGAGGAGAGAATGGACATATCTTCATTACAGAACAATTCCAAATAAATGGAGAAAATTTAAATAAAACTCAACTTTAGAACGCCATCATAATTAAGTTGCTGGAGGCAAGATCCATCAACGAATGCTAAAATTAAAGGACAAAACATGAAGAAGAGGTATTTAGTGGGGTGCTGTGGCTCACACCTGTGACCTAATACTTTGGGAGGCTGAGGTGAGAGGATCACTTGAGCCCTGGAGTTTAAGATCAACCTGGGCAACACAGGGAGACCCCATCTCTACAAAAAAATATTAGCCAGGTGTGGCGGTGGTGCACGTCTGTAGTCCTAACTACCTGGGAGGCTGAGGTGGGAAGATTGCTTGAGCCAGGAAGGTAGAGGCTGCAGTGAGCCATGATTGGGCCCCTACACTCGAGCCTTGGTAAGAAAGCAAGACCCTACACTGTCTCAAAAAAAGAAAAAAAGGAGATTATTCACATATCTTAAAATTGTCTTCCTAAAATATCTGTTATTTCTTTCTTTCTTTTTTGAAACAGAGACTTTCTCTGTCACCCAGGCTGTAGTGCAGTGGTGTGATCTCTGCTCACTGCAACTTCTGCTCCTGGGTTCAAGCAATTCTCCTGTCTCAGCCTCCCAAGAAGTTGGACTACAGGAGTGTGCCACCACGTCCGGCTAACTTTTGTATTTTTAGTAGAGACAAGGTTTACCACGTTGGCCAGGCTGGTCTCGAACTCCTGACCTCAAGTGATCCACCTGCCTCAGCCTCCCAAAGTGCTGGGATTACAGGCATGAGCCACCACGTCCAGCCAAATATTTCTTAATTGCTAAGGTGGTTTTAATATTGTGTTCACAAATTCTTTGATAATCCTTTCTCCAGGAGATACGGCTTAATTTCCCTCCCTTGGCATATGGGCTAGGTGTGGTGACTACTTCTAAAAATAAGAGTATGGAAAGAGAAAAATGATAACTGTATGTTGGCAAAACCTGTCAGACTTCACCTGCACCGAGTAATCAAGGTCAGCATCACCAGAAAAGTCACATTGGTATCATGTACCCCTTGATAAGATACAGTGAAGACACTCACCTCTGTGATATTCTTACAAATAGTTGGCAGTGCCAATCTAATAAGAAAACATCAGGCAAGCCAAATCAAGACACTATGTAAAGGCCCCGGCCAGTTCCCTTCAAGTGTCAAGGTCATGAAAGACACAGACAGACTTACAGATTGGAGGAGACTAAAGAGACGTGACCACTAAATGCCACATGGGATCCTTGACTGAATCTAGGTCAGAAGAAGGGGAAGAGTGAAAACCTAGTGGAAAACGCAAATCAAGTCTGCAGTTCAGCTGATACTATTGTCCCAATGTTAGTTTATTAGCTCTGGCAAATGTGCCACGGTTGTGTAAGATGTTAACATTAGGAGGGAAACGTGAACTGACCCACTGGCCCACGGCATCCTACTGTAAGAATAGACTTCACTTATTTATGTATTTGCTGTTGGTTTAGACTCATAAGATTTTTTCCCCCATGCTTTGTAAGTCATTAGTGTACTCGATTAGATTGATACTCCAATTGTCCCAGATTTGGCCAATGGGTGGGAGTTCCTTCAGACTGACTCTTCTGTCCTAGCGGGATATTCCATCTTTCTTTTTTTGCTTTTTTGGTATTTTTTTTTTAGCATTTGCCTTTTGGCCTGACAAGGTATTCTGGGATCATCGAATCCTAGTCCTGGAAGCAGCCCCTTCTTCAGGTCATCCTGACTTTCATTACTGGGAAGTGGTGGTATAAGATCTGGATACTGCCTGTGCTCACTGCTACTGCTGTGTCCATGCTTCTTAGTGTTTTCAGTGGACAGACCTAGAAAATACATATGTGTGTATACACACACATATACATGCACACAAAGATGCATGTGCACGTAAACATGCATGGACACACATACGCATCTTAGGAATCAAAAGTTCACACCAATACTTCCAATTCTAGTCCATCCTCACAGGATTCTTTTTCTTTGCCCCATTCCTCATTTGTAGGACTTTTCTTCCACAGTGAGAACCCTGGCTCCCAACAACACAGACACATGTACTCATTTGCTCAATCCCATAATGTATATAAAATAGTTTCAGGATGACTCTGCCCATACCACTACAATATACAAACCTACTAGAGTTTGGGTTTGTTTGTAATTCTAATTCACATACAACAAACCCTACCCAACCAAGACTGAGGGGGTATAGTCAAACACTATCTGCGTTATTTTTCTTTCTTTCTTATACGAGAGGTAACACACTGTATAGACTTTTTCCACATTGCTCTTTCATTTAACATTTCCTTTAAAACTCACTCCATAACAGTTTGCTGATATCTTCATTCTCTTCACAGTTACATCTGACTCCATCATGTTATTCAATCCATTTCCTATGCCTGCATGTCCAAGCAACTTCCAATATTTTGCAACTATAAATAATGCTGATAAGTAATCATGTGCACATACACATTCATATCACTGGAGGTGACTTTTTTTCTCTTGATATGGAGTTTTTCGTTCTCGTTGCCCAAGCTGAAGTGCAATGGCGCAATCTCAGCTCACCTCAACCTCTGCCTCCTGGGTTCAAGTGATTCTCCTGCCTCAGCCTCCCAAGGAACTGGGATTACAGGCATGTGCCACCACCCCTGGCAATTTTTTTTGTGTGTGTATTTTTACTAGAGACGGGGTTTTTCTATGTTGGGCAGCCTAGTCTCAAACTCCCGACCTCAAATGATCCACGCGCCTCGGCCTCCCAAAGTGCTGGGATTACAGGCATGGGCCACCACGCCTGGCCTGACTCTCCTTTTTTTCTTTTGAGACAGAGTTTTGCTTTGTTGTCGAGGCTGGTGTGCAGTGGCATGATCTCGACTCACTGCAACCTCTGCCTCCCAGGTTCAAGCAATTCTTGTGCCTCAGCCTCCTGAGTAGCTCGGATTACAGGCGACCGCCACCACACCTGGCTGATTTTTTTGTATTGCAGTAGAGATGGGGTTTTACCATGTTGCCCAGCTGATCTCAAACTCCTGAGCTCAGGCAACCCGTCCATCTTGGCCTCCAAAAGTGCTAGGATTACAGGAATGAGGTATTGCATGAGGCCTGGAGGTGACTCTTAAGGGATACATTCTTAGAAGTGCGCTTGCGTGCTGTGTCAATAGGTATGTGCATATACAATTTAATTAAATACTGCCAACTTCCCTCTATAGGACTTAATACATTTTGCATTCCCACCAACAATATATGAAAATGTCTGTTTCTCTACAGTCTCATTAATAGAGAGTACTGTTAAGCTTTTATATTTTTGACAATCGGATGGGTGAGAAATGGTATCTTGGTGTGGTTGTAATTTACGTTTCTCTTACCATGAGTGAACTTAACATCTTTTCATATATTTAAACATCTTTTGACAAAGAATCTGTGGATGTCTTTTGCCCACGTTTCTATAGGATTTCTAGTCTTTTCCCCTCAATTTTTAAAGCATCTACAAAGTAAGGTTTAACCCTTTATTTTTATCTGTTTATTTATTTATTTAGAGATGGAATTTTGCTCTTGTTGCCCAGGCTGGAGCACAATGGGACGATCTCAGCTCACTGCAACCTCCGCCTCCCGGGTTTGAGTAATTCCCCTGCCTCAGACTGCCAAGTAGTTGGGATTACTGACATGCACCAGCACACCCAGCTAATTTTGTATTTTTAGTAGAGATGAGGTTTCAGCATGTTGGTCAGGCAAGTCTCAAACTCCTGACCTCAGGTGATCTGCCCTCCTCAGCCTCCCAAAGTGCTGGGATTACAGGTGTGAGCTACCATGCCTGGCCTCAGGATTAACCCTTCATCAGAGAAATATGGTGATTTGGAATATGTTGATTAAGGATTTTTTGCAGTCATTTGTCTTTGATGTTATGGTACACTTTGTCCATGCAAACAATTTTTGGTATCGGTAGTTTTTATTTATTAATCCTGTATTGGCTCTGGATTTAGAAGTAGAAAGCCTCTCCGTATATTAGGTTAAAGATTATTTCATCCATATTTTCTTCTAACATTTAAATTTTTTTTTGCATTGAAATCTCTCACCCATTAGAAATTCTCATGTATGATGAGAGGAATGGAATTTTATTATTTTCCAAATGGCTAGTCAATGTCCCATTTATTAAAAGAGTATTTGTCACAGTCATTTGATATTCCACCTTACTGATCAGCATTTTTAAATGCATTCTGCTCTTTTATTTGTGTTACTTTGACTTATTCATGTGCCAGTACCATGCTGTTTAAATTATAGAGGCTTTGTCAAGTTTTCAAATCTGGAAGGGCTAGTCCCTCTAAAGCACTTCCTGTGCAGCATTTTTGTAGCAATTCTTACGTTAAATTTTCCATATGGATCTTAGGATTAACTTATAGTCCATGTCAATGTAAAAACTCATTAGAATTTTTAATGAGATTGCATAATTTTGTAAATTATAAAGTTAGTGAGAGAGACTCATATCATCATTATATTGAGATGTTTTCCAAGAAGAGAGGATGTCTTTCTACTTATTGAAGTCTATTTTTGGTTTCAGCGGTGCTTTATAGTTTTCTACTTATTGGTTTGGAATATTCTTTATTAAACTTATTCTTATTTTATCTTTATCCAATGTTACCAAAATTGGAGTCACTAATTTATTTATTTATTTTTTGTTGAGACGGAATTTTGCTGTTGCCCAGGCTGGAGTGAAATGGTGCAATCTCAGCTCACCGCAACCTCTGCCTCCCTGGTTCAAGCGATTCTCCTGCCTCAGCTTCCTGAGTAGCTGGGATTAGAGGCATGTGCCACCACGCCCAGCTAATTTTGTATTTTTAGTAGAGACAGGGTTTCTCCATGTTGGTCAGGCTGGTCTTGAACTCCCAACCTCAGGTGATCTGCCCGCCTTGGCCTCACAAAGTGCTGGGATTATAGGCATCAGCCACCACTCCCAGCCTGGAGTCACTAATTTTATATTTCATTTTGTGCTGTTTTTAGGTATTAACAGCCAGGTCTATTATATTCCAGAGTTCAGACATAGTAACCTTAAAGAAGATGTTTTGGTAGTACATTTTTTCTTTTCAAAAAACCTATAACTGAATGTTGCGTGGTAGTGTTAGGCATAGATTTCTTTTTTTTTTTTTTTTTTTTTTTTTTTTCCCTTTTTTTGAGACAGAGTCTCTCTCTGTCACCCAGGCTGGAGTGCAGTGGCATGATCTCGGCTCACTGCAACCTCCACCTCCTGGGTTCAAAGTATTCTCCTGCCTCAGCTTCCCGAGTAGCTGGGACTACAGGCACATGCCAACACGCCTGGATAATTTTTTGTATTTTTAGTAGAGATGGGTGTCACCATGTTAGCCAGGATAGTCTCCAACTCCTGACCTCATGATCCACCCACCTCTGCCTCCCAAAGTGCTGGGATTACTGGTGGGAGCCACTGTGCCCGGCCCGCATAGATAATATTCATTTCTGGTGTGGTTTTCTATTAACACAATCAAAAGCATTCTTTTCCCCTTTTCTCATCGTCATTTTTATCTAAAAGAGAGGTTTCAGGTGTACCTAGCAGAGACTTTTTTTTTTTTTTTTAAAGTTCAGATTGATTGATTGAGACGGAGTTTTGCTCTTGTCGCCCAGGCTGGAGTGCAATGGCATGATCTCAGCTCGCTGCAACCTCCACCTCCCAGGTTCAAGTGCTTCTCCTCCCTCAGCTTCCTGAGTAGCTGGGGTTACAGTTGCCCACCACCACACCTGGCTAATTTTTGTATTTTTAGTAGAGACAGGGTTTCACCATCTTGGCCAGGATGGTCTTGAACTGCTGAGCTCGTGATCCACCTGCCTCGGCCTCCCAAAGCGCTGGGATTACAGGCGTGAGCCACTGTGCCCAGCTTCTTCTAACATTTTCTTCATCATTCTTCCTGCTGTCACCACCACGGCTCTCAGTATACGCTCACCTCGCCATTCTTTGCACACTGGTGTTAGACGCTACTGGTATTTGCTGTCTCTCCAACAGCCGAGCTTCTTGTGAACAGCCCCTTCCTTATCTTCCCTCCCTGAGCAGGTCCTTGGCAACCTTAATTTCTCCATTGTGATTTTAAGTTATGCACCAAGCCACTAGACATAACGGCACCCTCTGAAGCTATACTATGTAAGGGAGGCGCCTGCCCTCCTCTCTGGGTTTCCTCCTCTCATGTGACAGACGCAGAGGCTCCTCGGACTCCAGGAGACCGTAAGGAAGCAGCAAAGGGCACAAGAAGTACACTGGGGCTCTCCAAAGAAGTTTTGTTGAGCCTCGATTTGTAAGGGGAGGAGGGTTGTGTGGTGCAGGTCATGCAGGTGAAGTCCGAAGAGGGTTGAGCAGGTGTAGCCGTGTATTCTCACCCCGACAGGACACAGAGCATTGAATGAAGGGACCGTGCTGGCTGCGATGCCAGCTGCAGCCTAGGGAAGTGGGAAGGAGCTTTGGATTGATTGAGTAGAGGGAGAGATTTAAGACAGGAGGGCGGGAAAGGACTGGCGTGCCCAGCTCTGGAGGCAGGCCCTCTGGGACATTTTCAATGCTCTTCAGTTTTCTTTGAAAAGAAAAAAGGCCCAGATCCCAGGCACTGGCCCATTCATCTTCCATGGAGTATTCATTCGGCTGAATTCTGGAGGAGAGATTTCTACACCAGTGACATTCTGTAGTGAGTGCTAGGCTGGAATTCAAACCCAGGTCTACCTTTTCCCAAAACAAGTTCTTTTCTCATTTCCAAGGGACCAGGCAAATTCTGAGTGCAGTAGAAAAGAAATCACTTCCCAGGGCCGGGCGTGATGGCTCACGCCTGTAGCCCCAGCACTTTGGGAGGCTGAGGCAGGTGGATCACCTGAGGTCAGGAGTTCAAGACCAGCCTGACCAACATGGAGAAACCCTGTCTCTACTAAAAAAAATACAAAATTAGCCAGGCATGGTGGCACATGCTTGTAATCCCAGCTAGTCGGGAGGCTGAGGGAGGAGAATCACTTGAACCCAGGAGACGGAGGTTGTGGTGAGCCAAGATCGCACCATTGCACTCCAGCCTGGGCAACAAAAGTGAAACTCCATCTCAAAACGAAAAAAGACACAGTGAGACCTGGTCCTTCATTATCTGCACTCCGCTGGCTTATCCAACTGCACAGTCATCAACTGCGAGCATTTGTCTTCCCTCTGGACCGAGTTACTGTGGAAGACAGAGTAGGTCCTAAAGAACGCAGTTTCCGGTTTCACCTGGCGGAGTATGCAATGACTTTCACGACAGATGTTGGTAACAGGCCGCAGCAGTGCCAGCCTAGAAGTGTCATCTTGCAGGGTTTTCCCAGTCACTTCCTTCTCCGGGTCTTGTCAGCCCTCCCCAGGGTGGAATGTGAGTCCTTTCCTCCTCCTGGATGCTGTTTTGGTGACCAGGAAGGGACATATTTCAACCCTCCCCAAAGATGAGGTGGCATTTGGTCTCAGGAATTTGCCACAAACTCATGTCATCTCTGTGTTTTAGGACATTTATTTGAAGGGCAGGGGAACAAATGGATTGCAGAGAAACATCCTGGCTGAAAATATCCTGGAAAAGTTTAAGGAGGTACTTGAGACGCTTCACACTGAGGAGCAAAACCAGCTCAAATGTGTGAAAAGCATGGAGAAATCATGAATCTGGTATTAAATTATACTTTTTAAAGTTTTATTTTTGCCTAGCTGCCCAATCTGTCAAATGACTCAGCAACCCTACATAGTTGAAACCAGATGTTTACTCAAGAGTACGGTAGAGGATTACTTTCCAAATCCACAACCCAATGCTGACTTTATTTTTGATTCCTAACGTAGAGCCCAGGGACAAATATGTGTGCATGTGTGTGTGCGTGTGCACACATGCAGTATTCAGCCCCGCAGCCCACAGCGGGGTTGAAGGGGTCAAAAGTAGTCAGGGCTCAAACGGCAACAATGATTTATGAGGCTCCAGCCACCCTCAGTCATCTTGGAGAGAGGGTGGGGCAGGATGAGACGGGTGAACTGACTATTCCTTCTGTTGCTCTCTGAATGGCTGCTGAGGAGTGACTCCTTTGGAGAGTTGAGTGTAATTCTGGTGTTTGGATGCTCAGCACACATTTTCCACACACTGTGCCATATGAACCCTTAGTTGTTTCTGTGCAATGCTCTGTACATTGTATGTTTCTACACACATATCTACAGTGTGCCTTGTACAAACCTGAATGTGTTCTATAAGACACTCTACATTCTCTTGCTAAGGGATCTTCAAAGGGAATTTTGAGGTAAGTTTCCCTTTTGGCACTGACTTTAGGATGGATCCTTCTGTCAGATGGGACACCCCGTAAAAAGGCTTTAATTCTTTGCTACTGACAAAACAGATTTACAACCTTTAGCCTGCTTAACTCCCTGGGCAACCCCAGAAGGGCAGGAGAAGGCACAGTTTCCATGTTTTTTTGTTTTTGTTTTGTTGAGATGGAGTCTTGCCCTGTTGCCCAGGCTGGAGTTCAACGGCCTGATCTCGGCTCACTGCAACATCTGCCTCCTGGGTTCAAATGATTCTCCTGCTTCAGCCCCCCAGGTAGCTGGGATTACAGGCGCCCACCATCACGCCCAGCTAATTTTTGTATTTTTAGTAGAAACGGGGTTTCGCCATGTTGGCCAGGCTGGTCTACAAACTCTTGACCTCGTGATCCACCCACCTCAGCCTCCCAAAGTGCTGGGATTACAGGCGTAAGCCACCGCGCCAGTAGCATCAGCCACCAGGCTCAGGGGCCTCATCTAGGTTGCTTTGTCTTTGCTAATTATCAGGTGTAAACTAAATTGACAACTTACTAGGAAGAAGTCAAAAGTATTCATGAGTCATCATAATTTTGCTGCAACGTGAAACTCTGAAGCTAACTCCCAAAGCGGAGATGTGGCTCTGAAAGAGGCTTTGGAAGAGGGTCTTTTAGCTCTGAATCAGGTCCATCCTGGTGGGGCAGGATCTCTGAGATCCTCTACCTTCAGCCCGCCCCCTGGGCCACTCCTCTCTTCCTTGCAGCTCACACTTCTGCCAAGATCAATAACATTGCTTGGGACAGGCTAGGTCAAGTCCCTGAGGTGCAATTATGTATTTCTCTTTAGTCTATGCCTTTAAGAATTGGTTTAGTTTTTCACAAATTCACTATGTTTCTGCCTGGTCTTCAGCAGTCACTGCCATAGTGTTCATTCAGAACCTACCCCTGAGCTGAGTGAGGAAGGGAAGGAAGCAGAGGAAGCAGGTGGGGGAACGCCTCCTCTTTGATCCCTTCCATCTAGAAATGTGCTCAGCTTTATTTTGAGTAAAAGGGATCCACTTTGTTTGTGGAGGTCCTTGTAATATTATCAATAGCTACCACATGTTTAATGTCATCCAGGTGTCAGGCACTACTCCAGGCATCTTGAGTACTTAATTCTTATGGCAATCCTAAGATGCAGGTAGTATGCCAACATGGGAAAAGCTCTGGCCTTAGACTCAGAAGGACCTTGTCTTCTAATCTCAGTGCTGTCTCTTCCTGGCAAGTTACTTAGAGCCTTCTGAGCTTCCTCTCCCACAAAACCGTACTATCTAGGCTGGGTATAGTAGCTCACACCTATAATTCCAGAACCTTGGGAGGCTGAGGTGGGCAAATCACTTCAGGCCAGGAGTTGGAGACCACCCTGGCCAACATGGCAAAACCCTGTCTCTACTAAAAATACAAAAAATGAGTCCCAGCTGCTTGGGAGGCTGAGGCAGGAGAATTGCTTGAACCCAGGACGTGCAGGTTGCAGTGAGCTGAGATTGCACTCCTGCACTCCAACCTGGTGACAAAGGAAAACCCTGTCTCAAAACAAACAGCAAAACAAAACCAAACCATACTATCTAAAGCAAGGATGGTTGTGTGAGGATTCTGTGAAATAACAACATGCACCTACTAAATCACCACGAGACCATCCTACTACTGTCATCACCTCTGTCCTACACATACCAGGGTGTCCTGTGCAACTGACTTTTATTTTTGTTTATTTTATTTTATTTTATTGAGATGGAGTCTCACTCTGTCGCCCAGGCTGGAGTACAATGGCGTGATCTTGGCTCACTGCAACCTCCACCTCCTGGGTTCAAGTGATCCTCCTGCCTCAGCTTCCCGAGTAGCTGGGACTACAGTCATATGCCACCACACCCAGCTAATTTTTGTATTTTCAGTAGAGGCAGGGTTTCACCATATTGGCCAGGCTGGTCTCAAACTCTTGACCTTGTGAGCTGCCCACCTCTGCCTCCCAAAGTGCTAGGATTACAGGTGTGAGCCACCAGCCCAGCCTTTGCAACTGACTTTTAATACCTGCTTCACACATTCACAATATCAGTAGCCTGGGTAGGGCAGGTCTCTAGCACATAGGGTTGGAAAACAAAGGAAAGAAAGTTTCACTGGCTTTTCTCAACCAGATGTGCCTAAGTGATGAAGAGCCAATATACAGGATATTCAAGCTCTTTGGAGACCACAGTTCTCACCAGATGGCCAAGACTGCTGATGCGTTCACAGAGAGGAAAACTAGCCTTGCTGAGGACATTCAGCAGGTGCTTCAGAGATCTGAGAGCACAGCCCAGGAAATGGAGGTACAGCTTGAATGGTTCCTGTCCTGTCCCCACATTAACAGGAAGACAATGTTTGGTTCTGGTTTCAACAGTTTTCTCTTCAGAGTACTAGGCCAACAAAGGTAGTGTTTAAATGCAACGGAGAAATCATACATTGCATTCTCTAGAGACAGGTGCCCCTTGAGTCTGTCCTGATGCATGTCAAGTTTTGAAATGCACATCTTAAGAACTGGGTCAATCCTGATTGCTTTCAAGACTTCAAAAAATAAAAAGTTAATAGCCAATTAATTTACCTTCCCTGAGTTCAGGAGATGGAGCTAAGAGTCTAGGGAGACCAAAGCAGTTAGAGTACATAGGACGGAGTTCAGAGAGGAGATGGTTATATAAAGAGAAAGCCTAAAGACCTGTCCAGGGTCTTCCTTGAGTATTCAGCAGTGAACTGATCAGCACATATCTCTGAAGACACTACCAAAGGAAACATAAAAATATTGACGGAAGAGCACCTGTTGCTTGCACAGGACAGGGAACAATGCCTGTTCCCACTGACGAGACTGGAAAAACTCATACATCATGGAACATTGGGAAGAGTACTCGGAAGGTCTTGCCTATGAGTAGTGGGGAATAATTAGCCCTAGATTGACCACTGCCTTGGACTCACCTAAAAAATAATAAATGCAAGACCTGAAAAGATCAAAGTCTTTCCAAGTACCTCAACTGCATCCCATAACAAAATTGAAGATTTATAGGAATACAAAAATACCCAGCACCCAAAAAAGTAAAATTTGCAATGTCTGGCATCCAATCAAAGATTATCAGGCAAGGCAAAGAAGCAGGAAAACATGGTCTATGATGAGGACAATAGTCGCACAATCAAAATCAAATCAGAACTGAGACAGATGTTAGAATTACTAGACAAAGACACTAAAAGTTATTATCATTGTATTCCATATTTCAGAAAGAAAGTATAAAAATATTCAAACTAGAGCTACATCTACTATGTACTCAAACAAAAATTAAAAATTTTTTAAATTTAAAAAGAATTTCCTTGTGGGCAAATTGTGAGGGAGGTCTGTAACTGTATTATCTTTGTACTTATATAGGAATAAAATGGGAGGCAGGTTGCCTGACACAGTTCCCAGCTTGACTTTTTCCTTTGACTTAGTAATCTTGCACCTCAAGATTTATCTTCCTTTCACAAGAGGTATACATTGTTCATGTGCAGGAAGACTCAACATTGTTGAGCTGTCAATGCTCTCCAAATTGTTCTATAGATTT
Organism: Sapajus apella; assembly: GCF_009761245.1. Taxonomy (NCBI): domain Eukaryota; kingdom Metazoa; phylum Chordata; class Mammalia; order Primates; family Cebidae; genus Sapajus; species Sapajus apella. Next base: position 1,337,342 of record NW_022437122.1, read on the forward strand.
AATCCAATTATTAATCCAATTGTTATTAATCTCAGCAAACTTTTTTTTTAATTAACAAGGTGACTCCAAAGCTTAGATGAAAAGGCAAGGATTCTAGAGTAGCAAAAACAATTTTGAAAAAGAACAAAGTTGAAGGGCTAACACCACCTGATTTGAAGAATCATGATAGCTGGGCATGGTAACTCTCACCTGTAATCCCAGCACTTTGGGAGACTGAGACTAGAGGATTGCTTAAAGCCAGAATTTCAAGACCAGCATGGGCAACAAAGCAAGACCCTGTCTCTACAAAAAATTAAAATAAATTTAGCCAGGTGAGGTCGCGTATACCTGTAGTCCCAGCCACCCACTTGGGAGGTTAAGGCAGAAGGATTGCCTGAGCCTAGGAGTTTGAGGCTGCAGCAAGCTATGACTGCACCACTGCACTCCAGCCTGGGCCACAGAGTGAGACCCCCTCTGAAAAAAAGATTTTTAGTAAAAAAAATAAAAATAAAAAGTGTTATTATAAAGCTATAACCATCAAAACAAAGTAATGTTGGCATAAGGATACACAAATAGATCAGTGGAACATAGTAAAGAGTTGGGAAATAAACCCGTAAATCTGAGTTTTTACAAAGCTACAAAAGCAATGCAGTGGGCAAAGCATGGTCTTTTCAGTGACTATCCAAATACCAAAACTTTTTTTTTTAAAAAAAAAGGAAAGGAAGGAAGGAAAGAAAAGAACTTGCATTCATCCTAACACTATATGTAATAGATCTCTTGATAGATCATAGATTTATATACAACACCTAAAAACTATAAAACATATAGAAGAAAACATAGGGGAAAAATATTTGCAAAGCACATATCTGATAAAACGTAAAGAATATAAAGAACTCTCAAAATTCAACAATAAGAAAACAACAAAAAAATGGGTAAAGTATTTGCATACTCTTCACCAAAGAAGCTACATGGATGAAAAATAAACACATGCAAAGGTTGTCTTAAGGAAATGCAAATAAAACCACAACAAGATAGTGCAACACACCTACTACAAAGGATAAAGCATACCAAGTGTGGAGGAGGATGTGGAGGAACTGGAACTCATACACTGATGTCAAAAATGGTACAGACACTTTGAGACAGGCTGGCAAAATTTTTATAAGTTAAATATATGATCCAGTTATTCCATTCCTAGGTTTCAAAGTACATGAGACTAGGCAATAGATATGCATACAAAGACTTGTGCACAAATGTTCAAAGTAACTTTTTGAACTAATAGGCATGAACTGAAGACAACCCAGATGCACAGATGAATGGATACACAAATTGATACACACAAGAACCCGTGAATGGAACTGAAAACTGCTGCGTGAAAGAAGCCAGACAAAAAAAGAGCAAGATTCTGTTTATATAAAATTTTAGAAAATACAAACTATATTCAATTAGAGAAAGAAGGTCAGGGATTGCTTGGAGAGGGAAGGTAAGAAGTGAGTGGAAGGAAGGCATGAGGAAATTTTTGGGAGTGATAGATATTTTTGTGATCTTGCTTGTGATGATGGTTTCCAAATATCAAATAACTTTCAAAACCTATCAAATTATACACTTCTTGGTTCATAAATTATACTCAATAAAACTATTTTAAAAATTTAGAGGATATTAAAAAACTGAGCTTACTGAACACTAGCAAGCATACGGCATTATCAGAAAACAAATGTATACTTTCCTCATTCATTTATTTATTTGTCTGCATCTCTTGGATGCCTGTCAGGTGCTAGGCCCTGTGATGGTGTCTGCGTGCACAAGAGAGAGCGAGACAAAGCTCCAGCTCGATGAATTTTATTTCCCTTGTTGTTCACAAATGCTTTCATTTGACCTGTAGATATTTGTCAACCATTAGTATCTTGGTTCTAATGAAGGAGTAAGAACATTTTAAGCTGAAATTATTTTTTCTTTCTTTTTTATATTTTTTTTTTTTTTTTTTGAGACGGAGTTTCACTCATGCTACCCAGGCTGGAGTGCAATGGCGCGATCTCGGCTCACCGCAACCTCCGCCTCCTGGGTTCAGGCAATTCTCCTGCCTCAGCCTCCTGAGTAGCTGGGATTACAGGCACACACCACCATGCCCAGCTAATTTTTTGTAGTTTTAGTAGAGACGGGGTTTCACCATGTTGACCAGGATGGTCTCGATCTGTTGACCTCGTGATCCACCCGCCTCAGCCTCCCAAAGTGCTGGGATTACAGGCTTGAGCCACCACGCCCGGCCCCTTTTTTTTTTTTTTTTAAATTGAGATGGAGTCTCGCTCTGTCACCCAGGTTTGAGTGCTGTAGCATGGTCTTGGCTCACTGCAACCTCTGCCTCCCGGGTTCAACCGGTCCTCTCACCTCAGCCTCCCTAGTAGCTGGGATTACAGGCACACACCACTACATCTGGCTAATTTTTGTATTTTTAGTAGAGACAGGCTTTCTCCATGTTGGTCAGGCTTGTCTTGAATTCCTGACCTCAAGTGATCTGCCAGCCTCAGCTTCCCAAAGTGCTGGGATTACAGGCATGAGCCACCCCGCCTGGCTGAAATTTCACCCATTTTAAGCTGAAATTCAATGGTGGTGAAGAACAAAATTAATACTTTTGAGAAATGCCCCTGCAATGGTACACTCTGAATTGGGGTGCTCTCTTCTGGACCCTAGTGATCTCAGCCTAATGGCTCACTGAGTGGTGCTGAAAAAAACCATAACTCTATGTGCTGGGAATCCAAGTGTATTTTAAACGAGAAGCAGGGCCGGGGGAAATAAAGAAGCTTGTTCTTGTGTGAACTTCTCCATGGGAGTTGTCCAGTACAAAAATAAATGTACTGTACCATCTATTCCTTATCATAAAAACAGAAATTTGAATGACTCATTCAAGCTAATAAATAAGGTATAATCTCTTTTAAGTCTTTTTCATATTTGTGGCTCTGTTCTCTATAGAAAGCCCTACAATATTTATCAGAAAATAAATCATTTAACTTATCAGAAAACAGACCCTTTTACAAGTGTAAAATAATCCACAACTTGTAGCATTTTAATATTTCCTATATAGAAAAGAACTGTACATTTTCTTGGAAGCTGAAGTACAACCAAACTAGCAATAAATATTCAAAAGAAATATTTTAAATTTTAAAGGACCCAACTGGGTGAAGGATACAAATAAATCACGAAGATCTTTCCTTTCTTGACCCCATATGCCAACATCTCAGGAAGCATTCAGTTCCAGATTATTCTGCATAGAGTAGTCTGTGTTTAGTAACCATTTTCTGAACTCGAAGGAAGTAAAATGGCTACAACCTCCAGGAGCTCAACCCTTCCTGTCTTTCCCAACTTCTGCAGCTAACTTGGCCACTTCTTAATGTTCATTCTCCTCTGTCGCATCTACAAATCTTGGTGTGTCCCACTGCTCAGCCCTCAGGCCTCTGTCTGTATTCTCTCCAAAAATAATCTCATTGAGTCCCTTATCTTTAAAAATCCCCTTGTGCTGATGACTCCCACAGCTAAATATCCAACTCAGATCCCTGTCTTGAACCCCAGTCCCACACATACAACTGCCTCCTTGAAATCCCTATAGGGGCCAGGCATGGTGGCTCATGCCTGTAATCTCAGCATTTTGGCAGGTGGATGCAGGCAGATCGCTTGAACCCAAGAGTTCAAGACTAGCCTGAGCAACATGGCAAAACCCCATTACTACAAAAATCATGAAAGTTAGCCAGTCGTAGTGGTGTGAGCCTGTGGTCCCAGCTACTCAGGATGCTGAGATGGAAGGATCGCTTGAGCTAGGAAGGTTGAGGCTGCAGTAAGTTGTGATCGTGCCCCTGCACTCTAGCTCGGGTGACAAAGCGAGACACTTTGAGGAGGGGAGGGAAGGGGAGGAGAGGGAAGGGAAAGGCAGGAGAGGGGAGGGGAGGGCAGGAGAAGGGAGGGGAGGGCAGGGGAGAGGAGAAAAGAAAGAAGAAAGAGAGAGAGAAATCTTGACAGGATGCCCTCAAGCATCTCAACCATAACATGCACAAAGAGAATTCTCAATTCCTCACTACCCACCCCAAAATTGCTCCTCCTAATCTGCTGGGCTCCAGGCACCACGGCTCCCTAGGGTTCAGGATGACTGGGGCTATCACCACAGCACCCCCTCCTTACCAGTTGCATCTGTTACTGGCAGCAAATCCGGAAATGTCTGCAGCAACCTCAATTCTTGCCTCCTCAGCAGACAGAATTTGATGGAGGTTCATAAGGCAGAGGGAGAGACTGAGGCAAGTTTTAGAGCAGAAGTGACAGTTTATTAAAAAGCTTTAGAGCAGGGATGAAAGAAATAAAGAACATTTGGAAGAGGGCCGGGCAGGCAACTTCAGAGCGCATTATTTCACCTTTGACTTGGGGTTTTCTACATTGGCATGCTTCTGAGGGGTTGCCTCTTTTCTCCCAATCCTTGCCATGCGGTGTGCTGCCCGCATGTGCGGTGGCCTGCCAGTACTTGGGAGGGGCTGCATGGGCAGTGTAGTTACTGGAGTTGTGAGCATGCTCACTTGAGGCGTTCTTCCCATACCAGGGTGTTCCCAGAAGGTCACACGCCAGTTACACCCCACCATTTTACCCCATAGTGCACATGCTTGAGCCCACTCCCCCCACTCCTGAGATCTTATCAGGAGGCTGCTGATCACCAGTTTTAGGTGTTTCTATCTATTTGGGAGACTGCCTTTTGCCGGCACCAGTCATGACCAATTATTATTTTAGAGAGACAGCTTAATAACCACCTGACCATTACCTGATGGTCACCTGACATTCCTGGTAGTGGTGGGGGTGCCTCTCCTGCCCTGCTCATGTCTGACTAGCTGCCCACGGCTACATGTCCTATCAATGCCAACTTGGACTCTTCCCACGTCTTCCCTTCTCCCATGCCTCCTGCTCCCACCCTTGTCACCTCTGATGACTTTTGTGGCTCCCAATTGGCCTCCCGGTGCCCACACTGTTCATTTTCACAGCCAAGTGGTTGGGGAACATTGTAGATCATGCCATTCACTTGTTTAACACCTCAATTGGGAGGTGAGGGGAGTCTATACTACACTATTGTATATATTCACGGATCTGGTTGCTAGCCCCCAGAACCTCTGTCATCTGGCCCCGTCACCCTTTCCACTCCACAACGCACTCTGAGTCTGCTCAGTCTCTCAGCCTCCCTGGCCTCCTCACAGCGCCTCACACGTGACAAGTGGTTCCTACCACAGAGTCTGTGTCCTCGTGGTCCTATTGCCTAGATCTTTCCCTCTGATATTACTGCGGACACCCGCTGCAGCCTCTCTAACTTGGAGGCCTGCTCGAGTGTTCAGGCTTCTCCTCATGGGTCAACCACCTGAGAGGCTTCCCAGATCTCCCCAAATAAACAGCCTCCTCCCCCAGTCCTCTGCCGCTATCCCCAGATCCTGCTGTAGCTTCCTTCCTCTTTCTTCAGAGCCTTTATTAGTATAATAATATTCTGTAGTATATTTAGAATACTTATGTAGTTTTGTTGCCCTCAAGAAGATTAAACAAGACGATTAGTCTAGCAGGTCAAACAAGGCCACGAAACGCACTGGGCGCTCAATGTCTGTGGATAGAGATTAGCAGGCATAGTATTTAACTGGCTGAATTGGCAATTGCAAAAACCTGGTTTTGGAAACTGATTCTGCAGGTTCACATTATTTCATAGTTTGCATGTAATATTATATTTTTGTACTGTACTTTTTCTTTTCTTTTCTTTTTTTTTTTTTTTTTTTGAGACAGAGTCTCACTGTGTCACCCAGGCTGGAGTGCAGTGGCATGATCTCAGTTCACTGCAACCTCTGCCTCCTGGGTTCAAGCAATTCTCCCACCTCAGCCTCCCCAGTAGCTGGGCACCCACCACCACACCCAGCTAATTTTTGTATTTATGGTAGAGACAGGGTTTCACCATGTTGGCCAGGCTGGTCTCAAGCTCCTGACCTCAAGTGATCCTCCCTCCCTGGCCTCCCAAAGTGCTATTCTGAACTATGATCCAACTCTCACCAAATAAAACCCCAGTGTACTTGCAAGACAGTGTGATGCATCTAGAAGGGAAGAGTCAATTACCGGAGACCAAGGAGGTGTTAAGGAAGGGGAAAGAGATGGATTTGTTAAGTACCTATTCTGGGCCAGGCCCAGTGCCTAGGACTACATATTCATCATTGCACTTAGTTCTCTTCAGAACATAGGATCCCTTTCTTTTTTCCTTTCTCTTTTTTTTTTTTTTTTTGCAAGGGGGTCTTGCTCTCTTGCCTAGGCTAGAGTGCAATGGCACAGTCTCGGCTCACTGCAACCTCTGCCTCCCAAGTTCAAGTGATTCTTTTGCCTCAGCCTCCTGAGTAGCTGGGATTACAGGCACCTACAATCATGCCCGGCTAATTTTTGTACTTGTAGAGAGGGGGTTTCACCATGTTGGCCAGGCTGGTCTCACAAACTCCTGACCTCAGGTGATCCACATGCCTCAGCCTCCCAAAGTGCTGGGATTACAGGCATGAGCCACTGCGCCTGGTCAAGATCCCTTTCTTAGAAGGCAAGAAACTGAGATCCAAGGCTACCTAGCTAGCAGAGCCAAGATTCTCCTGGGTCTGTGTGGCTTCATTGGTGTGCTTTCCCCTACTTTTTGCTGCCCCAACTGGAAACACCTGATCACAGGGTGATGCTGGTGCTTGGTTTTATTTATTTTTGAGGGAGGGTCCTGCTGTGTCGCCCAGGCTGAAGTGTAGTAGCATGATCATGGCTCACTGCAGCCTTGACCTCCTGGGCTCAAGGGATGCTCCCATCTCAGCCTCCCAAATAGCTGGAACTACAGGCATATACCACCATGGTCAGCTAATTTTTGCATTTTTTGCAGAGGTGAGGTTTTGCCATGTTGCCCAGGCATCTCAAACTCCTGAGATCGGGTGATCCCCCTGCCTTGGCTCCCAAAGTGTTGGAATTACAGGTGTGAGTCCCTGTGCACAGCCTGGTGCTGGGCTTTAGGGATGAAATGGAGACTACCAGTTACAGAGTATGAGATCTTGACTTTTTCTAGAAACATTAGAACGGTTGCATCTGAGATTTCATTTATTCCCCTCTAAAATATTCAGGTGATTTCTTCCTTGTAGCTATTCTTTCAACAATGATCTACATTTGTCTGTATCAGAAGTCCATGAGCAGTGGCTTTAAAAAATTAGGGGTTCTATTTATTTACTTGAATGAAATATCCCAAGGTAGGAAATCAAGGCTGTTGGCTTGGGAGCCACAATGCTCCAGCTCTTTTCTCCCGGTTGTTTGGTATGTGCTCATTTCAGCACATAGTCACAGGATGGCTGTCCCATAGAGGCATCCTGTCCACGATCCCAGCAAGGAGAAACGGAAGGGTCAACACTTCTCCTAGGGGCACCTTGCCCACTTTTAAGCAGCTTCCCAGAGGCCCCATGACTGGATTCTACTTCTGCTTCCATTACACACCTGGTCATCCCACTGTCAAGGAAAGCAGCAAATTAATGTAGTATTTTTATCTGCCCACATTGGTTCCCCCAAAGAATCAGAGTTCTTTGGGTAGGAAAGAGGTGGAAAATGGGTAGTGGGTTGGCAACCAGCAGTGTCTGCCAGGCCTAGGGCCTCCCTGCCTCAGGGTGGAAGCCCAGGCAGAGCAGAGCCTGTGGGCCTGAGACCTCCCTGTAGGGCTTGCCTTAGTGTGTGTTCGTGTTCCCTTGGCAGGACACGGACAGACTCATCAAACCTGTCCACCAGTGCCACCAGCACAAGGACCATGATTGAAACCATCAGAAACTGCCTGATCGGCGGTATCCACAGCCCCAGCCACACGGTTACCCTGAAGCAGGAGCCGGAGCTGAAGCATGCTTCTGAGTTGGAAAGGCTACAGTGGGTGGCCCAGGACCTCGAAGCCCCCTGCAAGCTCTGCCACCAGATGCGGAGGCTCCTGCAGCAGCACAGGAATGCGGTACAGTTTCTGCATGAGGACAAAAAGCTCAGGAGAGAGATGAAGAAGCCCATGCATGACAGCGTGGTCCCCCAGGTCCCTGAAAAGGACAATCTGTCTATAAGGAGCTATTTTCAAGAGCTCAATAAAGGAACAGACATTGCTTGGTTGGTTCTGCCTGAGTCAGCCCAGGCGCTGGCCACCGCAGCCCGAGGCCTGCAGGACAAGCAGGGCCATGCCGAGCAAGCTGCTGGGACAAACTCCAGGAGATTTTATGCAAGTCAGAGTTGGGCTTGCTGCCAAAACCGAACAAAGAGGCAAAGCTTCCTGGGGACCCATGTTATTCCTCCTCCACTTCCTCCACTGGTGTGCTCTCCACACAAGGAAGTGGGCTTAGGTCTACGGAATCAACAGTGTAAAGTCCTATTTTGGCCTCAAAATGTCAAAAACTTTGATCATTTTGTCTGTAATTTGAAAGTTGCTAGACTTCACTTCTTAAAAAGAAAATAAAATCTTTCCACATTATGATCTCTCTCTTGATTTGGGTTATTCTGCTGCTAATTAATCATCCAAAGCTTTTTTTCCTCATTTTTAATGGAAACGTGCTTTAAAAGCTTGTTGCTGAAAGCTAACATAGGAAAGCTTTCACTAGTGGGAGAAGCTAGGCTTGGCTGGGCTGAAGGTGGTGCAGGAGGTGAGTTCTTGGCACAACTGAATAGAACAGCATTGTGCCCTGATGACTTATTATGCAATTTCAGCTCAATTGAGCTTCAAATACTAGACATTCCAATGGCAATGGCTCCATAGAAATGAAGCCTTTGGTTAGCTCTGGTCCATGGATTTTGTTCTTTTTCCATCACATTAGTACTAACCACAGTTTGTTGAATGTTTACCATAGACTACTATGCACACTTTATGTTAATGAGTTAATTTAATTCTCAAAATAACTGAAAGAGCTGAGAATTATTATCTTCACCTTATAGGTGGACACTCAGGGTCAAAAAATGTAAAGAACTGGTTTAGGATCACACATTTACTTAAACAGTGAGCTGTAAAACAAATCCAAGTCCATCTGGCTGAGGCCTGGCTTCTTGCAGCCTACTCCCAAGTCTCTGAAAGCAGTGCTAATTTGGAAACATCACCTTAAAGAACACTACTGGCCTGGGGTGGTGGCTTATGCCTGTAATCTTAGCACTTTGGAAGGCCAACACGGGAGGATCAATTGAGACCAGGAGTTTGAGACCAGTCTGGGCAACATAGGGAGATCTTGTCTCTACCAAAAAAATTCTTTTTTGAAATGGTCCAGCGTGGTGTCCCCCATCTGTAGTTCCAGCTACTTGGGAGGCTGAGGTGAGAGGATCGCTTTAGCCTAGGAGTTCGAAGCTGCAGTGAGCTATGATCGTACCACTATACTCCAGTCTGAGTGACAGAGTGACAACCTGTCTCAAAAACAAAACACAAACAACAAAAAAAAAAACCCACTGTTACAATTCTTCAGGATTTCACTCTTCTTTCCAGTCCACTAATTTTTATTAAACATTTATCCTAAAATTCAGTGTTTATGAAATACTTTGTGAATGCCTATTATGTGCAAGTACTGAGTTTAATGCTTTACATACATTTCATTATGAGAACTGCCTGGTGACACCGAGGGCGTAAGCATTAGAATGCCCAGTGCCAACTGAACAGACAGATGAACTGAGGTGGAAGGAGATCAGCAGTTTGTCCAAAATCACAAATAGCATGGTAGAAATGTGGATTCTATGGGAGGCTGAGGCAGGAGAATCACTTGAACCTGGGAGGCGGAGGTTGTGGTGAGCTGAGATTGCGCCATTGCACTCCAACCTGGGGAACAAGAGCGAAGCTCTCTCTCAAAAAAAAATAAAAGAAAAATAAAAAGAAATGTGGGTTCTAGATGTTACTCTCAAGACAGCTCTCCTCCTAACTACCTCATTGGTAGCATCTCCAGTTGCAAGTGACAGAAATTCCATCCAGCTCTGGGTGAGAAAAGAAGGAAATGTACATCTTCTGATGCTCAATGGGGAAGGGGTAGGGTGGCCTGGAGGATGCCTGGATGCGGATGTGGGGACGCACCTGCTGTTACGACCCCTCTCTCTGTTTTTTGTCTCTGTTTCTTGATGCTTGCTTTGCTATTTTTGCTGTGGACTGACTTCTTCTCACATTTCGTTACAGCTTGGGATCTGAGGCTAAGAGGACTTCCTTCTCCCAATTCATGTTTACTACATTTCCAGGAAGGGACACTGGCCCACTGAGGTACTGTCCCCTTACAGGACTAACCAACCAGTGTTACCCACTCACCTCTGTGGTTAAGGTAGTATGATTAACAGCTAAGACCAAAACCCACAACTGAAGTGGGGCAGGAGGAGTATTTCAAAAGAAAAAGCCATGCTTCTAGGCCAGAGGACACAAACTTAGATGACTTCAGGGGCCAGGCTTGTAGTAAAAATGAAGCAGGCTCAATGGGAATTGTGACAAATAGCAGAGCCCACGCTGCACATAAAGAAAATATTGTCATGTTGGAATGTAGGCTGAGTGTAGCCAGAGATGCCAATTTTTTTGAGAAAAGCAAGAAATCTAGATTTTTTTTATGTTAAATGTCTTGATTCTTTTGCATGCTGTCAGCTAGTTAAAAAGAGTTTTAAAATATTGCATGGTGGTAACAAAGCACTTCTGTGAACCAGATGTGACCCCCAGGCCATCCAGTTTGCAAAACCCTGGCTGTAGGTAGAAAATATAATAAATGTCCACTCCACCCCAGGAATGCTCCCTGGGGAGATTCACAATGCCTGGGGCCTCAAGCTGTGGGTTTTTTTTCTTTCTGCTGTAACTCCTCAAGAGGCAGCTCTTCTGAACACACAGAAAATAGGAGGCCCCTGGGTGAGGTTTTGGAAGGCACTATCCAGACATCACCCTTGTGGTCGACATGTTCACCATTTCTGTGCTAAGACAGACCTGGGCTGATTGTTGCGGAAGACCCAGTGTATTACATAGCGTCCAGAGAAACAGAGCCAAGAGGAGATATATCCAGATATAAAGAGATTTATTAAGAGGAATTTGCTTATGTGATTTATGGAGGTTGAGAAATCTCACAATCTGCCATCTGCAAGCTGGTGACCCAGGAAAGCTAGCTGGTAGTGTAGTTCAAAGGTCTGAGAGCCTGAGAGCTGATGGTATAGATTCCAGTCTGAGTCTAAAGGCCTGAGAGCAGGAGATCGATGCCCCAGCTCAAACAGGCAGAGCAAATTAAACCCTCCTCCACCTTTTTGTTCCATTTGGGCTTTCAATGGATTGGATGCTGCCACCCACACTGGGGAGGGCCACCTGCTTTCCTCAGTCTACCAGTTCAAATGCAGGTCTCTTCCAGACACCCTCACAGATGCACCTGGAAATAATGCTAGGCCGCATATTTGGGCATCCCATGGCCCAGTCAAGTGGACACATAAAACTATCACACTCAGCAGGTGGCTCACGCCTGTAATCCCAGAACTTTGGGAGGCTGAGGCGGGCAGATCACAAGGTCAGGAGTTCTAGACTAGCATGACTAACATGGTGAAACCCCGTCTCTACTAAAAATACAAAAAATTAGCTGGGCATGGTGGCGCACACCTGTAACCTCAGCTACTCAGGAGGCTGAGGCAGGAGAATCATTTGACCCTGGGAGGCGAAGATTGCAGTGAGCCAAGATCATGACACTGGTGTGGGCAATAGAACAAGACTCCATCTCCAAACAAAAACAAAAAACAAACAAACAAAAACTATCACACTCAGGAATAAGAGCAGGGAGTCTAACCTGTGAATAGTTGGGAGACCAAGAGGCAAACTGATCATCACAACACCATGTGATGAGTGTAGGGCCATAGGGGAGCAGCTACACAAAGGCAGAGCACTAAATATCTCCCAGGGAAAGGGGCTTAGGGAGGGTGAAGGTAATAATTTCCAGGAGTATGTGTTTGTTTTACCTTAGTTGTTTGGGTTGCAAGGAAAACAGACTCATTGGACTATTTTAAGAAAGGTAGAGGGAGGGTTCTGTCCTAAGGCTGCACGGAGACAGGTAGACAGGTAGAGTTGTAATCATGAGGCAGCAAGGCCTCTGGGACACACGCCTTAGGGACAAAAGGCCTCTGGCTGTGGTTTGGAGTTTGGCTACTCTAGGAACCTCAGATGCAGGACTTTGCTGGTTTACTCACCACTCAGCATCTCTGCCCAGTTCTCTTCCTTGGCCCAGCCAGCTGCTTCTCCTTCAACTTATTCACACTTTCTTTGGGTCCTGACTCTGATTATTTGTATCCTTCAAGCTCAGCCTCCACTTTTCTTTATCTTTCTTTTTTCTTTTCTTTTTTTTTGAGGTGGCATCTCCCTCTGTTACCCAGGCTGAAGTACTGTGGTTGGAATTTGGCTCACTGCAACCCTCTGCTTCCCTGCACTCAAATGATTCTCGTGCCTCAGCCTTCTGAGTAACTGGGACTACAGGCATGCGCCACCATGGTTGGCTATTTTTTTTTTTTTTTTTGTAAAGACAGAGTTTCACCATGTTGCACCATGTTGCCCAGGCTAGTCTCAAACTCCTGACCTCAGGCAATCCACCCGCCTCAGCCTCCCAAAGTGCTAGGATTACAACCATGAGCCACCACGCCTGGCCATGTCTTCACTTTTAATTCTACACTTCAAGAGAGATTTATTGGGTACCTACTGTGTTTGCCAGGCCCTATTCCAGAATGTGGGAAACAGTAGTGAAAGCATGCCAGACAAGTTCCTTGCTCTCATGGGGGTAGAACATCAATAAAACAAGCAAGATGGAGCCAGAGTGCCAAAATGTTGTAATGTTAACAAAAACAGAGTGGTGAAATCTGATTTAGGGTGGACATTTAGACTGGGTGGCCAGCAAAGTCCTCTCCAAACAGGGGAAGTTCAAATGCCATCTGGGTGACAAGGACCAGCCAGACAAAGATGAGTCAAGCATGCCAGCTGACCTGAGTAGTGGCAGGAGTGGTGAATGGAGAGGGAGGCCAGGGCTGGACAGGGGGGCATGCTCAGACTTGAACCCAAGGAATACTATGGGCTGGTTTGCACTGCAGGCAGCTTGTTCTGTTTGATCCCAGATGAACAGTCAAATGCATGTTCTTCCTATACCTTGCTACATAATAACAATTAATGACAACCAGGCTCTGTTTATCACTCAGCAGTCCCAAATCACTTTCCTAGGTATGATCTAGCTGAAACAGAGAGTCTCTGTCCAAAGGTGCTCCTAGAAAACAAAGTTGCTGGACATTCACTAATTTTTGTTCTGTTCCAAAGGCTGCATGTTCTCTCCACAAAATGCCCACATGCATGTCTGCCACATTGGGCCAGGTTCTGGCCAAAGTATACCCAAGTTTCAGGGGCTTATATGAGATGAAAGTCATATCTTTCTCACTTAAAGTCCAAGCTTGTGTAGAGAGTACCTCACGATGCCACCAGGGAACTCAGGTTAGCTCTACATTGCTACTTGCAACTGGTGGGCACAGTAGCTCTCCACCACAACCCAATTACACCCAGGTAGCTAGAAATCAGAAAGGGGGAGAGAGAAGGAATCCAGAACCCACTTCCGTCCTTCTGCTCACAGCTCACCAGACAACTTAGGCAGGTACATTCACGGGGTAATTTAATTCCACAGTCACCAAAAAAACAGCTTTCTGTTTATTATAGAAAAGAGACATTGGATATTGGGGAACAACTATCAGTCACTGGCATGGCTTTTATTTTTTATATTTTTTCCTAATTATGAAAGCAATACATACTGCCAGGAATCCAGAGATACAAAAAGACAATAAAGGTCAGAAGTAATTCCAGAGGTAACTATTGTTTAAAACATATAAACTTTTTGTAACCTTAGTTCTCACTTAACAGTATATCCTGATAATATTCCCATATCAATAAATATAGATCTACATTACCATCAGAGCTTTCCGTTTTAAAAATTTTTCTTCTTGAGAGGCGGTCTTGCTCCGTCGCCCAGGCTGAAGTGCCGTGGTGCGATCTCAGCTCACTGCAACTTCCGCCTCTCGGTTTTATTTGTCTGCATCTCTTGGTTCTCCTGCCTCAGTTTTATTTGTCTACATCTCTTGGATGCCTGTCAGGTGCTAGGCCCTGTGATGGTGGCTGGGTGCATAAGAGAGAGCAAGACAAAGATCCACCTCAATGAATTTTATTTCCCTTGTTGTTTACAAATGCTTTCATTTGACCTGTAGATATGTCAAGCATTAGTATCTTGGTTCTAATGAAGGAGTAAGAACATTTTAAGCTGAAATTCTTTTTTCTTTAACTGAGATGGAGTCTCACTCTGTTGCCCAGGGTGGCGTGCTGTGGCATGATCTTGGCTCACTGCAACCTCTGCCTCCCAGGTTCAAGTGATCCTCTCACCTCAGCCTCCCGAGTAGCTGGGATTCCAGGCACGCACCACCACGCCCGGCTAATTTTTGCATTTTTAGTAGAGATGGGATTTTACCATGTTGGCCAGTCTGGTCTTGAACTCCTGACCTCAGGTCATCACCTGCCTCAGCCTCCCAAAGTGCTAGGATTACAGGCGTGAGCCACTGCACCTGGCCACGATCATAGCTTTTTGTGGCATGTTTGGACCATAATTTATTTATGCAATCACCTATGCTGTACTGGTAGATGGTTGTGATTTGAGGCTACTATAAACAAGATGATGAACAGCCTATGGAGGATCTTTGTATGTTTGTCCTTTATTTTCTAGGCATAATTTCCTAGCAGTGGCTAAATGCTGGATTAAAGAACACTTTCAAGGATTCCGATTCTTGCTGCCAAATTGGCCCCTAGACTTGCAGAAATTTATACTAACGCCTCCAATGTTTCTTTGTTTTTAAAAACTTTGTCTTTATTTGATTACTAGTGAGGATGAGCATCTTTTCACATTTATTGACCTTTTTTTTTTGTTAACTGTCAGTTCACATCCTTTTAAACAGTCCATATTTTAATGGGAGTGTTCACTTTATCCTACTGATTTGAAAAAAAAATCCACTTTATTAAGGATAACATATTAGCAAACGCTTATGTAGTACTTATATATACCAAGCACTGTTCTTAGTTCTTAAGATGTTTTTATTAATCCTCTCAACAGCCTATAAGGTAAGTATTGCTATCTCTATCTTATAGATGAAGGAACTGAGGGACAGAAAAGATATACAATTTGCCCATTGTATAGTTGTACAGGTAAGAAGCAGCAGAACTGAGATTCACACTCAGCAGTCTGGTTCCAGATCCTTGCTTTTAACCACTGGACATTCAATTATAAATTAATCATAAAATGAATGTTTTATCTCTTAGAGAATTTATTTTAGACTTTTACAATGTTTCCAATTTTTGTCTTTTAACTTCAAAGTTTTTTAAAATTCAGTTTTCATTTACATTGTCAAATCTGGTAATATTTTCCATATGGATTCCACTTTAGGG
Source organism: Sapajus apella (assembly GCF_009761245.1). Lineage (NCBI taxonomy): Eukaryota > Metazoa > Chordata > Mammalia > Primates > Cebidae > Sapajus > Sapajus apella. The sequence continues at coordinate 1,352,760 of NW_022437122.1, forward strand.
TTTAGTTGGCCTTCAAGGGTAAAAATGAAGCATAGATAGGAAAAGGGTAATTAATGTATGTCATATGCACTTCTGCAAACTCACCAAGAAGTTTCCGATGAACATATGAAGAAAATGTCAGAAAGGCTCATCGTGCTATATGGTTTCTTGTTATAAATTTCTTCTAAAGGTTGGGCACAGTAGCTCACACCTATAATCCCAGCACTTTGGGATGCTGAGGAGGGCAGATCATGAGGTCAGGAGATTGAGACCATCTGGCTAACACAGTAAAACCCTGTCTCTACTAAAAAAATACAAAAAAAAAAAAAAAAATTAGCTGTGCATGGTGGCACTCGCCTGTAGTCCCAGCTACTTGGGAGGCTGAGGCAGGAGAATCAATTGAACCCGGGAGGTGCAGGTTGCAGTGAGTCAAGATTGTACCACTGCACTCCAGCCTGGGTGACAGAACGAGACTCTATCTCAAAAATAAAAAAATAAATAAATTTCTTCTAAAACACATTGGCCCACCAGCCTCTACTACCAAGCTCTAATTGACGCTCACAGCACCTCTTAACTCTGATATCCAACAATATCCTAAATCCTTTGCTAATACTTTTTTCCCCACCCTAGCCTACTTCATCATTATTAGATTTCATTTAATACCACCCTTCATTTAGGTACTTGTCATGGACAGGAACAATACAATTTCTGCCCTTGAAGAGTTCCACATCCCCTGAGGCATAACCCCACTCTTTCCCTGAACTATAGTCTATCTAGCTCTGGGGCATACTCTCTCCTTTCTCAATACATCTTACAACCTCAAGAAATCCTCCCTAAATCCTACCCATGGCTCAAGCTCAAGTTTTCCTTCTTCTAGTTTCTTGTTCCCTTTAGCTCACAAAATAAAGTCCCCATTAAAAAAAAAAAAAAAAAAAAAAAAAAAAAAAAAAACTCCTTGGGCACTTATTGCATGCCTTAATATGAGTGTTAAAAGTGGAGTTGATACCAGGGAGCACCACCTGAGATCATAAATGTAAGTGTACAGCATGCAAAGTACTATTTCCCAAAGTTCTATACAGATAAGGACCCATTTTTTTTTTTTAAGTGTTGCACACAAAGTTACAATGAATTAGTAAAAGCAGAGCTAGCGCCCAGGTCTTGGGGTTCCCAGCCATAAAATCTTAGAACTGGCAGAAATCTCGAAGGGCACCTGAAGTAGTGATTCACATCCTAGCATGTGAAAGTCGCAATGGGGATGGAGGGACTCTGCTTTGGATTGATTTTATAACAAGAAAATCAAGGACTGCTTTGAAAAACGTTAGAACGCAAAAATCTTCAAAACATGGGATGGAAATAGATAACAAAAGAAAACTCAAGGAGGTTGAGGTGGGAGGATCTCTAGATCCCGGGTGTTGAGGCTACCGTGAGCCGTGACCCGCGCCACTGCACTCCAGCCCTAGCTAAAGAGTGAGACTCTGTCTGGAAAAAAACCAAAACCGAACAAACAAATAAGACACACAAAAAAACCCAAACCACAAAACGTAAAGGAATAACATTAAGAGGCTGAGTGGACACATCTCCATTTGACAGATGAGCAATGTGAGGCAGAGAGAGTTGGCCTGGCTAAGGCCTCCTGGAGGGCTCAGGGTCAAGCGGACAGGTAAGAGCCGGAGGCTGCACCCTGGACAGAGTTCGGACCTTCCGGGTTGCGCACGTGTAAACTCCCCCAAACCGCCCGAGTGAGCAAAGCAACTGCCCCGCCCTGCGAGCAGCGCGCTCAGCGGCCACGTGACATAGCCAGCCCATCACGCGCAAAGGGCGGGACCTGGGGGACACCACCCCCGCCACTCACCCAGCCCTCCAATAGAAAGGAAGGAGATAATACCGGGGGGCGGTCCAGACCCGCCTCTCCCGCGGTGGCCGCCCGGCGCGAGGCGGGACCAGCCGCCGCCCTCCAGTGGGGGACTGACGAGCTCCGCTAGGCCGAGGCGAAAGAGCGACGCGCACTTCAATCAGACGGCCTCACCAATGGGCTTGCGCGCTGTCCGCGGTGCCCGCCCCTGTCTCGGCCTCCCGGCGCCCGCGCTGCTTTCCCTCAGGCCGCCGCGGCGGCGCCCGCCTGCGCCTCCATCCGGGTCCTGGTGCGCTGCTCTCCCGGCGGCGGCGGGCGCGAGGGCCGGGTCATTACTGCGGCGGTGACGGCCCTCTCCGCGAGGTCGAGGTGGGTACGGCGGACGGGACGACGAGCGCGGGCCGGGGCCCGTCGCCATTTTATCTCCCCGAGAACCACGGCGGCGGGTAGGCGGGAGGGGAGAGCCGTGGGCCGGCCCGCGCCCGTCCTGCTAGCGCGGGCTGGGATTCGTGGGGCGGCCTGCTCTCGCCAGCGGGCGGGTTGCCCCGGGGCGGCCGGTGGGCTGCGAGCGGAGGTAGTGGGCGTTCGGGCACGGGGGAAGGGTGCCGCGTGGCCGCCGCGGGGCTGGCCCCAACCCCCTCCGCTTCCCGCCTAGCTCCTCACCGACGGGGCGGGGGAGGGGGGGTCATTCTTCACATTCCTTACCCCGCCCTTCCCCCCGCTTCAATCAAACTTGGGGCGGGCGGAAGGCCCGCCCTCCGGCTGGCGCCAGTTGGTCGGCGCCGCCTCTTGGTGTGGCGTGACTGGTTGTAGGGGCTGCCAGGTGCTTCTGACATCACTTCCGCTATCATGTTTGTGGGCCGGGGAGACCTTGGCCTTGGGGGTTGGGATGAAGGAGGGAAGGTAGGAAGTGCTAGGGGCGGGGGACGGGGCGGGAAGGCGCGGGCGGGGTGGGCGGGAGAGTCGTGGCTGGCTCCTTGCCCCTGCTCCCCGCGGCCAAGTGCGGCCTCTATTCCTGAAGCAGCTGCTGCGGCTGGCGGTCCGCTGCGGCAGCCGTCCTTGGCGAGGGGGAGGGGAACGCGGGAGCGGGAGGAAATCGTATCCCGGGGAATGGGGCTTGAAGATTTGCGACTTGGTGTCACCGGAAGCTGCGCTGGCCTTTTGACTCGACACTGCAAACTCTCGGAACCGAGTGCCTCTCGGAAGGCTCGGTAATAAACTTCCCCGGCGGGCTCTAGTGTGAGTAATGTGGTAACCTGTATGTCCTTGGCTAGTAATGCCCTTCGGTTTTTAAACTTTTACGGTAGGTTCTGTGTCAGAGGTGATGGTATGTATTTTTCAACTTTTCAGTTTTTAAAAAACAGACTTAGCAGAAGGTGCGCAGGCAGGAAAAAGGCAGGGATGACAGTGAATGTTAAAATCTTAAGGTAAATCCGGAGACTTGGTTTTGCTGTTTGACTTCACTGATAAATACTGCTTTCTTGGCATCCAGTTCCTAAAGTTAAAACATCATGTGGCGTTCTTTTGCATTTATTTCTGTTGGCCTGAAGTATGAATGTCAAATTCCAAGTTTATATGTAGTTTAGAAAATAATTGTTTATATCCAGAATTCTTTTGGTGTTTGGCAGATTCTGGTTTTATTTACTGTGTATTCAGGAAGTATGTGTAGTTAGGGAAGTAAAAACTTGGAAGTTTCTTTGAGTTTTGTGAGAATGTTTGATTTATTATACATGTTTGTTAAAAGTATTATTTTGAAACTTCAACTTTCAGAGAATAGACAAATTTCTTGTCTTGTAAATTCAGTGATACTAAGTAATATTTTAAAATGTATCACTTAGGTACAATGACAGTGTGAGGGGGGAAAAGCTAACTTTTTTGCATAGTTACATTGCGGTGACAGCTAGAGAGTATTTTTATGTGTAGACAGGCTATGGGTTCCCCTCACTTTAACTGAAGCTCTGTTGAACTTGAGACACTAAAGAATCTTGCAAGTGTGAAAAGTGGAGGGAAACAAAACACCCATTTCTTAAAAAAAAAAAAAAAAAAGTGTAAATCACTGCGTTCAGTTTACAGAGTGACGAGATCAGTATTAAACAAGTTAGTGTCAAATGTTTATAACTTAAAGACATTTTATTCCAGTTATTATCTAGGCGTTCTTGGTTTAGAGAGCAGTACACTAGACATTGTGTACTTTTTATTTTAATAGCTGAGATAGTATAATAATTACTCCTCTGGGAATTACTGAGTGTTAAGAGCGCCAAACCAGTGTTTCAAACTGTAGGTCCTGAGTTATTGGGTCATAAAATCACTTTAGTGGGTGGTGATCCGAATTTTTTTAAAAAGTAGGAAATATGCAATTGAATACAAAATAGCATGTTGATTCAGCTCGACATTTGTGTATTCCTGCAAAATAATTGTTGAAGCTGAGTGTCAAAAGTGAAAAGCTTCCTCTGTAGGGTATCTTTCTCGTTTATAGTATTGTATAAAGTATTTAATACTTTTCTAAAGAGTATTAAATCAGCTGTTTATACTTGGTGGAGCGTGAGCCCCTCATTTTAGTTTTCACAAGTTAGGAAATAAATTTGCCGTCTATGACCAGTATGCGTTTTAATCATAATATTTTTAATAGCCTAAGTAGGTTTTCTTTAGACCATAAGAGATCTTTTCTGTCCCAGAATATTAATTGCCAGTGATTTTTCCATGTCTAGATGAGACTAGAAGAATCCGAATCCCCAGTAATGAGTTGTCAGCGTTGCCTAATGTGGCCTCAGGACTGATCATTATATGCTTTTTGCCTGAGTGGTGGTCTAAGCATTGTATAATCACTTAAGAATGGACTTCATTAAGTAAACAGAATATGAGAACTATTACTCTGTTTTTGGTGGCAAGTCTTTGAAATCCAGACTGTTTTACACTTAACGGCACATAACACTTGGGGGCTAGACACACTTCAGGTGCTCGGTAGTAACATGTGACTAACAGCTACCAAATGAACAGTGCAGTTCTAGTGAGTTGTCTAGCTGCTTTAAAAAAAATTTTTTTTCTCTAGTTGAATAGTTTTAGTTTCAGATAAACAGCCAAAAATATTATGTCTCTCCACAACATTCATC
>NW_022437122.1:1357800-1422535 GCF_009761245.1 Sapajus apella
CAACTTCTGAGCTCAAGTGATCCTTCTTCCTCAGCCTCCCAAAGTGCTAAGATTACAGGTGTAAGCCACCACGTGGGCCTGGCTGAATCAGGTGATTTTTTTTTTTTTTTTTTTTTTTTTAAGGCCCTTTCTGGATACAAGACTTAAGTATTTTGAGGAAACCAACAGCTATACCTTTAAGTTACTTTTGCTTCTCTAAGAATATTTAAGACATTTTGGATGATTTGTTCTAAGATAACATAATGAATGCAAGTTGGGAGCATTTTGCTCTTCTGTTACGCACAGTTGGCCTTTCTATCTAAGGATTTTGCATCCTTGAATTCAGCCAACCTCAGATGGAAAATATTTGGGGAAAAAAAACTATATACAACAAAAGTAATACAGACAATACAGTATAATGACTATTTTGTATAACTTACATTGTATTGGGTATTTTACGTAATCTAAAGTATATAGGAGGTGGTGTGTAGGTTACATGCAAATATGACACCATATTTTATAAGGGACTTGAGCATCTGAGGGTATTCCTCAGGGAGAAGGTGGTATCCTGGAAGCAATCCCTTGAGGATACTTTTCTGCTTCGTGTGAATATTTCATTAACAGGAAGTTAAAAATACATAGTTTTCATTGGCAAGTTATATAATTGTCAAATGCTTAGAAGGGAACATTTTTCTTAGTGAATTCACTCTTGTGCAGTATAGACTGAATTGTCTACTAAGGATACAGTTATTTATAGTAAACTGTGGAATCTGTATTAAATAATTAGACTTTACCTTTTTGCTTCGCTTGGGGGATGTGTAGACTACATAGTGGTTTTTTTCAACCAGGAATGTAACGGTGTAATGGAAGATAGGAAGGCAGAAGATATTTAAAGGGTTGAGAAATAATGGTATATGTATAATGATTGGTAAGCAGAACAAGCTAGCCAAGTTGGATATTCTTCCTCACCCTAAATATTTGGTGCATTATATAGTGTTTGCAGCAGAATTTACTTAGGTATCCAGGGATAGCATAGAATGTGCTTGAGGTAGTAGGGAAGTTGGCCCAAAATTAACAAATTGCGTTGGTAAATTTACAAAGGGAACACTGGGAGTTGAAATGGCATTAGTTACCTTTTTAGAAATCTTCGGAATTTGTATATATTGACTAATCAGTGAGAGTATCTTAAGTGTCTGCTATGTGTCTAAGATTGAAAGGAAATAAGGAGTAGTCCTTTTGGAAAACCTGATTTACTACTTAGCCATTTCAAACTTAAATCTTTGTCTCAGGTTAGTGCAATGATTGATAGCATAAGAAATAAGATCTTAAATTAGAATTAGGTTAACTATCTTTAGAGAAACTTATTTATACATGTAAAAAATTCATTATCTTGTCTGTTGCACATGCTCTGTGGAAGGAAACAAAATACAATGGGAGGGTTTGCTTGTTAATGTAATATTCAGCCTGTATCATTGTCAGATAATTTTGTTGTTATTCAGCTATTTGAGATTGAAAGAAATCTGTTAAAAGTAGCCAGTGTTGTAATTTTGAAACAGTGTAGGAAATAGTTTATTTTACTTGTGAACTTTATGAGCTACTTTATTACAGGAGAACTTAAATTACTGTAAAAGTGTAGGGAAGTGTTTTAGCTCAGAAATAAAGTAGCTCATAAACAAAATTTAAACTCTGGCCAGGCGCAGTGGCTCATGCCTGTTATCCTAGCACTTTGGGAGGCCGAGGTGGGCAGATCACGAGGTCAGGAGTTCGAGACCAGCCTAACATGGTGAAACCTGTCTCTACTAAAAATACAAAAATTAGCCAGGTGTGATGGCGCATACCTGTAATCCCAGCTACTCAGGAGGCTGAGGCAGGAGAATCACTTGAACTTGGGAGGCGGAGGTTGCAGTGAGCTAACATCACGCCACTGTACTCCAGCCTGGGTGACAGAGCCAGACCCTAGCTCAAAAAAAAAAAAAACTCTTACTAGATATTAAGAGCTTAAAAGGTAGAGTATGCTTGCATTTGGACTAAATTTAGTGTATTTTAACAATTTAGAAGCTATTTTGAAAAATATTTTAAATTGTAAAGTTAAGGAGTGTGTTCCTAAGTGTTTTCACTATAAGGAAATAAGTCTGTTGGAGTAGTACATATGCTAATTAACTTGATTTAGCCATAATATAATCCTATTTTATATACACAATAAAAATACAATTTTATGTCAATTTAAAACTACACAAATGAAATGAGGAATGTGAATGTTAGTAACTTAGTTATGAAAACTTGATGCAGATGTAGACAAGTTTATAATTAATAGTAGGTTTGCCTGCTTATAGCATGCTTTAAAGCAATAGTATTTTTAGCCATCACAAGTATATCTGGAAAGGTAAAATTAATATTAGTATAGTTTGTCAAATTTATTTATTTAAGTAAAGTTGCTCTTTGTTAACTTCTCAGACATTCAATTTGTTTTGGTGTATCCCAGTCCTCAGCAACCCCATTAGGTGGGAACATTACAGTTCCCCCAAACGAATATGAAAGAACACAGCCCCTAAGTAGCTGTTTGACCCTGAAACCATTGCCTTTAACGGTTTTCCTGTACTGGTATGCTGAATTGAATGAAATAAGTTTAAGATACATTTCGTCTAAGTTTTTGACTTTTAGTTGCCATAAATTTTTTGAGAAGGAGTTTCACTCTTGTTGACCAGGTTGGATTGTGATGGCAAAGTCTTGGTTCACTGCAACCTCTGCCTCCCAGGTTCGAGCCATTCTCCTGCCTCAGCCCCCCAAGTAGCCGGGTTTACAGGTGCCCCCAGCACGCCTGGCTAATTTTTGTATTTTTAAGTAGAGACAGGGTTTCACTGTGCTGGCCAGACTGGTTTCGAACTCCTGACTTCAGGTGATCCACTCACCTTGGCCCCCCAAAGTGCTGGGATTACAGGCGTGAGCCACTGCTGCCTTTTTCTTTTTGTGATGGAGTCTCTTCCTGTCGTCCAGGCTGGAGTGCAGTGGCACAATCTCTGCTCACTGCAACCTCTGCCTCCCAGGTTCAAGTGATTCTTGTACCTCAACCTCCCGAGTAGTTGGGATTACAGGTGCCTGTCACCATGTCTGGCTAACTTTTTATATTTTTAATAGAGATGGGGTTTCACCATGTTGGCCAAGCTGGTCTCGAACTCCTGACCTCAGATGATCCACCTGCCTTGGCCTCCCAAAGTGCGTGAACCACTGTGCCTGGCCACCATAACTTTTAGTGGGAGGGTAGTTCCAGCTACAGATTGAGGTAGTATGTGAATAAGGACAGAATGTGAATATTAAAGTGTTTCTGTTGCTTTTTAAGAAAGAATTACCAGGAAGATTGAATTCTGATAATTTTAGCTAAGAGTACCCTGCCTACGAATGCAAGCAAAGGCCCCAGAAATTATATGCTTTGTCCAAGGACATAGTAAATGGGGAGCCAGCATTAACAGAAAAATTTCAGGAACTAAATGTATACTAGCTATCCACCCACTCTTACCCAGTACGCAAGCATTATATAGTTGTGATTAGTGAGTTAGGGTTTTTGCCTGATTTACAAATGAACATTTCCATGGGTTCTTGTAATCCATAAATTCTAGTGTATGGATTATGTTTAGTGTTTATGAGAGCTTGCCTAACTGACCATTGCTTTACCTCAGCTGTTTGGTTTTAGTTTCCACCATTTGCTCTAATGAGTGTCTAAACTGCAGGCTGGAAACCATTAGATCATTAAAATCAATTTATATCTACAAGAAAATAACAGAAATATGAGAGTGAGAGTATTGGGGTTTGTGAACAATGTTATTTATTGGATTATTTATATATATAATTTTCAAAAAATTGAGGGTCATGTTAATAGCACTTGGTATGTAAATTACCAGAATGCTTTCTAGTAATATGGTATTTATTTACTTAGCTGGATTGACAATAATACAAACTAAGCATGTGACACTCAATGAGGTTGGATAATAATACATTTTTAATGTTTGATTGAGGATTCAAACATGGTTTAACTGAGAAAATTGGTAGGGAGTAGAGGGTTGGAGTAGAGGTACCAGATGGTTTTGCTTTTGGCTGTTATTTATTTATTTATTTTGGCTATTAGTTTTTTAAAAGTAAGGAGTAGGCCGGGCGCAGTGGCTCATGCCTGTAATCCCAACACTTTGGGAGGCCAAGAAGGGCAGATCACCTGCGATCAGGAGTTCAAGACCAGCCTGGCCAACATGGTGAATACCCATCTCTACTCAAAATACAAAAGTTAGCTGGGCGTAATGGCACATGCCTTTAATCCCAGCTAATTGAGAGGATGAGGCAGGAGAATTGCTTGAACCCAGGAGGTGGAGGTTGCAGGAGCTGAGATTTCACCTTTGCATTCCAGCCTGGGTGACAGCGTGAGACTCCATCTCGAAATTTTATATATATGGACATTGCTGATTCATGGGAAAGATTTTGGCTTATAAAGGGCCTGACTTTGGGGACAAGTGTGTCTGCAAGTTGATACTTGGCATCATCTGGCCATGTAGAATTGAAATGGGCTCAGATGTAGTATAGTTTGGTGATGCAGTGCTATCTCCCCTAATTTGGGGCAAGTTGTTAAGCTTCTTAGCACCAGTTTTCATCTAGAGATGATGAAGTGGTGGGGCCTTACATATTTTGGATATATGGTATTAATAATTCTTTCCCTTTTTCTTACAGATGTATTGATACTGCAGCTAGGAAAGCTGAGGGACTTCAGCTAAATTGCTTGTGCAAGGTTTCAATGGCAGTGAGTTAGTAGGGTCAGGATTTGAACCCTAGTTATTATTGACTCCAAATGAGTAGTGTTGTGCACATTCAAGTACACATTTTTTCAATTCTGTTGCCCTCCTTTTTTTTTTTTCTTTTTTAGAGACAGTCTTGCTCTGACTGGAGTGCAATGGTGTGATCATAGTTCACTGCAACCTTTAACTCCTAGGCTCAAGTGATTCTCCTGCCTCAGCCTCCTGAATATCTGGGACTATACGCCTGCATCACCACACCCAACCATGTTCAGTTCTCTAGGGTATATACCTAGAAATTGAATTGCTGGGTCATACAGTGAACGGTTTTTACTCATCACAGCCAGTTTTGTCTGACACCAACAATCAGTTCTTCAACTCAATACCAACTGTCCTACAAATCAATTTAATTCTGAAACTACCTGGAGTTAATACAAACCTCACAGGTTGAGGGCTCAAGCATGCAAGGCTGCCTTCACTTCAGATGCCAGTTTCAAATCCTAGGTTGCCACCTGAATTTTTAACCAATCAGTTGTAAATTAGGGGGTTTCACAAATTCTTCCTCTGGGTCTGTAATTTGCTAGGGTGGTTCACAGAACACAGGAAGACACTTATTACCACTGGTTTATTATAAAGGATATAAATGAATAGTCAGATGAAGAGGTCCTTAAGCTGAAGTCTGGTGGGGTTCCTAGCACAGGAGCTTCTGTATCTGTGGAGAGTTACACCACCCTCCTGGCATGAAGATGTGTTTTTCAACTCAGAGCTCTCTGAACCCTAACACTTAAGGGGTTTTAATGGAGGTTTCATACTTAGGCATGATTGATTACATTATTGGCCTTTGATGATGGTTTACTCTCTGACCTCTCTGCCTTACCTGGAGGTTGAGGGTGTGAGGCTGTAAGTTCCACCCCTCTAATCACACTTTGGTCTTTCTGGTGACAAGCCCCCTCATGAAACTGTAGGAACCACCAGTCATCTCTGAGTAGCATTAAACGGACATTCATCACTTGGGAGATTTGGGGGGTTTTAGGAGCTGTTTGCCAGCCAGGATTTCCAAATGGAGACAAGGGACTAAATACGTATTTCTGATTCCACTTACAATGACTGTTTGACTTTTCTAAACTGTTCTCCAAAGCAGCTACACCATTTCATGTTCCCACCAGCAATCTAAGGGTTCTAATTTTCTCCATATCTTTGCCAATGCTTTTATTAATCTTATTAGCTATCCTGATGAATAATACAGTATCTTTTCATGTGCCTGTTGGCCGTTTGTGCTTAGGAGTCATATCTTTGGTGAAATATCTATTAAAATATTTTGCTTACCATTAGATTGTTTTATTTTTTATGTGGTATGTTTTGCACACCAATTTACAAAGAAGAATGCAAATGCATGTGGATATACAGTTTTAGGGTATATCCTAAATTGTATAGTTTTAGGGTCACACCCACCACTGTCTCAGCATTTGCTGAAAAAATGATTCCCAGTTGAATGAATTGTCTTGGCATGGTTGAAAATCGGTTGACCCATGTATGGGTTTATTTCTAAACTTTAAATTCTATTACATTGAGCTGTATGTTTTTCATTACATTCTGTAACTTTAAAAATTAGTGCTTTTGGTTACTAAATCACACCATGGAATACTATGTAGCCATAAAAAAGGATGAGGTTTTTTGTTTTGTTTTGTTTTTGTTTTTGTTTTTGTTTTTTGCAGGGACATGGATGAAACTGAAACCTTCATTCTCAGCAAACTAACACAAGAACAGAAAACCAAACACTGCATGTTCTCACTTATAAGTGGCAGTTGAACCATGAGAACACATGGACACAGGGAGGGGAACAGAACATCAGGGCCTGTCAGGGAGTGGGAGACTAGGGGAGGGATAGCATTAGGAGAAATACCTAATGTAGATGATGGGTTGATGGATGCAGCAAACTACCATGGCACATGTATAACTATGCAACAAACCATGTTCTGCACATGTACCCCAGATTTATAGTAGCTACCTCCTAAATTAGTAGGTGCCTTTAAAAATTAGTTTCTCTTTATGTGTATATGTATATTTTTATATTATCTCTTTGTATATTAGTGCGCTTGGATTATGCATGATGTACAGGACTTTTGGGTTTTGAAGTCATTGAATTTAGAGGCTGTTGTGTTTTCCTGTAATGATTTGTTGTTGTTTGTCAAGGAATGATAAGTTATTTCATGAATTTTCATTTGTAGGAACTGTAAGAAAACCAACAGCTGATAATAGTAAAAGGTGGTGGTAAGAAGGTGATTTCTGAATCTTGTAAATACATGGTTTTAGGAGGACTCAGATAACCAAGCATTTAAAATACTATTAATGAAATACAAGAAATGAAAAGAAAGCACAACATAGATTATGCATGTAGCCAAAATGTTCAGTTAAACTTCATTTTCAACATAAATGAATTAAAATGGTCTAATACTTTTTTTTCTTGTTACTCACACAGGAGACCAGGATTACCGAGGAGGAAAGAAAGAGCCTTCCTGTGGTGCTCAACTGTGATTCCTTTTCATCATTCACCCTGGCTATTCTCTTCACTGTGGGATGAGGTAGTAGGTTGTATAGTTTTAGGGTCACACCCACCACTGGGAGATAACTATACAATCTACTGTCTTTCCTAACGTGATAGAAAAGTCTGCATCCAGGTGGTCTCATAGAAAGTCATTTAACTAATTGTGTAATATTTAAGATTAACTTGTTTTTAAAAGATGTAGTGCAGCATTTGTTTATGTGTGCAAGTTTATTACTTTAGAGATAAAATCTGTAACACGGACACTGGATGGGGGTGGGGATACCTTTTACTACTTGTCTTATTTCTTTGTGTCGGAATAAGTTGTTTTTTTGTTTGTTTGTTTTTTTTAATTTTGATTGATGCTGATAATTTTATGTTGAAATTCTCTTTTGAAAGAGATTGTACTTTCCATTCCAGAAGAAAAGATTGCTCTATCAGAGTGAGGTAGTAGATTGTATAGTTGTGGGGTAGTGATTTTACCCTGTTCAGGAGATAACTATACAATCTATTGCCTTCCCTGAGGAGTAGACTTGCTGCATTATTTTGTTTTTATTAAGATGATGTTAAAACTCAGAAGAGTTAATTTTGACATTTTGTATATCAGTTAATTTTCTCTGTTCAAGTATAGTACAGTTAACACTGATTAACATTAAAATTTTTCACATATGGTATATTTCAGAAATTTGAAGTTAAGCAAAAATGTCAATGAGTAGAGTAAGTAGCCTTCAGGAAATCTTAGTAGAAGACCAGGCCCTTTTGGAATTGTGTGTAGGTTTATTGCCTTACTTCCTGGTACACATGTCCAAGGTGAGGTCCCGGGTGGTAAAGGTAAATACAGATTGGAAGGGCACTGTGTGAGCCAAAATGGAGTCAAATCAATCATGATTCATTTCCAGTTTGGGTTTTGGCTGGTCTTGGAGAATGTTGTAAGCTCTGTTTGATTGGTATGTTGATTTAGACAAACTATACTCACTAACTTGGAAAAGGAGAGATGGGCTCTGGTTTCTGCCTTTGCTCACTGATAAGTTGCTAAGATCTCAGTTTTGCCCTCAAACACTGAAGTGTAGTCCCTCATTTACACAGTGGGATCACCTGAAAATGTCAGATGGGGAAATCCATAGGTTGTTGCTTTAGGAAAATAGAAAAAATATGCTGGAAAAGGTTTCTTGAATTTTAACACCCATGAAGGCCCATGTTTTTACCTTTCTTCCTATGGGCAAACCATATGCTAACTTGGGCCTTGTGATTAACAAGCAAGGCTAAAAGCTCTTTAAGTACTTGCTGATTAAACTGTTTTGTGTTGGAAGAAGAGTTGTAAAAGAGGCAGTGCAGAGGTGAGGGAGAGGTTACGTCCCTCTCCAATCATTTCCAAAAAATTGAATTTTAAGGAGAAATGTTCATTTATCCTTAATATCTAAGATAATTACTGTGCAGTGCCAGTACTGCCATGGTACTTTTCATGAGAGTAGAAACATCAAACTCTTCCTTGGATGGGCCCAACCCAGGTGACTTACTCTTGACCAAATTTATGCTTTTTGTTTTATCCACTGTGGACAGCTGCATAGGTAGTCAGTCTTTGTTCTAAACTGCACATAAAAACAGGGGAAAATGACATTCGTTGCCTTTTGACGTGCCAAAGAAAAGTGGGAATGTTCTAAGAATTCTCTTTGGCTTAATCTTTGTTGAATTGAAAATACGTGTAACTCTTGCTGAACGTGTAGCAAGTATAGTCATGAAATTTTGTGGTTTTCTGACACATGTTCTTCCAGCATTAACATTGCCAGCTTCAATTGGAAACGTATCCTTACCTTACTAATAATTAAGGCCTGGAGAAAAATTAATTTATGTATTTTATTAATTACGTAAGGACATTCTTACTAGCCAAGCAGAGTAAGTGAATTGAAATAAAACTTTAAAAATGTCTTTATGGAGAGTGTGACTGTCTGTAAAAGCTTGTTTTTAATGATGACAAAATTCATGATCAGAATTTGCTTCTGTTTAATTCAGGGGTCAAAAAGTGAAATACCTTCAGAGGTCTTGGAGGGGCTAGCTGTAACTGGGAATTACAGTAAATTAATTTGCTCTGGTTGATAGGTGGCAAGCAAGGTTTATATACAGTGTCACTTACTTTTTCAGTTACCAAGAGAGACGAGATTTTATGAAACTTGATATTTAAACATTGGTAATTGGGCTGGGCATAGTGGCTCACGCCTCTGATTCCAGCACTTTGGGAGGCCAAGACAGGCAGAGCACCTGAGGTCAGGGGTTCCAGACCAGCCTGACCAACATGGTGAAACAGTCTACTAAAAATACAAAAATTAGGCCAGGTGCAGTGTCTCAGGCCTGTAATCCCAGTACTTTGGGAGGCTGAGGCAGGAGAATTGCTTGAACCCAGGAGGCATGCAGTGAGCCGAGATTGCATCATTGCACTCCAGCTTGGGCAGCAAGAGCGAAACCCCATCTCAAAATAAAATAAAAATTAGCCAGGCGTGGTAGTGCATGCTTGTAATCCCAGCTACTCAGGAGGCTGAGTCAGGAGAATCACTTGAACCCAGGAGGTGAAGCTTGCAGTGAGCCGAGATCGCCTCTCTGCACTCCAGCCTGGGTGATAGAGCGAGACTCCATCTCAAAATAAAATAAAAAATAAATTGGTAATTAAATGTTAAAAGTCAGTGACTCCAGTAATACATGGTGGGCTAAGTATTAGATGTAATTAAGTTACTTTTTTGTTCCTTTGTGACTTGAAGTTGGATTTTAAGCAAATATATTTGTGGCTTTTTACCAAGGTCATATGGCCAGATAACTTTTCAAAAGCATTAGTGAAAGAATTCTGATTGGTTTGAATTTGAAACAAAACTCAAAGAACGTGACCTAATTTAACAGGTTAATTTGAAGTACATCTGCCAAGTAGAAGACCAGCAAGAAATAAAAATGGGTTCCTAGGAAGAGGTAGTAGGTTGCATAGTTTTAGGGCAGGGATTTTGCCCACAAGGAGCTAACTATACGACCTGCTGCCTTTCTTAGGGCCTTATTATTCAGCGGTAACCTGTTTCCTTGCTACCTTGCTTTGGTGTAAGCAGAATTCTTTCTGCAGGTTTTCTCAAATGAAAACATTGGAAGAATACCAGAGACAGCAGTGTTTGCATTAGTGATTTATAAACTGCAGCATGGTGCCGACATTGATAGCTGAAAGTCAGCTGATGAGAATTTGAGACTTCTGACGTATACTTAATTGCTGGTGTGTCTCCCTTTTGGGGTCACTGGAAAGTTTAGAAAGCATGGTTTTGTTTTTGCTCAGATTTCTCTTTCTGTGATACAGAGACTGTCAGATGTTTCTCATCTGTGTCGTGTACATTATGTCTGAAGGAAATAATTTAACAAAACTGTTGAAATATTGCTGTTTTTCCACGCTGTGTTTGTAAATATTTGTCTTGCCACATTTCTAGGTTTGTCTTCTGGATTTAAAATTTGGGGCAGTTGGGGTGGAATTGCATGGTGTGAGAATGGGTAATTGAGCTGCTGCTCATTATGGTATGTAATAGTGATTTGTTTAATATGTACAAGGATTGGAAGGTCAATAAAATGAAAATGGTTATCTTGACAGGGTAATGGTGTTACATATTTTGTTAAAGTTACACATCTTTTCAATAAAAACATCACGTCAAAACTGTGCTTTTAAAGTCATCCTTAACCCTTATCCCAATCCTTGCAGAATTTAGATGTGTTTTTCATTTGTAATTATTTAAGATTTGTTTGTTCATAGTTTCATTTTTCATTAGCAGTACTTTGGTGATTGTTCAGTCATTTACAGATGTATTAAAGCTAAGACAAGCCATTTTCATCTCTTCCATTTTTGTAAACACTGGTGTGACTTTGTACAGAAAATTAACTCTGCTCAGGATCACCCTCCTTTTTGTTGTTTTTTGTTTTGTTTTTGAGATGGTCTTATTCTGTCACCCATGCTGGAGTTTAGTGAAACGATCACAGTTCACTGCAGCCTTGACCTCCTGGACTTAAGCTTCCTAGTAGCTGGACTACAGGTGCACACCACCATGCCTGACTAATTTTATTTTTGTAGGGACGGTTTCACCATGTTGCCCAGGCTGGTCTCCTGGTGATCCTCTGGCCTTGACACCTCCCAAAGTGCTGGCCAGGATAGCCTCTTTTCTTTACTTAAGTAATTGTTGTTGAGTCTGCTTAGGCAGACACTACCTTGGGTTTTTTTGTTTGGTTGGTTTTTTTTTGAGAGAGTTTTGCTCTTGTCCAGTCTGGAGTGCAATGATGCAACCTTGGCTTACCACAACCTCTGCCTCCTGGTACAAGTGATTTTCCTGCCTCAACCTCCCGAGCAGCTGGGATTACAGCCATATATATGCCACTGTGCCTGGCCAACACTACCTCGTAAATCACCTTATTTTGTGGGTCTAGTTTGAACATTTATCATTCTAGGAATGAGTGGAATTTGTGCATTAGCATCCCAAGGTAGTCTTACTCTTTTTTCCAACTATTTTGAACAGTTATTCATTCATTCCAAGACAGCCTCATTGTGTTTCCCAGGCTGGAGTGCAGTGGTGTGATCTTGGCTCACTGCAACCTTCACCTCCTGGGTGGAGTAGGTAGGATTATAGGCATGCACCAGCACGCCAGCTGGAGTGCAAAGGCGTGATCTTGGCTCACTGCAACCTCCGCCTCCTGGGTTCAAGCGATTCTCCTGCCTCAGCCTCCCAAGTAGCTGGGATTACAGGTGTCTGCCACTATGCCCAGCTAATTTTTTGTATTTTGAGTAGAGACGGTTTCACCATGTTGGCCAGGCTGGTCTCAAACTGACCTCAGGTGATCCGTCTGCCTTGGCCTCCCAAAGTGCTGGGATTACAGGCATGAGCCACTGCACCTAGCCAGAAGGGACATTTTTATGGTTAAACTCAAAAGTTTTCTCAAGAAACACTTTACACTTTATGTGTAATCCCTTGGAACTATCACAGACTGCTTTAGAACAAGGAAGCCTGGAAAGTGTGGTTCTGGCAGGCTGATTGCCAAACTGAATAGAATTAGGGTTCCACTAGTTAGGAAGCAGGGGAGAAAGGAAATAACACAGATAATTATCTCTGCAGTAGTCAACATTAGGGAAAAAAAGCTTGGCAAAAGACTAACAAGCTCTGTTCCACTCCTGCCATTAAACAATAGGCGGCCTCAGACAGGCAGAACTCCTGACCGTGAGCTTGAGAGATTTTCATTGGGAGTCTGATAAGGCTCAGCCAGAGTTCTATGGGACGTCTCAATTTCAAGCAGAGGAGCAGAGAAAGCTGGTTAGGTGAGGGAGGCTTCCCACTTTACTTGGACCCTAAATGTATGATTTACATCACAGGGTCTAGTATAGAACTGGAACAATAAAGCATTTTTTAAAGTAATAAACTTTAATTTCTAGAGCAGTTGTAGGTTTCAGCAAAATTGAGCAGAAAGTATAGAGTTCACATATACTTCCCTGTTCTATGCACACACTGCCTTCCTCACTATTGAAGTCTTGACCACTGATACGTTTTAATAAAGCAGTTTTTCCATTTTCTTTGAAGTTGCTCCATCATGAGAATTAGGCTAAAAGTCTTAGCTTACTGCCTCCTGTAAGGAAGGACAAGTAACTCAGCAATGACCAAGCAACATATTCTTAGCTTTGAGGCCAAAACTTGCTGAAAATGACAGAAGCAGTTACTTCAGAGAAAATGATTTTTTTAAGGAGCAGTGGTAGGTAGAGGGTTTCTTTCTTTCCCCTGCCCCTCCCCCTCTCCACTGAGTCTCACTTTGTCACCCAGACTGGAGTGCAGCGGCATGGTCGTGGCTCACCGCTGCTTTGACCTCTCCAACTCAAGTGATTCTCCCACCTCAGCTTCCCACATAGCTTGGACTTGAGGTGCACATTGCCATACCTGGCTACTTTTTTTCTGTGTTAGAGACAGTGTCTTGCTATGTTGCCCAGGCTGGTCTTGAACTACTGGATTCAAGCAGTCCTCCCACCTTGGGCTCCAATAGTGCTGGGATTACTGGTGTGAGCCATTGCACCTGCCCTGCATCAAAGTTTGAATGTGGTTGTGATGATCAGAGCTACTGCAGCCATCTTGTGACCATGAAGGTTAGGTAGGTCAATAATACCAACCTAGAGTTCTGACATTATTGAGCTGTTGACCATTGCCAGCATCTGCTCTCCTCTACACTTAGTATTAAGTGAGAAAAATGAACTACCTTCTAGTGAATGGATGCTATGAAACTTGCAGAGGAAACCTCCCCTCATAGGATCCCACATAGGGAAGTCCTGGGAAAGCCCTTAAGTGGCGGAAGAGCAAAGGTGCTAAGACATCAGCTAGGAAGAAGACTTGTGGCTTACATAAGGGTGGTAGACAATGGATCTCTGACGTCTGTAGCAGGACCCTGAACATGAAGTGGTGAGAGGCTGATGGCAAAAGAGTTCACAAGCCTCACCCAGCTCTCATGCACGTGGCAAGGCAGGTCTCTCAGTGTTTGCCAGCAGCAGTTAGCTAAATTCCAGGCCATGTAAGCTCAGAACTCAAAACTGCCCTAGGCCATAAGCTTTCCCTATGGAGACAGGAACCAGTTTTCAGGCCATGCCCCCTCTTCATCTACCTGCAAAGCAAGAGTGTCCAGTGCCTGTGCCTGTGGCTGCAGCACACTTCTTACCCACTGGTTCTGGTCAAGGGAGTTCATCTCCACTCAGGATTATACGAATTTCAGTTGGGAGCTTCTTTTAACCTGTAACCACTGGCTGAGATAGTTAGCCAACTTCTGTGAGACCCTCTGCGACATAGAATCAGGAATGGCTTCCCTTGGTCTGTGCTGGAGACTAGGAATGCATGCAGGGCCCTTCTTTCTGCTGCTTCTACTTTTATATTCCCCCACCACTCCCTGTATTAGTTCCAGTGCGGGGTAGGGTTAAGGCCTTTCCCTGTGGGCTGGATTGCCAGGTTACCTGGTGGGGATGTATATCCTGGAGGCAGTCTCTCCCCCATCACACTCTGGGGACTTAAGAGTTTTTCAACTGGCTCACAGGGGGTATAGGCTGCAGCCTGCTGCTGCTTTCAAAGGGTCTATGGTTTCTGTTTTTCTGTTCAGTTCCTATGCTGCTTCTTAGAAAAAAGTTCACAGTATATACTTCTACTCACTATTTTGTCTTTCCAAGTGGGAGAGTCATGCTGATACTGTCTCCAGTCCACTGTCTTGGGAAGAAAAACAAATGTGATTTTTCTTAGTTAGCCTATCCACATGGTAGATTAGACTGATTGATTTTCAAATATTGAAATAGCCATGTATACCTGTAATAAACCCTCATTGTAATCATGTATTACTTTATTTAAATGTGATCTCTTTTCTTTAAAATATATTTAAAATAGTTTTTGAAAGTCTTTGCTAAATCTATTGCTTGGGATTATTCAAAGGTGAGTTCTGTTGACTTGTTTCCTAAGTATAAAACACACTGCTGGCCAGGCGTGGTGGCTCACGTCTGTAATCCAAGCACGTTGAGAGGCCGAGGTGGGCGGATCACGAGGTCAAGAGATTGAGACCATCCTGGCCAAGATGGTGAAACCCCGTCCCCACTAAAAATACAAAAATTGGCGTGGTGGTGCGTGTCTGTAGTCCCAGCTTCTTGGTAGGCTGAGGCAGGAGAATCACTTGAACCCAGGAGGCAGAGGTTACGGTGAGCCGAGATCACACCACTGCAAAAAAACAATATTTCTTTACATGTCTTTTTTGTTGCTAAAAGTTGGCATTTTACACATTATGTTATAGGAACTCTAGATTGTGATGTGCCCTAAAGGAGGTTATTGCTGTTTGTTTGTATAATACACTTGTCTGGACTAATTCTGTGGAATTTGTCTCTGTTGCAAGTCTAATGTCTTGCACTCACATTTTTTAAAGAGACAGGCTTTCTAGAATTACTCTTGTTTCAGCATATTTTGTCAGCCAAAGATTAGTCAGAGGTTTTGTTCAAACATCTCAAGCCAGTTAGGTCCCCACTCTTTGCTGATAGATCTGTGTATAGTTTGGAAAATGTATTTGCTGTGGTTTGAATATTTGTCTCCTTCAAAACTTGCGTTGAAATATAATCCTCAATATGGCAATATTAAGAGATGGGGCTTTTAAGAAGTGATTTGATCATGAGGGCTTTGTCCTCATGAGTAGATTAATCTGTTCATAGATTAGTGGATTAGTGGGTAAATGGATTAATGGGTTATTACGGGAGGGGAACTGGTGGCTGTATATGAAGGGGAAAAGAGACCTGTGCAAGCATGTTAGCATGCTCATTACCCTCCCCATGTGGTACCCCATGCTGCCTTGGAAATGTACAGAGAGTACCTGTGTTAGTCCATTTTGGGGTTGCTATAAAGGAATACTTGAGGGTGGGTAATTTATAAAGCAAAAGTATTTATTTGGTTCATGGTTCTGCAGAATGTACATGAAGCATGGTATCAACAGCTGCTCCTGTGAGGTCTCAGGAAGCTTACAATCATGGCAGAAGGCGAAGGGGGAGCTAGCATGTGGCATGGTAAGGGTGGGAGCAAGAGAAAGAGAGAAGAGATGCCAGGCTCTTTTGAACAACCAGATCTCACATGAACTCATAGATTGTAATTCACTCATTACTGTGAGGACATATCACACCATTAATGAGGGATGCATCCCTATTACCCAAACACCTTCTCCTAGGCCCACCTCCAATATTGGAGCTCACATGAAACATGAGATTTATAGGGAACAAAACAGTAAAACCATATCAGTCCCCACCAGCAAGAAGGCTCTCACTAGATGTGGCCCCTTGATCTTGGACTTCTTAGCCTCTGTAACTAAAAAAATTTGTTTCTTATAAATTATCCAGTTTGGGGTATTTTGTTATAAGTAAAAGAAAATGGACTAAGAAAGTATTCAAAGTTTAGGCTTTCAAATCTTCCCTAGGTTTTTTTTATTGATTGATTGATGGATTGATTGATTGAGCCCTTTCAGGCCTTTTCCACATGTGTGCACAGTCTTGCAGTCATCCAGGAATGTGTGAATAGCTGTAGTCCTCTCTGGTCTCTTCTACATATGTGTGCGATTTTCCAGTAAGTTTGGGATGTATGGAGAGCCTATCAAGGTTCTCTATGTCTATCTCATTTTTAACATCTCTTTGTTAAATTTCTGGCTACTCTGCTGGTGCCTTGCTTTTCCCCACCCAGGACTGCCACCCCAGGGTAGCTGAGTCACTGGCCGTTCCATTTGTTTGCTACCTAGATTGCTACTGTTTTTGACAGTGTTGCTGGGTATAGGGCTTTTTGCACTCTGCTCCAAGTAAAGTGAGTTCAGCTCCGCCTGGCAGGACACTGTAGAAATAATTGCACCATAGAAAGACATTCAAATACTGACGTTTAAGAGAACCCTAACTAAAAAGCGGGCACATTGTCTGATCACTGGACAGGCAACAGTTTTGAAAGTGTGGTTCATGGACCTTCCGGGGATCCTTAAGATCCTTTCGGGGATCTAAAGCAACAAAATTATTGCTGAAAAAGAATAAATAAATAAAATATTAAAATTATTTTAATAATATTTTATATCCTATTGCTTTTTTCAGTGTGTTAATTTTTGCACAGATGGTCCACAAGCAATGATAGGTAACACTGCTGGCCTATTTAGCGTGAATCAGAGCAGCAGTACCAAACTATTTTAGTAGTCACTTTTTTCTTCACTGCCATAAAAAGAGTCATTAAAAAGTCACTTTAGGCTGGGCATGGTGGCTCATGCTTGTAATCACAGCACTTTGGGAGGCCGAGGTAGGTGAATCACTTGAGGTCAGAAGTTCAAGACCAGCCTGGCCAACATGGTGAAACCCCTTCTCTTTTTAAAAATATAAAAATAGCCAGGTGAGGTGGCCAAGATCGTGCCATTGCACTCCAGTCTTAGTGACGGAGTGTAACTCTGTCTCAAAAAAAAAAAAAAGCCACTTTTGCCAGATACAGTGGCTCACACCTGTAATCCCAGTACTTTGGAAATCCTTGGCAGGTGGATCACTTGAGGCCAAGAGTTGGAGACCAACCTGGGCAACATGGTGAAACCCCATCTCTACTAAAAATACAAAAAAATTATCCAGGTGTGGTGTGCATGCCTGTAGTCCCACCTACTTGGGAGGCTGAGGTATGAGAATCACTTGAACCGAGGAGGTGGAGGTTGCAGCAAGCTGAGATCGTGCCACTGCACTCCAGCCTGGGTGACAGAGCAAGACTCTGTCTGAAAAAACAAAACAAAATTAACAACAACAGAAAGTCTGGGTGCAGTGGCTCACACCTGTAATCCTAGCATTTTGGGAGGCTGAGGTAGGCGGATCACTTGAAGCCAGGAGTTTGAGACTAGCCTGGACAACATGGTGAAACCCCATCTCTACTAAAAATACAAAAATTAGCCAGGCATGGTGATGGGTGCCTGTAATCCCAGCTACTCAGAAGGCTGAGGCAGAAGAATAGCTTGAACCCAGGCAGCAGAGACTGCAGTGAGCCGAAATCATGCCACTGCACGGTGAGACTCTGTGTCAAAATAAATAAATAAGTAAAATAAAACCACAATGCCACTTTTACCACTTTTACTTAAGAATGTTCTTGCTGAAGTGGTAAATTTATTATTTAAAAAAAATTCTCCACTCTTACATACATGAGTTTTTAATATTTTGTATGACAAAATGGGAAGCACACATAAAGCATTTGAACAATTAGTTTGTGAGCTTTGGTAGCTTTTTGGGTTTTTTTGTTTGTTTGTTTATGTCTTCCTCTATCATCTAGGCTAGAGTGCAGTGGCATGATGACAGCTCACTACAGCCTCGACCTCCTGGGCTCAAATGACCCTCCCACTTCAGCCTTCCAAATAACTGGAACTACAGGAGTGTGCCACCATGTCCGGCTAATTTTTTTTTTTTTTTTTAAGAGATAGTGTCTTACTATGTTGCCAAGAACTCCTGGGCTTAAGCAACCCTCCTGCCTTGGCCTCCCAAAATGCTGGGATTACAAGCATGAGACATGGTGCCCTGCCTGATTTTTTTTTTATATTTAGGAAAACCATTTTTCTTTGAATGAACTACTGATAGAACAAATATGAATATTCAGACTGGATATTTGGCAGACATTTTCTCAAAAACCGATAAAATGAGCCTGTCATTCGGACAACATTTGTTGCCAATAATAAAATTTGAGCTTTCAAGCAAAATTTAGTATTTTGAAAATTTGTATCTGCTTCTCAATATTTAAAGATGTTGCTGGTGAGATCAATGATAATGATATTTTTGATATTGTATAAAGAAGTATACTGTAATCACAGCTACTTGGGAAGCTGAGGCAGAAGAATCACTTGAACCTGGAAGGTAGAGGTTACGGTGAGCCGAGGTCGCACCATTGCACTCCAACCTGGGCAATAGCGTGACACTTCATCTCAAAAAAAAAAAAAAATTGTGTTATCATTGGAAAGCCCTGCATATCTTAGGGAACCAGTATTTTCCAAATGACCAATGCTTGGTGTAGCAAAATCATGTATGAGCCCATCCAGTAGGGGTTTCACATTTAAAATATATAAAGTACTCAACTCAATAGCAAGAAAAAAACCCAATTAAAAAATGGTCAAAGGACCTAAAAGGCCATTTCTCAAAAGAAGATTATACAGATGGCCAACAGGTACATTAAAAAATGCTCAACATCACTAATCCTTGGGGGGAAATGCAAATTAAAACTGCAGTGTGATACTAATACCTCACACCTGTTAGAATGGGTATTACCAAAAAGATGAAAAATAACAAGTAGTGAAGAGGATGTGGAAAAAAGGGAACTCTTATAAATTGTTGGCAGATATGCAAATTAGCACAGCCATTATGGAAAACAGCACAGAGCTTCCTCAAAAAACTAAATATAGAACTCCTATAAGACCCAGTAATCCCACTTCTGGGTTTATATCCAAAGAAACAAATCTGTATGTCAAAGGGATATCTTCACTCCCATGTTCACTGTAACATTCATTATTCATAAGAGCCAAAATATAGAAACCTAAGTATTCATCAATGGATAAATGGATAAAGAAAATGTGAGATATATATATGATATATATATCTATGTGAGATATATATATATATCACATTTATCCATATATATCACATATATATCATATATATGATATATATGATATATATATTCCCCAATGGAATACTATTCAGTCTAAAAAGGCAGTCATTTGTGACACATGGATGAATCTGGAGGACATTATGCTAAGTGAAATAAGGCAGACACAGACAAATACCACATGATCTAATTTGTATGTGGTATCTAATGAAATTGAACTCATAGAAGTAGAGAGTAGAATAAAGGTTACCAGGGTGATGCGGGTGGGAGGGAGAGAATGAGGGCTCATTGATCAGAGGGTAGAAAGTTTCGCAGAGATGGGAGGAATAACTTTTGTAATCTATTTGCACAACAGGATGCCTATAGTCAATAATATGTTAAATATTTCAAAATAACAGAATTGGCTGGGTGTGATGGCTCACAACTGTAATCCCAGCACTTTAAGAAGCCAAGGCAGGCGGATCACCTGAGGTCAGGAGTTTGAGACCAGCCTGGTCAACATGGCAAAATCCTGTCTCTACTAAAAACATAAAAATTATCCAGGCGTGGTGGTACCACTACCATGCCCGTAGTCCCAGCTACTACTTTGGAGGCTGAGGCAGGAAAATCACTTGAACCAGGGAAGTGGAGGTTGCAATGAGCTGAAATTGCATCACTGTATGCCTGGGTGACAGCGACACTCTGTATCCAAAAAAAATTAACAGCCGGGCGCGGTGGCTCAAGCCTGTAATCCCAGCACTTTGGGAGGCCGAGGCGGGTGGATCACGAGGTCAAGAGATCGAGACCATCCTGGTCAACACGGTGAAACCCCGTCTCTACTGAAAATACAAAACATTTGCTGGGCATGGTGGTGCGTGCCTGTAATCCCAGCTACTCAGGAGGCTGAGGCAGGAGAATTGCCTGAACCCAGGAGGCGGAGGTTGCGGTGAGCCGAGATCGCGCCATTGCACTCCAGCCTGGGTAAGAAGAGCGAAACTCCGTCCCCCCCCCCAAAAAAAAAAAAAAAAAAAAAATAGTAAATTTCAGATGTCTACACAAAAAAATGCTAGTTAAGGAAAGTGACAGATATGCTAATTAATTTGATTTAATCATTCCATATTGTATACATATATTAAAACATCACATTGTACCCCATAAATGTATATAATTATGATTTGACAATTTAAAATATTAATTTTAACAAGGAGCTTTCCATAAAAATGATTTGCCTATTACCTTTTGAGTAGTCTAACAGTATCATTTGTAAATCAAAACAGAAAACACAAAAACAAAATTAAATGTGGATAAAGATACATTCAATGTGAAAAATAAGTTAATGGATTTAAATGTAACAATGAGAAAAATTTATTGATAAGTATTGAGATTCCACAGTGCAACTAACCTTTAAGAAACCAGTATTTAAAAGGAAAAAATAAAAAGAAACCAGTATTTATTAAATTTTGTTGTGGTGTCCAAGATGAATATCCATAATTACCTAAAAGGGCTATTTTTAAATGCCCCCTTTTCCAACTACATATTTGCATGAGTCTGTCTTGTTATACTTTAACCAAAAAAAAAAAAAATACAAATCGGCAGAGAATGAAGGCAGAAGCAGATATGAAAATCTGCTTCTATTAAGCCAGACATTAAAGAGATTCACAAAAACCGTGCCACTCTTCTCCCCATTTTTGTTTTGAATAACACACACACACACACACACACACACACATTTTGAGATGAAGTTTCTCTCTTGTTGCCCAGGCTGGAGTGCAATGGGATGATTTTGGCTCACCGCAACCTCCATCTCCCAGGTTCAAGTGATTCTCTTGCTTCAGCCTCCTGAGTAGCTGGGATTACACCTGTGCACCACCACGCCTGGCTAATTTTGTATTTTTAGTAGAGATGGGGTTTCTCCATGTTGGGTCAGGCTGGTCTTGAACTCCCGACCTCAGGTGATCTGCCCACCTCAGACTCCCAAAGTGTTGGGATTACAGGTGTGAGCCACTACACCTGGCTGAGTAATGTATCTTTTTAAAATAAAATGTTATCTTAACATGTAATAGCTTTATTTTAGCTATTTTATTTTACTTTTTTTTTTTTTTCTTGAGACAAGGTCTCCCTCTGTCACCCAGGCTGGAGTGCAGTGATACAATCATAACTCACTTGCAGCTTCTAACTCCTGGGCTCAAGCGATCATCCTACCTCAGCCTTCCAAGTAGCTGGGACCACAGGCATGTGCCATCACACCTGGCTAATTTTTTTTTATTTTGTGGTGGTGAGGTCTCACTATGTTGGCGAGGCTGGTATCAAACTCCTGGACTCCAGTGATCCTCCTGCTTCAGCCTTCCAAAGTTCTGGGATTGCAGGTGTGAGCCATCATGACCAGCTATTTTCATTAAAGTATTTAATTTTTTAATTTCTAATATAATAGTATTTATAGATTTAGCCCTCTTAAACATAAGCTCTTTGTGTCCTGAATAATTTTTAAGTATCTAATGGAGTCCTGAGACCAAAATGTTTAGGGACCGACCACTACTCTGGAGGTTATGGTATACATCCTTAACTTACTGTCTATTTTTAAAAGATACTACTTTGTGGGCAATGTAAGAACTTTACAATAGTGTACTTCTAATTGCTACCCTCCCACACTTTATGCTCTTGTCATATGTTTTATTTCACTATATGCCAGAATCCCCACATTATATTATTTTATTTTAAACAGTTGAGGCACCCATAAACATGTGTTCAGCACTCCATTTAAGAAAAACCTTGCTGTTCACTTCTGACAAGTGCAGTTACCTGAGAGCCTCCAGTTGCAGGGTATTCAGGATCTGCCTTAGCTTAAGAACTGAAGACATGATTTCTCTGCCAATAAATGAGCATGACAGGCTTACTAGGACTTGACCATTTTGGCGCAATGCAAGACTCCTTTAATGGGCTTGCTTTGCTATGAAGCTCCTTACTGGGTTGTCAAAGATTTTGTCAGCCCTGCCTGCCAAATTCTGCCTCCTCTTTCATTCTTTTTACAGGTGTTCAGTTTACATCAGGGTCTGAAGCCTTCCCCTGCCAAATTCCCTTTTTTTTTTTTTTTTTGTTTTTTGAGAGGGAGTGTCACTCTGTCCCCCAGTCTGGAGTGCAATGGCGAAATCTTGGCTCACTGCAACCTCTGCCTGCCAGGTTCAAGCAATTCTCCTGTCTCAGCCTCCTGAGTAGCTGTGACTACAGGCGATGCCACCATGCCTGGCTAATTTTTTTTTTTTTTTTTTTTTTACAGACGGGGGTTCATCCTGCTGGCCAGAGTGGTCTTGGAATCCTGACCTCATGATCTGCCCCGCCTTGGCCTCCCAAAGCTCTGGGATTACAGGCATGAGCCACCACACCTAGCTCCTCTTTTTTAACTTTCATAAACATTACCCTCAACCTCTTGCACTCCTAACTCTAGCTTAGCATTTGCTTCCAAGGGGACCCAACTAACATAAGTCTTTGTTTTTCAAATACTTTATCTGGTGTTTTACAAATTTCTTCCTGAAGAATTGAGTTTCTACTTGGTATCATTTCAGCCCTTCAGCCTAATAGATCTCTTTTGTCATTCTGTGTAGAGACAGAATGATCTGGTCTTGAACTCCTGACCTCGTGATCCGCAGCTTTTGTCAGTCTGACATTACCTTGCCTTCATTTTTGAAGACTGTTTTTACTGGATGCAGAATTGTAAGCTGACAATGTTGTTCTTTCATCATTTTGAAATTGTCATTCCGTTGTCTTCTGGCCTCCACTGCTTCTGGTGAAATGTCAGACATTTTTCTTGTACTGTGCCTCTCTGTGTATTATGTCTTTTTTTTTTTTCTGGCTGCTTTCAAGATTTTATCATTGCTTTTTGTTTTTAGCAGTTGATGATAATGAGCCTATATGTGGATTTCTTTGCATTTATTCTGCTTGAGGTTCACAGAGTATCTTGGGACTTGTGGATAGATATATTTCACTGATTTTGATAAATCTTGGCCACCAAATCTTCAAATATTTATTTATCTGTCCCATGCTTCCTTCTTGTATTGCAGTTACATCAGTTAATCTATTCAATACTGTCTCAAGTATATCAGAGGGATACGTGTAACAGAGACTCTGTCACATTTTTTAAAAATCAGCTTTATTAGGGAATAAATGACATATAATAAATCACGTATATTAAAAATGTACACATCCATGGAACCATCACTGGTCAAGGTAGTAAACATATCCATCACTTCCAAAAGTTTCCTCATATTTCTTTGTACACTTTCTTTCCTGGTCTACTGTTTCCAGACAATCCTTCTGGTTTTTTTTTTTTTCTTTTTTCTTTTTGACAAAGTTTTACTCTTGTCGCCCAGGCTGGAGTACAAAGGTGCGATCTTGGCTCACTACAACCTCCACTTCCCAGGTTCAAGTGATTCTCCTGTCTCAGTCTCCTGAGTAGCTGCGATTACAGGGATTACAGGTACTTGCTACCATGCCAGGCTAACTTTTGTATTTTTAGTAGAGATGGGGTTAGACGGGGGTCTCACCATGTTGGTCAGGACAGTCTCAAACTCCTGACCTCAGATTATCTGCCTACCTCAGCCTCCCAACATGTTGGGATTACAGGCATGGGCCACCATGTGCCCAGCCCCCTTCTCTGTTTTATATAACTGTTGATGAGTTGACATTAATGTTTTGTATGAATGGAATAATAAAATACGTACTGGGAAGTCAGGCTTCTTTTACCTATTGAAGTGGCTCAAATTAAAGACTAACCATATTTTGTATTGTTAAGGATGTAGAAAATGTTTCCCAAACTGTGTTGAGATGTTTCTATGTTACTGCATGTGTCCATAGTTTATTATTGTTTTTACTTAGTAGTATTCCATTATATGAGTAGAGCACAGTTTATCCATTCACCTTTACATGGACATTTGGATTGTTTTCAGTTTGTGCTATTAACAAAGCTGTGAGGAACATTTGTGTACAGGTATGATAAAGAGATGTATTTTATTTTGGGTAAATACCTAAAAGGAGAATAGCTGGATCATATGGTAATTATATGTTTAACTTTTAAAGAAACTGCCTCAGTTTCCCAAAGTGGTTGTACCATTTTGAATTCTCACCAACGTGTGTATCAGAGTTCTAGTTTTTCTACATCCTTGACAACATAAAATATGGGTAGTTTTTAGTTTTAGCCATTCCAATAGGTGTTTACTGGTATCCCATTGTGGTTTTTATTTGCATTTCCCTAATAACTAATTGTATTGAGATTTCATACATGTGCTTATTTGCTGTCCATATATATTATTTATTAAAATTTTGTTTAGATCTTTTGCTTATTTTAAAAATGAGTTGTTCATATTCTTCTTACTGAATTTTGAGAGTTCTTTATATTTTGGATACAAGTTCTATTTTTTAAATTATACTTTAAGTTCTAGGGTATATGTGCAGGTTTGTTACATAGGTATACACGTGCCATGGTGGTTTGCTGCATTCATCACCCCGTCATCTACATTAGGTATTTTTCCTAATGCTATCCCTCCCCTTACCCTCCACCTTCTGCTGTCCCTCCCGTACGTCCCCATGCCCCAACAGGCCCAGGTGTATGATGTTCCCCTCCCTGTGTCCATGTGTTCTCATTGTTCAACACCCACTTATGAGTGAGAACATGCACTGTTTGGTTTTCTGTTCTTGTGTCAGTTTGCTGAGAATGATAGTTTCCAGCTTTATCCAAGTCCCTACAAAGGACATGAACTCATCCTTTTTTATGGCTGCATAGTGTTCCATGGTGTATATGTGCCACATTTTCTTTATCCAGTCTATCATTGATTGGTATTTGGGTTGGTTCCAAGTCCTTGCTATTGTGAAAGTGCTGCAATAAACATACGTGTGCATGTGTCTTTGTAATAGAATGATTTATAATCCTTTGGGTATATAACCAGTAATAGGATTGCTGAGTCAAATGATATTTCTAGTTCTAGAGCCTTGAGGAATTGGCACACTGTGTTCCACAATGGTTGAACTAATTTACAGTCCCACCAACAGTGTAAAATCGTTCCTGTTTCTCCACATCCTCTCCAGCATCTGTTGTCTCCTGATTTTTTAATGATTGCCATTCTAACTGGTGTAAGATGGTATCTCAATGTGGTTTTGATTTGCATTTCTCTATTGACCAGTGATGATGAGCATTTTTTCATATGTTTGTTGGCCTCATGTATGTCTTCTTTTGTAAAGTATCTGTTCATATCTTTTGCCTACTTTTCAATGGGTTTTTTTTTTTCTTGTAAATTTGTTTAAGTTCTTTGTAGATTCTGGATATTAGCCCTATGTCAGATGGGTAGATTGCAAAAATTTTTTCCCATTCTGTTAGTTGCCAGTTCACTCTATTGATAGTTTCTTTTGCTGTGCAGAAGCTCTTTAGTTTAATTATATTCCATTTGTCTATTTTGGCTTTTGTTGCCGTTGCTTTTGGTGTTTTAGTCATGAAGTTCTTGCCCATGCCTACATCCTGAATGGTATTGCCTAGGTTTTCTTCTAGGGTTTTTATGGTGTTAGGTCTTATGTTTAAATCTTTAATCCACCTGGAGTTAATTTTTTTTTTTTTTTTTTTTTGAGACGGAGTTTCGCTCTTGTTACCCAGGCTGGAGTGCAATGGCGTGATCTCGGCTCACCGCAACCTCCGCCTCCTGGGTTCAGGCAATTCTCCTGCCTCAGCCTCCTGAGTAGCTGGGATTACAGGCACGCGCCACCATGCCCAGCTAATTTTTTGTAGTTTTAGTAGAGACGGGGTTTCACCATGTTGACCAGGATGGTCTTGATCTCTTGACCTCGTGATCCACCCGCCTCGGCCTCCCAAAGTGCTGGGATTACAGGCTTGAGCCACCGCGCCCGGACTGGAGTTAATTTTTGTATAAGGTGTCAAAAAGGTATCCAGTTTCAGCTTTCCGTATATGGCTAGCCGGTTTTCCCAACACCATTTATTAAATAGGGAATCCTTTTCCCATTGCTTGTTTTTGTCAGATTTGTCAAAGATCAGATGGTTGTAGATATGTGGCATTACTTCTGAGGTTCTGTTCTGTTCCATTGGTCTATATCTCTCTTTTGGTACCAGTATCATGCTGTTTTGATTACTATAGCCTTGTAGTATAGTTTGAAGTCAGGTAGCATGATACCTCCAGCTTCTTTTTTTTTTTTTTTTCCTTAGGATTGTCTTGGCTGTGTGGGCTCTTTTTTGATTCCACATGAAATTTAAGGTGTTTTTTTCCAGTTCTATGAAGAAAGTTAATGGTAGCTTGATGGGGATAGCATTGAATTTATAAATTACTTCGGGCAGTATGACCATTTTCACAATATTGATTCTTCCTAACCATGAGCATGGAATGTTTTTCCATCTGTTTGTGTCCTCTCTTATTTCTTTGAGTGGTGGTTTGCAGTTCTTTTTTCTTCTTCACATCCCTTGGTAGTTTATTCCTAGGTATTTTATTTTCTTTGTAGCACTTGTGAATGGGAGTTCACTCATGATTTGGCTCTCTGTCTGTTATTGGTGTATATGAATGCTTGTGATTTTTTCACACTGATTTTTGGATACAAGTTCTTTATTAGTCATCTGCTTTGCAAATATTTTTTTCCAGCCAATGGTTAGCCTTTTTCATTGTCTGTACAGTGTCTTTTGAAAATCAGAAGTTTTAATTTTGATGAAGACTAATTTATCAGTTAGTTCTTTTATGGATCATGCTTTTGTGGTTGTATCTAAGAAACCTTTGCCTGGCCGGCAGCAGTAGCTCACGTCTGTAATCCCAGCACTTTGGAAGGCTGAGGCAGATGCATCACCTGAAGTCAGAAGTTCTAGACCAGCCTAGCCAACATGGTGAAACCATGTCTCTACTAAAATTACAAAAAATTAGCCGGGCATAGTGGCATGTGTCTGTATTCCCAGCTACTCGGGAGGCTGAGGCAGAGAATTTCTTGAACTTGGGGAAGGTAGAGGTTGCAGTGAGCTGAGATTGTGCCACTGCACTTCAGCCTGGGCAGCACAGTGAGACTCCATCTCAAAAAAAAACAAAAACAAAATACTTTTCTTTAACCTAAGGTCATAAAGATTTTGTCTTGTGTTTTATAAGTTTTGTGTTGTTTCTTAAACTTTTTATTTTAACATAATTGAAGATTAACATACAGCTGTGAAATAATACAGAAAGATCACATATGCTCTTTATCCGTTTTTTTTTTCCAGTGGTAACATCTTGCATAACTGTAAGTACAGTATCACAGCTAGGAAATTGACAGTGATACAATCCTCCAGTATTATTTAGATCTCATTATTTAGAGCTTTGCATGCCCTCATTTGTGTGTTAGATGGACTATGTGTGTGAGTGTGTGTGTGTAGTTCTGTGTGATTTTACCATATGTATGGATTCATGTGACTGGCACCACAGTCAAGATATAAAACAGTTTCATCACAAGCATCACTTATGCTAACCTTTTCTAGGCACGACTACCTTCCTTCCTTCTCTATCCCTAATCCCTGGTTACTATTAATCTGATAAATATCTCTATAATTTTAGTATTTCAATAATTTTATGCAAATTGAATCATATAATATATAATATTTTGAGGTTGGCTTTTTTATCTTGGCATAATTATCCCCACTTTCCAGTAAGCCCTCCCTTTTGCTTAAGCTGGATATAGTCTGGTATACCTCATTGCAACCCCAAGTGTTCTGACTGATACAACAATGGGAAAGGCCTTGGGGAAACATTATGCAGGAAATGGCACTGCCTTCTACAAGAAACACCTTAGTTTCTTTACTTTATGGAGATAAAATTCTGTGCCCTGTCTGCTTCACAGGTCTCTTGGTAGGTTATTCTGGAATAATGAATGTGAATGAGCTCTGTAAAATGTACATTGGTATGTACCTGTTACTGCTATTAATAAGAGTTTTGTTTATTTGTACTGCCTCATTGTCTACGGAACCCAGGTCTTCTCTCCTTTGGTACTTTCACTTTCTGGTTTGGGCCCATCTTTTCTCACCTGGAGCTTTCTCTGTGCTAGATATTCTGACTCAGCACTTTAGGTGTCCATGCTATCCCTATTCCTGACTCCAGCTCTTACTAGCTTTGTAGTGTTGGAGAAATAATATAACATCCCTAAACCTCAGTTTCTTTATTTGTAAACTGGAGATTAAAAATGTCATATAACTCCATAAGGGTTGTTTTGAGACATGCCATGCCTGTGATGTGTGCTTGGCACACTGAAAGTTACTTGCCCAAGGCCACATGGTTGGTATACATCAGAGCTTGTCTAGAGTCCAAGTCTGTGATACCAAAGATATCTTCAGGATCACTGAATTCTGTGGTCTCTGAATAGCTTACTTGAGTTTTCTGCCTCACATTGGTTACATACTCCACAACACTATGCTTTTTCTGAGATGCCAAGAGAACTGAGTTAGTTAAATAATTAAAAACAAAAGAAAACACCATGCTTTTAAGGTCTCTCCTTTGTCCAAAGACCTTTGGTTGGTTCTCAATGCCAGGGACTTTCTCTACTACTCCAGATTAATTATGCTAACATTCAAGGCTCCTAACAGAGCTGGACAAAACTTAACATGTCAAATATGCCTCATTGCTATGTTTAGCCCATGAATGCCCTGGCTGTGCTTGGAATTCTGGGCACATACAAAGAGGAAGAGGGTGAGAGATTGGGTGGTGGAGGGCATTTCCTAGGGAGAAAATAACGAGGGTGAAGACCAGGGGACAGGTAAACATGATGGTGTATACAGGAAAAAGGAAATAGTCCATCTCACAGCATGTTGGGTGCATGAGAGGGAGGAGTTGAAGATGAGACTGGAACATTTTCTCTAGCTAGACCGTGTAGACCATGAATGTGGTTCTAAAATGCGTACTCCCTGTTTAACAGGCAATTAGGAATCCTCAGACATGGTTTGAGAGGTGAGGACATGGCCACCTGTGCCTCTGCAGGACATCTTGCCTCGGTTTTTACTCAGACTGTCTCAGGGTTTACCTAGTCAGTCTGGGGTAGACTCTCAGCACTCCCATCCTAGGTTCTTCCCCTCATGGTCTCTGGGAGGCCCAGCCTCACTCACTATGGGAAAAATGCTATCTGAAGTCTCATACCACTGAGATGCTGCAGCCTGAAGACCTGAGAAAGCTTCTGGCATACAACACGACCACAAGATCTCATTCTCTCTGCTTGTCTACATTGGAAATCTCTATGTCTCATAGCTGTAAGATGGAGATAACAGCACCTAGTTTAGAGGAGTGCTATGTGGATTAAGATAATGTAAAAAGAGTACATAGCATAGGGCCTGGCACTAAGCAAGTACCCAATAAAGCCTCTCCCCTGGCCTTCCCTCCACCACATTCCATACACAGAGTGGTTTGAAGATACAAACCAGCTCCTTGCCACTTGTCCAGTGGGTGGGCATCACCTGAGAAGTAGCCACTCAGTTTATGTCTTTCAGAAAACACAATCTGTGGTCACAGCACGGAGATGACTGGTGATTCAGATTTCCAGTACAATAGAAGGCACCTGCGAAGGTACTTGCCTTTGCCTCCTGGGAGCCTTCAGTGAACTCTCCAGGAGAGTAGTATGATGCAGAGAAAGAAAGAAACAAAAGAGATGCAGATAGTCATGTGGCTTCTAGTTACAGCTCTTCTCATTCACTGGGTAAACTTGGGCAGTACCTCCCCTTCTCTGATCCTCAGCTGCTTTGTTGAAATAGGGTTGGTGTGAGGGGCCAGTGAGATAATATAGGTAAAGTGCTGCATGGTGGCTGACACTACTAGCTCCTGGTGGGGGATGGCTCTCCCAGGTGGGTGCCTGTGAGACTCAGCTAAAGCGAGGAGCAGTCAGGATGGTCAGAAGCTCCCTTGTTGCTTTCTAGGACCTTGCCATGTTTCATCCCTCTGGGACTAGCTCTGTTATAACAGTAAAGAAGTTCTGTGACATTTATGTGCTTTCCATCTGGGAGCAGAGGCAGGCATATCAGCTCCTTTCCTCTGTGCTGGTTCTGCTGAAAGGTTTTATAACAGCACTGTACAGTAGAAATGTGTACGCTGCATGTATAAGTTTAAATTTTCTGATAGCTACATTAAAAAGAATAAAAGGCAGGTGAAAATAATTATAATGTATTTATTTTATTTAACCCAATAGAGGTTGAGTATTCCTAATCTGAAAGTCTAAAATTCAAAATGCACCATAAGCCAAAATGAGCATTGACATGATGTTCAAAGGAAATGCTCATTGGAACATTTCAGATTTTGGACATTTGGATTAGGATGCTCGACCAGTAAGTATAATGTTAATGTGTTAATCCCCCTTGCACACAAAAAAGCAGGAATTTGAAACATTTCTAGTTCCAAACATTTTAGAAAAGAGATACTTAACCCATATATTCAAAATATCCTTTTAATAAGTAATCAATATTAAAACATTATCAATGAGTTTTTATATGAAGTGTTAAAAATACCTTGTGTGTTATAAACACATCATGGAAAATAGTCTTTTTTTTTTCGACAGAGTCTCACTCTATTGCCCAGGCTGAAGTGCCGTGGCGGGATCTCGGCTCACTGCAACCTCCGTCCCCGGGGTTCAAGCGATTCTCCTGCCTCACCCTCCTGAGTAGCTGGGATCACAGGTGCTCGTCACCACGCCTAGCCAATTTTTGTATTTTTAGTAGAGAATGGGGTTTCACCATCTTGGCCAGGCTGGTCTTAAACTCCTGACCTCGTGATCCACCTGCCTCGGCCTCCCGAAGTGCTGGGATTACAGGCGTGAGCCACCGCGCACCGAGGAAAATAGTCAATTAGGACTAGCCATATTTCAAGAACTCAAATAGCCATCATCATAACGTGGCGGCTGATGGCTTCGTCATTGGAGTTTATGGCTTAGACTCGGCTTCCTGGAAACAGTGCCATGCTGCCATCTGGTGGTTACTTTGTCAAATAGCTTCTCAGGCACCCACCCTGGGCTGGCCGCTTCAGGGGCAAGGAAGACAGAAGTTACATCCTTCTTGCCCTTCTGTGCCCTCAACCTAGAGTTCAGAGCAAAGGATGCAAAGTCCCAGGGGAGAAGCCCATCTACAGCACCCTGAGATTTGAAAGTGAAAAGGCAGTAGGAATGAGGAAATCTCACAGATGTGGAGATGAGAAGAAATCACCTGCTTGGGGCCATGTGATAAATAAGTAGCTGCCCTGAGGTGAGGACAGCTTCGGCCGAGTATCACACCTAAACCGAGGCAATTGCCTAGAAAATATTGGGGTTTTTTTTTTTTTTTTTTTTTACAAAGTGATGAATCCATTCATGTTTCAAAATGCGAAAACAGAGTTTCCCATCCCCACACCCTAACTACCCAGTTCCCCGTTAGTGAAGCATCACAGGAAACGCTATGATAAGCTTGTACACTTTAGTAGTTTGAGACAGAGTCTCGAGGCTGGAGTGCAGCGGCATTGATACAGACCAGAGGCAGCCAAGGCACACCCCCAGACCCCCGCCCCTATCTTTAAGGCTGAAAACTGGATTGCCAGTCCAGCTGAAGCCTGCCCTTTGCCCGACTGACTATTTCTGAATAATGCCCACCTGTGAACGGGGATGACGGGTTCGGGCCTTGGGAAGTTCACACCGTTTGCAGTGGGAAGGAGCCTGGGCTCTCCTGTTCCTATGTGGTAACCTGGGATTCAATCCGTGAGGTGGAGGGCCTGTTAGCAGGACTCCATCTCACTTTGCTGAGTTCTTTTTCCTTTCTGCCCAATAAATTCCATTCGCCCTCACCCTTCAAACTGCCTGTGAGCCTCATCTTCCCTGGTCGTGTGACAAGAACCTGGTTTGTCCTACAGCAGCGTGATCACAGCTCACTGCAGCCTCGACCTCCCAAGCCAAAGGGATCCTCTCACCTCAGCCTCCTGGGTAGTTGGGACCACAGAATGAGCCACCACACCCAGCTAACTTTTAAACCAATTGGGAAGTGCTCCTTATTCCTGTGTTTCTGAAAGCACTTGCTTAAGATTGGTATTATTTCTTCCTTCAAATGTTTTACAAAGTTCACCAGAGGAGCTATCTGGGCCTGCAATTTTCTTTGAGGAAACTAGGACTAATTTAATTATATTGACAGAGTATAGCTGTTAAGTTTTCCTGTTTCTTCTAAAGTGAGGTTTAATGATAGTTCATATCTTTTAAGAAATTTATTTCATCCAAGTTATTACGTTTATTGGCATAAGTTTGTGCATAACTTATTATCCTTTTAATTCTAAACTGTTGATCTTGCCACTTCTGTTCCAGGTATGAGGAATATATGTGCTCTCTCTCTCTCTGCCAGGGTGCCTTTATTGATTTATTTAATTTCCGTAGGTTATTGAGGAACAGGTGGTGTTTGGTTACATGAGTAAGTTCTTTAGTCGTGATTTGTGAGATTTTGATGCACCCTTCACCTGAGCAGTATACACTGCACCTTATTTGTAGTCTTTTCTCCATCATCCCCTTCCCACCCTTTCCCACTGAGACCCCAGAGTCCATTGTGTCATTCTTATGCCTTTGCATCCTCATAGTTTAGCTCTCAATTATGAGTGAGAACATATGACATTTGGTTTTCCATTCCTGAGTTACTTCATTTAGAATAATACTCTCCAGTCTCATCCAGATCTCTGCAAATGCCATTAACTCATTCCTTCTTATGGCTGAGGACTATTCCATTGTGTGTGTGTGTGTGTGTGTGTAATGGTTTCTTTATCCACTTGTTGATTGATGGGCACTTGGGTTGGTTCCACGTTTTTGCAGTTGCTTGTGCTGCTATAAACATGCATGTGCAAGTGTCTTTTTCACATAATGACTTCTTTTCCTCTGGGTAGACACCCAGTAGTGGGATTGCTGGATCAAATGATAGTTCTACTTTTAGTCCTTTAAGGAATCTCTGCACTGTTTTTCATAGTGGTTGAACTAGTTTACATTCCCACCAGCAGTGAAGAAGTGTTCCCTGTTCACCACATCCACACCAACACCTACCATTTTTTTTATTTTTTGATTATGGCCATTCTTGCAAGAGTAAAGTGGTATTGCATTGCCAGCTACCTCTTCAAGCTCCAACTTGTCATCTAGCAACAGTGCTTCAGGACTTCTGAACCTTCACTTCTCCAGCTCCTCTCACTATTATGTAAGGTGTAGTTCCTTATCTAAGTCTCTCATTCAATAACACTCATTAAGGCTCTGCTTTCCTGAATAAAACCTGAACCATGTTCAGTTTGTCAGTATTTTCAAAGAATCAACTTTTGGCATTTTAATTCTTTAAATTGTTTGTTTTATGTGTCATTGATTTCTACTCACTATTCTTTCCTTCTATTTACATTCTGTTTAATTTTTTCTTCTTAATGTGGAATTTTAGATCACTGACTTCAAACCTATTTACTTTTTAAAATAAGCATTTAAAACTGTAAAATTTCTGTGCCTGGGAGCGGTGGCTCATTCCTGTAATCCTAACACTTTGGGAGGCTGAGGTGGGTGGATCACCTGAGGTCGAGTCTGAGACCAGCCTGGCCAAAATGGTGAAACACCGTCTCAGCTGAAAATATAAACATTAACTAGATGTGTTGGCAGGTGCCTGTAATTCCAGCAACTTGGGAGGCTGAGGCAGGAGAATCGCTTGAACCCAGGAGGTGGAGGTTGCGGTAAGCCAAGATTGTGCCACCGCACTCCAGCCTGGGTGACAGAGCACTCTGTCTCAGAAAAATAAAAATTAAAATTAAAAAATTGTAAAATTGTTTCTAAACACTGTATTAGCTAAATCCCACAAATTCGTATTTGTTGTATTTTCATTATCTTTTTTAAACTTTTAAGTTCAGGGGTACATGTGAAGGTTTGCCTTAAAGGTAAGCTTGTAGCATAGGGGTTTGTTGTACAGATTATTTCATCATCTAGGTATTAAGCCTAATGCCCATTAGTTATTTTTCCTGATCTTCTCCCTCTTCCCATCATCCACCCTCCGATAAGCCCCAGTGTATGTTGTTCCCCCCTATATGTTCATGTGTTCTTATCACTTAGCTCCCACTTATAAGTGAGAACATGTAGTATTTAGTTTTCTGTTCCTGTGTTACTTTGCTAAGGATAATGTCCTCCAGCTCAACTGATGTCTCTGCAAGGGACATGATCTAGTTCTTTTACATGGCTGCATAGTATTCTGTGGTGTATATGTACCACCTTTCCTTTATCCAGTCTATCACTGATGGGCATTTGGGTTTATTCCATGTCTTTGCTATTGTGAATAGTACTGCAGTGAACATACACATGCGTGTATCTTTATATCAGAATGATTTATATTCCTTTGAGTATATGCTCAGTAATGGGATTGCTGGGTCAAACAATATTTCTGTGTTTAGGTATTTGAGGAATTGCCATACTGTCTTCCACGATGATTGAACTAATTTACACTGCCACCAACAGTGTATAGGCATTCCTTTTTCTCTGCAACCTCGCCAGCATCTGTTATTTTTTGACTTTTTAAAAATGGGATTGCTTAGGTTGTCTTTCAGAGTTTTAGTAATAGCCATTCTGACTGGTTTGAGATGGTGTCTCATTGTGGTTTTGATTTGCATTTCCCTAATGATCAGTGATGTTGAGCTTTTTTTCACGTGATTGTTGGCCGCATGTATGTCTTCTTTTGAGAAGTGGCTGTTCATGTCCTTTGCTCACTTTTCAATGGGGTTATTTCGTTTTTTCTTAGAAGTTTGTTTAAATTCCTTATAGATGCTGGATATTAGACCTTTGTCAGATGCATAGTTTGCAAACATTTTCTCCCATTAGATTATTTGTTCCCTCTGTTGATAGTTTCTGTTGCTGTGCAGAAGCTCTTTAGTTTAATTAGATCCCATTTGACAATTTTTACTTTTGTTGCAATTGCTTTTTGGTGTCTTCATCATGAAATCTTTGGCCATTCCAGCGGGGCATGATGGCTCACACCTGTAATCCCAGCACTTTTGGAGGCCGAGGTGGGCAGATCACCTGAGGAGTTTGACTCAGGAGTTTGAGACAGCCTGGCCAACATGATGAAACCCCAGCTCTACTACAATTACAAAAATTAGCCAGGCACAGTGGCTCATGCCTGTGATCTGAGCTACTCAGGAGGCTGAAGCAGGAGAACTGCTTGAACCAGGAGAT
Organism: Sapajus apella; assembly: GCF_009761245.1. NCBI lineage: Eukaryota > Metazoa > Chordata > Mammalia > Primates > Cebidae > Sapajus > Sapajus apella. The sequence continues at coordinate 1,393,353 of NW_022437122.1, forward strand.
GGAGGTTACAGTGAGCCGAGATTGTGCCACTTCAGTCCAGACTCCAGCCTGGTGACAGAGTGAGACTCCATCTCAAAAAAACAAAACAAAACAAACAAACAAACCAGAAAGAAATCTTTGCACATTCCTATGTCCTGAATGGTATTGCTTAGGTTGTCTTTCAGGGTTTTTACAGTTTGGGGTTTTGAATTTAAGTCTTTAATCCATCTTGAGTTGATTTTTGTATAAGGTATAAGGAAGGGATCCAGTTTCAATTTTCTGCATATGACTAATCAATTATCCCAGTACCATTTATTAAATAGGGTGTTCTTTCCCCCATTGCTTGCTTTTGTCAGTTTTGTCAAAGATCAGCTAATTGTAGGTGTGTGGCCTTAATTCTTGATTCTCCATTCTGCTCCATTGGTCTATATGTCCGTTTTTGTACTGTACAATGCTGTTTTGTTTCCTGTAGCCCTGTAATATAGTTTGAAGTTGGGTAGTGTGATGCCTCCAGCTTTGCTCTTTTGCTTAGGATTGCCTTGGCTATCTGGACTCTTTTATGCTTCCATATGAGTTTTAAAATAGTCTTTTCTAGTTCTGTAAAGCATCTCTATTATAGTTTAATAAGAATAGCATTGAATCAATAATTGCTTTGGGCAGTATGGCCATTTTTATGATACTGATTCTTCTTATCCACGAGAATGGAATGTTTTCATTTGTTTGTGTCATCTCTGATTTCTTTGAGCGTGTTTTGTAGCTCTTCGTAGAAATCTTTCAGCTCTCTGATTAGCTGTATTCCTAGCTATTTCATTATATTTGTGGCAATTGTGAATGGGACTGCATTCCCATTTGGCTCTAGGCCTGACTGTTGTTAGTGTATGGGAATGTCTGTGGAGAGAGGATCCTCCATCCTCATCCAATAGCAATGAGATTTAATGAAATGGTATTGACTGAAGCTAGATAGACTCCATTTTCCCTTTCCTCAGTGTCAATGGGTTCCAGTAAGAAGCTGAACTTAAACATTTACTCAGAGACAATGAATGTAAGTTAATACTCTGCTTTCTCTGGAAAGGTGTCAGTAGGGCTGAGGGTGGAGCTGAACTTCTATCCTAACCATCTGAAAGAGACAGTGTGAACTGGCACTCTACTTCTGCAGGTTGGTGTCAGCCTGCTTATCAGGGAGCTAAATATTCACTCCCACCAAGACTTGTGTGCTATACCTAAGCAGGGGGATGGCTGTTAAAAAACAATATTTTTTAGAATGTAGAGTCTCACAATATTCCAAATATCCAAAAATATAATTTTAGAAATCACACATAATACCAAGAACTAGGACAACTATAATTTTCATGAGAAAAAATAATATATTATCAACAGATGCCAACAGTGATGAATCAGATACTGAAGTTCACAGACTATCATAAAAGCAGCAGTCATAAACATTCTCCAGTAACCAATTGTGGATTATTTGAAACAAATGAAACAATAGAAAACCTCAGCAGAAAATTGAGAATATTAAGAAGAATCAAAGGGTAATTATTAAACTGTTAAAACAATAACTGAAATTAGCAATACACTGATCAGCAAAATAGTTCATTAAAGATGACTAGAGTGAGAAATAATGAACTCAGCCTGGGCATGCTGGCTCACATCTGTAGTCCTAGTAGTTTGGGAGGCCGAGGCAGGTGTATCACTTGAGGTCAGGAGTTTGAGACCACCATAGCCAACATGGTGAAACCCTATCTCTACTAAAAATACAAAAATTAGCTGGGCGTGGTGGCATATGCCTGAAATCTCAGCTTTTTGGGAAGCTGAGGCAGATCACTTGAACCCAGGAGGTGGAGTTTGCAGAGAGCCGAGATCATACCATTGCACTCCAGCCTGGGGGAAAGAGTGAGACTCCATTTCAAAAAAAAAAAAAAAAAAAAGAAGGAAATAATGAACTCAGTGACAGATATATAGCAACTACACAATAATAACAACATAGAGAAACAGACTAAAAAAGAATAAATGGAGCTTCAGGGTCCTATGAGGCAATACCAACAGATGAAATATTTGTATCATCAGAATCCCAGAAAGAGTATGGCATTGAAAAATATTCAAGAAAATAAATTTTCCCAAAGTTGGCTAAAGTCATAAACCTACAGATTCAAGAGGCTGAGCTAACAAAAATAGGATAAGCCAAAAGAAATCTCTGCCAGTATGCATTATAATTAACCTTCTGAGAACAAAACACAAAGATGAACTTGCTTCAGCCAGGCACAGAGCCTCATGCTTGTAATCCCAGCACTTTGGGAGGCTGAGGCGGGTGGATCACCTGAGGTCAGGAGTTCGAGACCAGCCTGGCCAACATGGTGAAACCCTGTCTCTATTAAAAATACAAAAATTAGCCGGGTGAGGTGGCATGTACCTGTAATCCCAGCTACCAGGGAGGCTGAAGCAGGAGTATCTCTTGAACCTGGAAGGTGGAGGTTGCAGTGAGCCAAGATCACGCCATTGCACTCCAGCCTGGGCAACAGAGAAGATTAGCATGGTCCCTGTGCAAGGATGACACACATATTCATGAAGCCTTCCATATTATTGAAAACACACACACACACACACACACACACACGCACGCACACAAAGAAAAAAATCTTGAAAGCAGCATATGAGAGAAATGGCACCTTACCTATAGAGGAAAAGCAGTTTTCTCATCTGCAACCATGCATGCTAGAAGGAAATGGCACAATGTTCTTCAAGTTGTGAAAAGGATTGTCGGCTGTGAAATTTACATCTAGCAAGAACATCCTCAGGAACGAGTGGAAAATACAAACGTTTTCAGACAAACAAAAACAAAGGGTATTTGTTGGTAGCAGGCCTACCTTTTAAAATGGCTAAAATGTCAAAATAGGAAATAAAAAGCAGAAGGAGGCTTGGAACTTTGGAAAAAGAACAATGGAATGGGTAAAAATAGGAATAAATATGATGGACTCTTATTCTCTTCATGAATTTCTTACAGCATATTTGATATAAAAATCTTTACATGATATGGTGCTTAATGTATGTAGAGGAAATACCTAAGAGAATTATACTTTAAAACTAGAGAGAGATTTCTACTTCTGAAAAGATGGAATAGACATATTTTCCTTCTTTCTTCCATTCAGTACAGATAAAATCAAACATACTTTGGGAGGCCGAGGCGGGTGGATCACGAGGTCAAGAGATCGAGACCATCCTGGTCAACATGGTGAAACCCCGTCTCTACTAAAACTACAAAAAATTAGCTGGGCATGGTGGCGTGTGCCTGTAATCCCAGCTACTCAGGAGGCTGAGGCAGGAGAATTGCCTGAACCCAGGAGGCGGAGGTTGCGGTGAGCCGAGATTGCGCCACTGCACTCCAGCCTGGGTAACAAGAGCGAAACTCCGTCTCAAAAAAAAAAAAAAAAAAAAATCAAACACTGATTAGGTACTTGGAGACCTGGGGAAGAACATGGAAGCTTCCTTGGTTCTCTTTTTGCTTGTATATCTCAAACTGAGTGCTCAGCCTGCAACCCAATAATGCCAGTGAGCACAGACAAAAATAGACCTAGGAAAAGACTGCCTCTCTAGTCAAAAGATCAGGAAAGAATTGAACTGTGATTCGGTGGCAAAACGAAACAAAACAAAAACCAGGAAAGAAGCAACCTAGCAAGAAATAAAATTCAGATATTAATTTATCCACCCCAAACACTGCAGAAAAAGTTGAGTCCCAGGCCCACCCCATGGATGGCTGTGTGGGAAGCCTAGAATTCTACCACCCTTGCCAGGTTTTAGTGAGACACATTGATCAAGTCAGAGAAAGCTGAGTGAGGAGCTGAGACTTCTATCCTTATGAAGCAGGAAAAAGCTCCCTTCTCCCTCCACAATGTCAATGGAGACCGTCTATGGAACCTAGACTTCCAGGCCCATTTGGGCTTAACAAGGCACTCACATTCCCACACATGGGTGCCAGAGGACATCTAGTGAAGATTCAGAACTTTCACCATTACCTAGCAACAATGAAGCCACATCAGTATGGTACTAATGGAAACCACATGCGGAGCAGTAATAAGACACCCTGGTGCCTACCAGCCATGGTGATATTAGCAGAGGCCTAGTGGGGAACCTCAACTCCTATCCCACCTAGCAGTAATGAGGAGCTCCTTCCCTCTGGCATCAACAAAGGCTGAGTGGGGAACCTGGATTTTCAATCCTGCCTGGCAATAACAAGTTGGTACTCCTGTCCTCCTCCAGTACAGTATAAGACCTACTAAGAAGATTTAAATAGGATTTAGAATCTCGTCATTACCCTAAATGTCTAAGTTTCAAATTAAAATGGCTTGTTATACCAGAAGTCAGGCAAATGTCAATCTGAATGAGAAGACAACCAAATGACAATCAGAAAGAGAGGCTGACATCAAGAAGACACAGATAATTATAATTATCTGACAAGATAGCTGGCAAACAGCCATCATAAAAATACTTCAAGGATTAATTATGAACACATTTAAAACAAAAAATAGAAAATAGGCTGGGCGCAGTGGTTCATGCTTGTAACCCCAGCAGTTTGGGAGGCTGAGGTGGACAGATCACGAGGTCAAGAGACCGAGGCCATGCTGGCCACCGTGGTGAAACCCCATCTCTACTAAAAATACAAAAATCACCTGGGCATGGTGGTGCGTACCTGTAGTCCCAGCTACTCCAGGAGGCTGAGGCAGGAGAATCCCTTGAACCTGGGAAGCAGAGGTTGCAGTGAGCCAATATCACGCCACTGCACTCCAGCCTCGCAACATAGTGAGACTTTGTCTCAAGGAAAAAAAGAAAGAAAGAAAGAAAGAAAATAGCAGCATAGGAACAGAAGATATAAAGAACCAAATGGAAATTTTAAAATTGAAAATTACAATAACAAAAATTTCAGTGGAGGGGCCAAACAGTAGAATGAAGAGAACAGAAGAAAAAAGAAATGAGCTTGAAGATTGATCAATAAAAATTATCCAGTCTGAACAACAGAGAGAAAATAGACCAAAAAGAAATGAGCAGAGAGCTTAAGGGAGGCAGAGGCTGCAGTGAGCCGAGACTGTGCCATTGCACTCCAGCTTGGGCAACTCCATTTCGAAAAAAAAAGACGCGTCTCACTCTAATGCCCAGGTTGGAGCGCAATAGCAGTATCTGGGCTCACTGCAGCCTCTGCTTCCCAGGCTCAGCCTTTTCTCCTGCCTCAGCCTCCTGAGTAGCTGGGATTACGGGTGTGAACCACCACACCCAGCTAACTTTTACACTTTTAGTAGAGACAGGTTTCACAGTGTTGGCCAGGCTAGTCTCAAACTCCTGACCTCAAATGATCTGCCCACTTCCACCTCCCAAAGTGTTGGGATTACAGGCATGAGCCACTGTACCTGGCCCCAAGACATTCTTAAACGTATTAAAAGTAAGTAAATTTGTCACCAGCAGACATGCCCTGGAAGAACTGCTAAAACAATTTCTCTAAACAGAAAAAGAAAACAAAGAGTCTTGGAACATCAGAAAGAAGGAATGAACAATAGAAAAAGAAAAATATAGGTAACTACAGTAAACTCTTAAGTTTTCTGAATTATCTTTGTTGAAACAAAAATTATATCACGGTCCAATGTGTTTCTCATCTGTATACATGACAATATTTAAGACAATTATAAAGGAGGGAGGGTAGGCTGGGCGCAGTAGCTCATCCTGTAATCCCAGCACTTTGTGAGACCAAGGTGGGCAGATCACGAGGTCAAGAGTTCGAGACGAGCCTGACCAACATGATGAAATGCATCTCTACTTAAAAAATACAAAAATTAGCCTGGTAAGGTGGTGTGCACCTGTAATCCCAGCTACTCAGGAGGCTGAGGCAGCAGAATCACTTGAACCCGGGAGGTAGAGGTTGCAGTGAGCCGAGATTGGCACCACTACTCTCCGCTTGCGTGACAGAGTGAGACTTTGTCTCAAACAAACAAACAAACAAAAAAACATCCAGGAAAATATGATCTCACCAAATGAACCAAATAAGACACCAGCAGAACTGATGACGAAGTAGAAAGAATTAGTGAGCTTGAAGACAGGCTGTTTGAAAGTGAACAATCAGAGGAGACAAAAGAAAAAAGAATAAAAAACAGTGATGCACACCTACATGGTCTAGAAAATAGCCTCAAAAGGGCAAATCTAAGCTTTATCAGCCTTAAAGTGAAAGAGGTAGAGATAAGAGATAAGGCTTTATCAGCCTTAAAGAGAAAGAGAGATAGCGATAGTGGTAAAAAGTATATTCAGAGGGAGGATAACAGAAAACTTCCCAAATGTAGAGAAAGGAGGCTGTAGAACACCAAGCACATTTAACCCAAGGAAAGGATTACTACCCCAGGACACTGGAGTGGGCACATTCTTCTCAAGAAATACCCAATAGGCACCAGCAATCAAGGCAGAAATGGACAAATGGGATCATATGAAGTTAAAAAGCTTCTGCACAGCAAAGGAAACAATAAACAGTGAAGAGACAACCCACAGAATAGGAGAAAATATTTGCAAGGGATTCATAGCCAGAATATAAAAGCTGAATTCTATAAAAAAATCTAATAATCTGATTAGAAAATGGGCAAAAGGTCTTTAATAGATGTTTCTCAAAAGACATACAAATGTTGCCAGGTGTGGTGGCTCACACCTGTAATCCCAGCACTTTGGGAGGCTGAGGCAGCTGGATCACTTGAATCCAGGAGTTCAAGACCAGCCATGGCCAACATGGTGAAACTCTTCTAAAAATATGTAAATTAGGCAGGCATGGTGGCACGTGCCTATAGTTCCAGCTACTCGGGAGGCTGACACAAGAGAATTGCTTGAACCCAGGAGGCAGAGGTTGCAGTGAGCCAAGATAGTGCCTGAGGCAACAGAGTGAGTGAGACTTCATCTCAAAAAAAAAAATATATATATATATATATACACACACACACACAAATGACAAACAGGTTTATGAAAAGGTGCTCAACATCATCGATCATCAGAGAAATGTAAATCAAAACTACAATGAGGTATCATCATGCCCTAGTTCAAATGGCTTTAATCCAAAAGACAGATAATGACAAATGCTGGCAAGGATTTGATTCACAGGTGTGAATTTGCAGCACTGGAGGACAAGTAACATCCTTAAAAAATAAAATAAAATTAGAAGGACTGTATAAAAAGTTAAGAAAAGACTCATATTCTTTTGGTGGGAATGTAAATTAGTATAACCATTATGGAGAACAATTTGGAGGTTCCTCAAAAAACTAAAAATAGAGCTACCATAAGATCCAGGAACCCAGGGCTGGGCACAGTGGCTGACGCCTGTAATCCCAACACTTTGGGAGGCCAAGGTGGGTAGATTGCAAGGTCAGGAGATCGAGACCATTGTGGCTAACACAGTGAAACCTCGTCTCTACTAAAAATACAAAAAACTAGACAGGTGTGGTGGGACATGCCTGTAGTCCCAGCTACTTGAGAGGCTAAGCCAGGAGAATCGCTTGAACCCAGGAGGTGGAGGTTGCAGTGAGCCAAGATCATGCCATTCACTCCAGCCTGTGCAACAGAGTGAGACTCTGTCTCAAAAGAAAAGCAAAAAGAAAAATCCAGCAATCCCAATCCTAGGTATATACCCAAAAGAAAGGAAAGCAGTATATTAGAGAGATATCTGCACTCCCATGTTTATTGCGGCACTATTCACAATAGCCAAGACTTGGAAGCAACCTAAGTGTCCATCAACAGACGAATAAATAAAGAAAATGTGACATTTATGCATAATGGAGTACTACTCGGCCATAAAAATATGAGATTCTGTCATTTGCAACAACACGGATGGAACTGGAGGCCATTATACTAAGTGAAATAAAGCCAGGCACAGAAAGACATCACATGTTTTTATTTATCTGTGGAAGCTAAAAATTAAAACCACTGAACTCACGGACATAGAAATTAGAAGGATGGGCTGGACGCCCTGGCTCACACCTGTAGTTCCAGCACTTCTGGAGGCCGAGGTGGGTGGATTGCTTGAGCTCAGTAGTTCAAGATGAGCCTGGGCAGCATGGGAAAAAACCCCATCTCTACAAAAAATGCAAAAATTAGCTAGGTTTGTGGCCACACCTGTAGCCTCCATTACTCAGGAGGCTGAGGTGGGTGAATCACTTGAGCCTGGGGAAGTTGAGGATACATTGAGCTGAGATTGCACCACTGAACTCCAGCCTGTGTGGCAGAAAGAGACCCTGTCGAAAGAAAGAAAAGGAAGGAAGGAAGGAGAGAGAGAGAAGGAAGGAGAGAGAGAGAGAGAGAAAGAAAGAGAAAGAAAGGTTACCAGAGGCTAGGAAGGGTAATAGTGGGTGGTGGTGGATGGTTAATGGGTACAAAAAATAGGAAAATAAATAACACCTAGTATTTGCTAGAACAACAGGTTATAGTAAAAATTAATTTTACATTAAAAAACAGTATAATTGGATTGTTTGAAACACCAAGGATAAATGCTTGAGGTGATGGATACGCTATTTACTGTCATGTGATTATTACACATTGCATGCTTGTATCAAAACATCTCAGGTAACCCACAAATGCATTCACTTACTATGTACCCACAAAAATTAAAGGTACAAACAGTTAGACAAAAAACAAGGATGCAGCCAGATGAGGTCACATAATCCCAGCACTTTGGGAGCCTGAAGTGGGAAAATTGCATGGAGTTCTAGACCAGCCTGGTCAACATAGACTCAGATTCTTTTTTTTTTTTTTTTTTTTTAGATGTAAACTCACTCTGTTGTCCCAGGTGGGGTGCAGTGGCACAATCTCGGTTCACTGTAACCTCCACCTCCGGGGTTCAAGCAATTTTCCTGCCTCAGCCTCCTGAGTAGCTGGAACTACAGGCGTCCATCACCACGCCCGGGTAATTTTTGTATTTTTAATAGAGATGGGGTTTCACCATGTCGGTCAGGCTGGTCTCGAACTCCTGACCTCAGGTGATCTGCCCGCCTCAGCCTCCCAAAGTTCTGATTACAGGCGTGAGTCACCGCGCCTGGCCACGAGACCCAGATTCTAAAAAACAAAACATAAAAATTAGCCGAATGTGGTACTATGCACCTGCATTCCCAGCTACCCAGAAAGTTGAGGTGGAGGATTGCTTGAAGCCCAGAGTTTGCGGCTGCGGTGAGCTTTGATCACACCGCTGTGCTGCAGCCTGGCCGACAGAGCAAGACCCCGTCTCAAAAAATAAGTGAATAAAGTGAAGGGGTGTACAAACAGGTGTGAATTTGCAGCATGGAGGACAAGTAACATCTTTAAAAAAAATTAGAAAGGCTGTATAAAAAGTTAAAAAGAGAAAGACTTAGGGCTTACGTGACCACCCTTCTCGTGAACCCGAAAGTTAGATTTTACTTTCTGATTTTTCACAATTTCTCCTGGATGCTGCGGTCCGGCCCCTCGCGGCATTCTGGGTGTTGTAGTCCCTCGCACCAGGGCATCCTTGGTAGGGTAGTCGCGCGCCCCGGGGCAGACTGGGTAGTGTAGTTCCGCGCCAGGGGCAGTCCGGCTGGCGCATTTCCGCGTCCCGCCATCGTCGCCTGGAGCGTGGTGAGTGTCCTTTCACAGTTCTGGTGAGTTAGCCCGGAGGTGGTCCCTCTCGCGGCCCTTCCCCGAGAAGGGAGGGTCGGGAAAGCTGGCATGGGCAGTCCAGGCTGTGGCGACACGTTTGAGTTTCGGGTGTGGGGTCTGGGCGTGCACGGTCCACCCGGAGAGCGGTTTTGGCGGAGGTCCTCTGTTGGGGAGGGAGCGTTGTCCCGTGCTTCTGGCGGGGCTTTGGGCCCAGCATCTAAACCTGGAGGGGCCAGCGCAGGCCTGAGACCGACTTCCCATCCTCCTCCGCAGGTGCGTCCCGGTACTTCTGGGGCCCTTGAGTAGGCTCTGCCTGGGGTACCCACACAGCATCCGGCCACCTGCATCCCACCATTCGCTCCCCACTGTCGCACCTGGGAGGTCTCTGGGCCAGCAAGTGCCTTTGGGGGACTTGATATTCTCGGTTGGAGCAAACTTCCCCATTAGTGTGAGGCACGCGGCTTGAGCATCAGTCGGGTTGTGTCGTGTCGTATCGTATCGTATTGTGACTGAGTCTCGCTCTGTCACCCAGGCTGGAGTGCAGTGGCGCAGTTTCAGCTCACTGTGACCTCCGCCCCTCGGGTTCAAACGATCCTTCTGCCTTAGCCTTCCTAGCAGCTGGGATTACGGGCGCCCGCCACCACACCCGGCTAATTTTTTGTATTTTTAGTAGAGGTGGGGTTTCACCATGTTGGTCAGGCTGGTCTCGAACTCCTGACCTCAGGTGATCCTCCCGCTTCAGCCTCCCAAAGTGCTGGGATGACAGGCGTGAGCCAAGGTGCCTGGCCTCAATCGGGTTATTAGGGCTCCGTGTGGCTGGCTAGCGTACCACGGTTGTGATGACGCAGCTTGGCCACTAGGACTCGGGTTTGTGGGGGAGGATTGTTTAGGGACAGACATCCAAACTTGAGCTTGATAGTTGGCTAGGGCGTACGACTTGGGTCAGTGGCCTTGGGGCCTGTGGGCCCTGCTGCACCTTGGTGAGTTAAGAAGGGTTTGGTTGGAGTTAGACATCCCTGGATTGTGGGTTGCCTGGGGGCATGCTTGTGTCCAGATTGTCGGCTTCTGCAGCTCTATGACTCCCTTGGACTTTGGGACCCTTCAGGGAGCATGGGTGGGAACAAGTAGAATTGTGCCCATAGGGCCAAGGAACATTTTTCTCAAGTCCCAGGGGGCTGTTGGCTGACTCCTTGACTTCCTGGAGGTGCGGGAGGAAGTGGGGAGCAAGGCATCCTGACCTACATTCTTATTTCTAACTTTTCAATATGAAAACATTGCAAAGATATCCAGAAGTAGCTATGAAGTTCCATGAATTCATCACTCAGATTCGCTACTTATAAATGACTGACCTGTCTTTTTTCCCCCAAATCTGCAACCCCAAGTGTGGATCTCTTTGGAAATTGTCTTTTTCACTAGGGGTCTATGCCAGGGTCTGCTGTCTTAAGTGCTGGCCCTTCATAGAGTGAGTTCAGATCCTGGTCTCTCCCTTTGTGACTGTCACTTTGAGCAGGGTTCTTAACCTGGAGGAGCTGCTGTGAATGTGGAATGAGGTAAAACTTGTGTATGACATTTCTCTGCTGTAGTGCTTTAAAACAAATTTCAAATGTCATATCATTTCATCTGTAAATGGCAAAAGCCGTGATTACTTTTGCACCAACCTAATACTTCAGTATGCATCTCTCTCATACATAAGGAATTTAAAGAAAAGCAAGTTCAGCATTAACGATCATACCCAAAAAAATTAACAGAATTTATTTAGTATCACTTATTCAGGCTGTGTTTTTTCCCTATTTGTCTCAAAAGATGCCTTGCTTCAGATACTTGTCCACTGCAAAGCTTTCCTGAGTTTTCTCTGGCAGGATTACTTCCATCGTCCTTTTTAGTTGCAGAGCACTTTATTACCTGAGGATTTCACAGTTTGCCTGGTACATCTCAACTGCCTGAATGTTCCACTGGTTTGAGATAGTTCTTTGAGGGGACAGGCACCTTGTCTTGTTCCTCATGGGTCACTCACAGTGCTTGGCACCCACCTGGATTGTGCAACTGACTGACTCTGAGGGTATGAGTTGTCCTTTTTGCCTGGAAAGGGAAGTTCATGGAGGATAGAAACTCAGATGGGAAGAGGGGTCAGGCTATTACTGGGGAAAGCCTAGGGTGCCAAGATTGTGTGAGGATCTTATCTGAGGTAAAAGGGATCCACTGCTGGGTTCTGACAAGAGAAGGTTCATGATTTCTAACTCCACTCAGTACCCTATCTCTCTGCCCCCTTTTACAGTGAAAGTTATCAAAAGAATTGTCTACACTTGATGAATGCAGTTCCTTTCTGTGCATAATTTATTTAATTTCCAAATATTTGGGGGATTTCTATATATTGTTACTGACTTCTTATTTAATTCCATTCAGGTCAAAGAACAAATGATGTATAATGTCAGTCTTTGCAAATTTATTGGGAGTTATTTCACAACCCAGCATGTAGTGTGAGTTGGGGAATGTACCACGGGCCCTTGAAAAGACTGTACATTCTGTTGTGCAATGGTGTATTAATATCAGTTTGGTCAAGTTAGTTGATTATTATAGTCAAATCTTGTATTTCCTTATGGATTTTTTCCAGTTATTTTATCAATTGTCGTGAAGTCAATTCTCCATTGAATCCTGTCAGTTTTTGCTCCACATATTTTGAAGCATTGTTGTTATAAGGTGCATACACATTTATCTTTGATACATCTTCCTGATGAATTGATTGTTTTATTATCACGAAACATCCCTTTGTATCTCTGGTAATACTTTGTCTTGAAATATGCTTTATCTGATAGTAATGTAGCCATTTCAGTCTTGTTATGTTTACTCTTTGTATGTTATATATTTTCTCATCCATTTTCTTTCAACTGACCTATGTCTTTATGTTTAAAGTCTTTATATTGTAGACAATAAATGGTTGGGTCTTTTTTAAAAAAAAAAAAATCATTCTGGCAATCTGTGCCTTATTTATTTATTTGTTTTTAGAGACAAGATTTTGGTGTGTTGTACAGGCTGGTCTCCAACTTGTGGGCCCAAGCAATCTTCCTGTCTCAGCATCCCAAAGTACTGGAATTACAGGCATAAGCCATTGTGCCCAGCCAGTCTGTGCCTTTTATTTATTTATTTATTTATTTTTAATTTGAGATAGTGTCTTGCTCTGTTGCCCAGGCTGGAGTGCAATGGCGTGATCTTGGCTCATTGCAACCTCCCGATACTGGGCTCAAACAATTCTCCTGCCTCAGCCTCCTGCATAGCTGGGACTACATGCCAGGCTAATTTTTTTTTTTTTTTTTGTATTTTTAGTAGAGACAGGGTTTCACCATGTTGGCCAGGCTGGTCTTGAACTCCTGACCTTGTGATCTGCCCTCCTCAGCCTCCCAAAGTGCTGGGATTACAGGCATGAGCCACTGAACCTGGCCAGTGTGTGCCTTTTAATTGGAATGTTTATTTCATGTAATTATGGAAACAATTAGATTTAGGTCTCTTTTACTGTTTGTTTTCTTATTTGTCTCCTGTTTTTGTTTTTTTTTCTTCCTGTGTTTCTATCCCTGCCTTCTTTGGGCCAACTGAATTTTTCCCTTAGCGTTCTAATTTAACTTAATTCAATATAATTTAACTGCCACTTAGCTATACTGCTTTACATTTTTACTTTATATTTTTACTTTATATTTTAGTTTACTTTATATTTTTGGTTTATGTATTTTAGTCTATTGCTTTAGAGATGACAGTATACATTTGTAATTCATTACAGTCTAATTTTGTACAACTTCATGTAAAATGAGGGATCTTATAATCACACAGGCACTTGTACCTACCTACTCCTTCATTCTTCAGGTTATAATTGTCATATGTATTGAATCTTTATATGCTATCAGTCATAATGCTATTTTAATATATTTGCTATAAACAGTTGTTTATTTTATTTTTTTTAGATGGAGTCTCCCTCTGTTGACCAGGCTGCAGTGCAGTGGCACAATTTCGGCTCACTACAACTTCCGCCTCCTGGGTTCAAGCAATTCTCCTGCCTCAGCCTCCTGAGTAGCTGGGATTACAGGCACAGGCCACCATGCCCAGTTCATTTTTGTATTTTTAGTAGAGATGGAGTTTTACCACGTTGGCCAGGTTGGTCTTGAACTCTTGACCTCAAGCGATCCGCCCACCTTGGCCTCCCAAAGTGCAGGGGTTATAGGCGTGAGCCACCACGCCTGGCCTCAGTCATGTATTTTAAGAAATTAGGAGAAAAGAGAGAGAGTATTTTTTGGGTGTGAACATATGTATTGTTTCTGGTGATCTTCAATCACCACAGAAAATCCAGGTTTCCATTTGGCATCATTTATCTTTAGTTTGCAGAAACTGTTATAGGGCAGGTCTGCTGGCTATAAATTTTACTGGTTTTCTTTTACTTGAAAATGTCTTTGAAGTCTTTTTAAAATCAGCTTTATTAAAAAAAATCACAACTCTTAAGTGTACAATTTGATGAGTTGTAAGTCATGTATGTTGTTGTATTTGCTTTCTGTCACTGAAGTTTTGCCTTTACTAGAATCCATGTAACTGCAATTAGATACCATGTATTCGGTTTCTGCCTTCTTGTTACTTGATCAGTAGTTTATTGCTATTCCTTTTTATTGTATTCTGTTGTATGAATCCATTCCCTTTTGTTTATCCGTTCTCCTTTTTCTGTTGTTTTTGATGGTTGGATGTAGTAATTAAGCTACTGTGACCATTCTTGTACAATTCTTTTTTTCCCAGGCTTCATTTACTAGGCTGATGTATAGCTCTTTTTGTGCCCTATTTTTTTCGTAATATCTCTTCGGTACTTTGGGAATTGCTAGATCATAGGTATCTTTAACATTATAAAAACCTGCTATACAGTCTTTAAAAATAGCTGTACTATTTTACAATCCTGTTCCTGGAGCAAACTGAGGGTCAGGCTGCTATTTCTCATGGCCCAATAACATGATGCAGATGAACTGGGGAGGAGGAGAGTTTATTTCTGTAACTGGTTACAGGAAGAAGACCTGGAAATTGTTGTCAAACTCAAAATTACAAAGTTTTGCGGGTCACAGTGGCTTATGCCTGTAATCCCAGCACTTTGGGAGGCTGAGGCAGGCGATCATTTGAGGTCAGGAGTTTGAGACCAGCCTGGCTAACATGGTGAAATCCTATCTCTACTAAAAATACACAAATTAACCAGACTTTGTGGCAGGCGCCTGTAATCCCACCTGCTTGGGAGGCTGAGGCAGGAGAATCACTTGAGCCTGGGAGGCAGAGGTTACAGTGAGCCAAGATTGCCCCGTTGTACTCCATCCTGGGGGACAGAGTGAGACTGTCTCAAAAAAAAAAAAAAAAAATTACAAAGTTTTCCAGAGCTTATATACCAAGCTATAGGTCTGTGTGTAAGTGTGGATTCATCTAAAGACATAAGTGATTAACTTCTTTTAATCTGTAACTAAGGTTTGAGTCCTGAAGACCTGCCTCTGGAGCCTCAGTAAATTTACTTAATCTAAATGGGTCCAAGTGCTGGGGTGATTACCCTTATCCTGTCTCCTGTTTAACCATGAACGTCTGGGGAGTTCCTTCAGACCCCCAATAAACTTGTTTGTGGAGGCCTGGGGAGTTTCTTCGGACCCACAGTAAAACTTGTTTAATCCTGAGTGGGTCCTGTTAAGAATTCCTTCATTATTTTGTCATGGCTTAAGGCCCAGGAAAGGCCCGGGCAAAACTCTTGATGAACTTTTGTTACATCCTAGCCTTTGTATGAGGGCACTGGCTTTTAATGTTTAACTTAACCACTCAGTCAGTTCTGAAACAGTTGTTGGTGAGACCTGGCCTGCCACAACCCTACTAGTGTTGCATGAGAATTCTGTTGCCTCACTCTTGCCTACACTGGTATTGTCTTTTACCTATCCTGATTGATGTAAACTTAAATTATTATATTTATCTGTTGTTTTTTAACTTCTTTTCTGCTTTTTCAATTTTTGTATTGTTTATGTTTCCTAACTAAATGTTGGATTACATGGTGAGACGACACCTCCTTTGCGTGATCTTGATTTCAGGGAAATCATTCAATGCTTTGCTATTAAGTGGTATTAGTGCTATGTTTTTGTAGATGCTTATTTATTAAATTGAGGAAGTGTCCTTCTATTGCTAATTTTTTAGGAGCTTTTATCCCAAATAACCATTGGATTTTTTCATATATACATATATGTTTTTTGCATTTACTAAGGCGATTTTTCTCCTTTGTTTTATTTTATTATTTTTGAGACAGGATCTCACTCTGTTACCCAGGCCAGAGCGCAGTGGCATGATCATGACTCACTGCAGCCTCAACCTCCTGGACTCAAGCAGTCTTCCCACCTCAGCCTGCCATGTACAGGCACGTGACACGACGCACGGCTAATTTTTGTGTTTTTTGTAGAGATAGGTTTCACCATGTTGCCCAGGCTGATCTGAACTCCTGAGCTTAAGCAGTCCACTTAACTTCGTCTCCCATAGTGCTGGGACTATAGGAGTGGGCCAGGGCACCTTTCATTTTGTTAAGGCAAGTAATTAAATTGCTTTTCAAATGTTAAACTGGCCAGGTGTGGTGGTTTACACCTGTAATCCCAGCTCTTTGGGAGGCTGAGTCAGGTGAATCATGAGGTCAAGAGATCGAGATCATCCTGGCCAACATGGTGAAACCCCGTTTCTACTAAAAATACAGAAATTAGCTGGGCGTAGTGGTGCGTGCCAGTAGTCCCAGCTTCTCGGGAGGCTGAGGCAGGAGAATCACTTGAACTCGGGAGGCAGAGGTTGCACTGAGCAGATTGAGCCACTGTACTCAGCCTGGGTGACAGATCGAGACTTCATCTCAACAAAACAAAACAAAACAAAAAATGTTAAACTAATGTTGCATTTCTTGGATAGGTCTCATGTGTTCCCATATCATCCTTATAACATATTGTTAGATTTGACTTGCTACTGTTTTTAAAGGACTTTTGCAGGAAGGATATTGTTTGTCAGGTTTTGGTGTCTGGATTATGCTGGTCTTATAAAATGAATTGGAAACTATTGCCTTCTCTCCTATGTAAGTGTTTGACAGAATTTTTCTATGATCCTGAACTTCTGGTTAAAGTTTAAAATTATGATTTTAATATCTTGACAGATGTAGAGCTATTCAAAATTTCCATTTTAGTTCTGGTAAACCTTGTGACTAAAGGAATTTGTTGATTTCATGAATTTGGGGCCTGTAGTTTTATTTTTAATGAGAATCCCTTATTGTCCTCCTTTTAATATATGTAGGATCTGTAACAATGTTTCCTTTTTCATTCCTGAAACTGGAAATTTGTCTTTTTAAAATTTGATTTAATCACACTTGCTAGGGGGTTAGTAAATTTTTTGGAGGGAGTTGCAGGAGCTTTGATCTTCTTCTTTATTTAAATTACTGTAGCAAAAAACACATAACGTATATTTATCCTCTTAATACTTTTTAAGTATACTGTATAATATTGCTAAGTATGTACAACAGAGCTCTATAACTTTTTTTTTTTTTTTTTTTTTTTTTTGAGACGGAGTTTCGCTCTTGTTACCCAGGGTGGAGTGCAATGACGCGATCTCGGCTCACCGCAACCTCCGTCTCCTGGATTCAGGCAATTCTCCTGCCTCAGCCTCCTGAGTAGCTGGGATTACAGGCACGCGCCACCATGCCCAGCTAATGTTTTGTATTTTTAGTAGAGACGGGGTTTCACCATGTTGACCAGGATGGTCTCGATCTCTTGACCTCGTGATCCACCCGCCTCGGCCTCCCAAAGTGCTGGGATTACAGGCTTGAGCCACCGCGCCCGGCCGCTCTATAACTTTTTGATCTTGCGTGACTAAAATATTTTACCCATTGAATAGCAACTTCTTTTCCTCTTCCCCATCCATGAGCAACTACCATTCTACTTTATGTTTCTGTCAGTTTAATTACTTTAGTATTACTTTATTATTAGTTGGATCATGCAATATTTTTTTTTGTGACAGGCTTATTTTATTTAGCATAATGTCCTCAAGGTTCATCCATGTTGTAGCATGCACCAGAATTCCCTTCCTTTTAAGGGCTGAATAATATTCTATTTAATATTCTATTGGATAGACTACATTTTCTATATCCATTCATACATTGAATGGATACATCTGGTTTCAATTCCTTTGGATATGCACCCAGAAGTGGATCATAGGATAATATGGTAGTTCCATTTTTAATTTTGAGGAGACTTCATACTGTTTTCCATAGTGGCTACACCATTTCACAGTCCCACTAACAGTTCACTGAGGTTCTAACTTTTTACATCCTTGTCAACGTGTATTTTCTGTTTGTTTGTGGCCATACAAATTGGGGTTAGGTGATCTCTCATTTTAGTTTTTATTTGCATTTCCCTGGTAATCTGTGGTGTTGAACGTCTTTTCATATGCTTCTCTGCTATTTGTATATCTTCTTTAGAGAAATGTCTATTCAAGTCCCTTACCCATTTTTAATTGAGTTTTTTGTTACGGAGTTGTAGAAGTTCTTTATGTATTCTACAGTTTAGCTACTTATTTGATATATGGTTTGCAAATATTTTCTCTAATTCTGTAAGTTGCCTTATCACTCTGTTGGCTGTTTTCTTTGCTGCAAAGAAGTTGTTAATTTTGATGTAATCACGTTTGTCTATCTTATATTGGTTGCTTGTTCTTTTAGTGTCATATTCCAGAAATCATTGTCAAGACCAATGTCATGAAGCCTTTTTCTATGTTTTCTTTTAGGAATTTTATAGTTTCAGGCCTAGGGTTTAGAAATTTTAATATTTTTTGCAAACACCCTTAGACTTTTTAATTACCTATAATTTCTATTTCACTATATTTTCCTCTTTATTGCTTCCCTTCTTATTTTGGGTTCTTTTTGCAGCTTAAGAAGGGAGCTGAGTTATTTTTAATTAAAACTTCCTTTTTTAAAAAAAAAAGTGCATTCATTTAAAGCTGCCTTCCTTCTCAGAACTGCCTTATTACCTGCTGTATTCATTTGCTAGAGCTGTAACACAGTACCACAGTACTACAGGGTGGCTGTAAACAACAGAAATTTCTTCACAATCCTGGAAGATAGAAGTTCAAGATCAAGGTTTCGGCAGGGTTGGTTTCTTCTGAGGCCTTTCTTCTTGGCTTATAGCTGGTCATCTTCTCCCTGTGTCTTCTCCCACATGGTCTTCTCTCTGGAACTTTTTATGTCCAAATTTTCTCTTCTTATACTGACACTGGTTATATTGGATTAGGGCCCACTCTATTAACCTCATTTTTACTTAATTACCTCTTTAAAGACCTTAACCTCCAAAGACAATCACATTCTAAGGTACTGGGGTTAGGATGTCAACATACAAATATGGGAGACAAGGAATAATTCAACCTGGAACAGCTCCAAGTCACAAATTTGGTAAGTTGTGATATGTATTAATAGGTTTATTAGAATCACTGAGTTAAAAATATTTCCTCATATCCCTTGAAATTTCTTCTTTGATTCATCATATCTCCTTTAGACAAGGGCCACTCAATTTCTAATTATCAAGGTTTTAAAAAATATCTTATTGTTAGTGATTTCTGCTTTAGTTCCATCTTAGGCAAAGAATATACAGATGTTCCTTGACTTACAGTGGAATTATGTCCAACAAACCCATTGTAAGTTGAATGTACTATTTAAGTTGACAATGCATTTAATATACCTAACCTGCTGCACATCAGAGCTTAACTGAGTTTACCTTAAATGTGCTCAGAATACTTACATTAGCCTACAGTTGGGCAAAATCATCTGGCAACATGGTCCACTATAGAGTATGGGTTGTTTACCCTCATGATTGTGTGGCTGGCTTGGAGCTGTGGCTTGCTGCTGCTGCCCAGCATTGTAAGCCCTGGAAAAGATCAAAATTCCAAATTTGAAGTAGGGTTCTGCCTGGGCATGGTGGTTTATGCCTTGTAATCCCAGTGCTTTGGGAGGAGGCTGAGGCAGGAGGATTGCTTGAGGCCAGAAGTTCTAGACCAGCCTGGGCAAACAGTGAGACCCCATCTCTAATGAAATATAAAAAAATAACCAGGCATGGTGGTGCACATCTGTAATCACAGCTACTCTGGAGGCTGAGGCAAGAGGATTGGTTGACCCCAGGAGGTCAGGACTGCAGTGAGCTATGATTGTACCACTACACTCCAGCCTTGGTTACAAAGTGAGACCCTATTTCTCAAAAATAAAAAGTAAATAGGAAGTACTATTTCTACTGAATGTGTATTGCCTTTACACCATTATAACGTTGAAAAATTGTAAGCTGAACCATTGTTCAACTTAAAGACTGTACTCTTTAAGTTTTAATCCTTTGAAATTGGAGACTTGTTTTATATGCCTCAGTATTTCATCTACTTTGGTGAATATTTTCTGTACACCTTTAAAGGTTATGTATTCTGTACTTGTTGCGTTTGGTATTCTGTAAATGTCCTTTAGATCAATACTGCCTGATAGTGTTTTCTAGATCATCTATTTCCTGACTTATTGTCAATTTGCTTTTCCTTTAACTGAGTGAGGTGTAGTAAATTTTCTTAACTATGATTATGCATTGGTCTAGTTCTCTTTTTCCTATTCTGTCATTTTTCTTCCTGTTTTTTTCTCCCAGTTCATGGCTTGTCTTTTCATTTTCTTATTAGTGATGTAAAATAGGAGTCTTGAACAGGGACATCCTTGCTTTATTCCTAATCTTAAGGGGGAAAGCATCCAGTTTCTCACCATTAAATATGTCAGCTGTAGGCCCTGCACTCTCTTTTATTTCTTTTCTTTCTTTCTTTTTTTTGAGACAGTTTCACTCTGTCACCCAGGCTGGAGTGCAGTGGTGTGATCTCGGCTCACTGGAACCTCTACCTCCCAGGTTCAAGTGATTCTCCTGCCTCAGCCTCGCAAGTAGCTGGGTGCCCATGACCATGCCCGGCGAATTTTTGTATTTTTAGTAGAGACAGGGTTTCACCATGTTGGCCAGGCTGGTCTCGAACTCCTGACCTCAAGTGATCCTCCCACTTTAGCCTCTCAAAATGCTGGAATTACAGGCACGAGGCACTATGCCTGGCCTACACGCTCCTTTTATTTAAGCATAGCCACAGTTATTTGAGGGCATCAGCTAGCCCATTTCAACCTAAACCTAATACAATTCATACTGATTTTTAAAAATTTTATCTAATATCTAACCATGTGCAGGCTTCCTCAATTGCCTCAAAAATGTCTAAGCAAGGTTCACACATTACAGTTGATGGGTATCTCTCTCTTTTTTTTTTTTTTTAAGACAGAGTCTCGCTCTGTCGCCCAACCTGGAGTGCAGTGGCACAATCTCGGCTCACTGCAACCTCCACCTCCCAGGTTCAAGCATTTCTCTGCCTCAGCCTCCCAAGTAGCTGGGATTACAGGCACCCACCACCACACCTGCCTAATTTTTGTATTTTTAGTAGAAACAGAGTTTTACCATCTTGGCCAGGCTGGTCTTGAACTCCTGACCTCATGATCCACCCGCCTCAGCCTTCCAAAGTGATGGGATGGTAGCTACCATGCCCAGCTGATTGGTGTCTCTTTAATTCTCTTTTTATTCTATAAGATCTGTAAGAGCTCTTTCTACTGTATTTTTTTCTACTGTATTTTTAATGCTATTCATTTGTTGAAAGTGTTGCATTTTTTAAAAATTGCAAACATATTAGTTCACACCACAGAATGTTTGCATAATTTCTTAATGACTGTTTCCTCCATATCCAGAATGCCATGATCATACTGTTGATGAAAAGAGTCAAATTATGTAAAATATTTTTAGAGATTCATTCTGAGCCAAATATGAGTGACCATGGCCCATGACACAGCCTTCAGGAGGTCCTGAGAACATGTACCCAAGGTAGCTGGGGTACAGCTTGGTTTTCTGTCTTTTAGGGAGGCATGAAACATCAATCAAATACATTTAAGAAATACATTGGTTTGGTTCTGAAAGATGGAACAACTCAAAGATGGGGAGGGCTATAGGTAAATTTAAAGATTTTCTGGGTTGACAATTGGTTAAGTTAATTTGAAGACCTGGGATCAATAGAAAGGAAATGTTCAGGGTAAGATAAAGGATTGTGGGGACCAAGTTTTATTGTGCAGAGGAAGCTCTCATAGCAGATTTCAGAGAGAGCAAGTTGTAAAATGTTTCTTATCAGACTTGAAAGGGTGCCTGGCTCTTAGTTGATTATCTCTTGGATCTGGAAAGGAAGGAAGAAAAACAAAGGGGAAAGGGGATTCTCTATAGAATGTGGATTTTTCCCACAAGAGACTTTGCAGGGTAATTTCAAGATATGGCAAGGAAATATATTTTGGCGTAAAACATTTTTATTTTCTTCCTTGTTATGCCGGAGTCAGATTGGAAAGTAAGTCATGACATACAGCGTTAAATAAAACTCATTTGATGAGAATTTATGGTTTATAGGGCATGACTCCCCAGGCCCCTTAGATAGGAATTTGGGCAAGATAAAAAAAAAAATCAGAGCTTTGTTCTCAACACCTAACAATATTAACAGTAATTCTCATCACATATTGAATTGTCTCTTGTTGTCTGTGTTAGAAATAAGAACTGAGTCGCCAAGAAAACGAGCACTCAAACAAAAGATTTCTCAGCAAGGCAAATTTACTTCTGCAGAAGGGTGCTGCCTTCATCTGATGCAATTGCAGGAGCACACTGAGTAGGTTAGAGCTGGGATTTTTATCCCTAACGTAGTTCCTGTTTCTGTGTCCTTTCTCTGTTGGCTGGGGTCGGACAGCACAGTCTAAGCTAACCCAATTGGCTACTGTTTGAAATTGAATATGACTGATTAGGTGGGAAGGGAGAGGCTGTCCGTTGCTAAGGTGGGAATAGCTGTTTACAGAACAAGTACAGGGCATGTTTGGGTGCGGCAAAGGCAGGAAGGGCTGTTTACAGAACAAGAAAGAACAAGAAAGCACAGGGAGGTTTGAAGAGGAACTTATTATTCTCAACATCTGCTTTTCTTATTCATTTGTATAAGACAGGATCCAGTCAAAACCTGTACTTGTCATCTGAAGAATGATTTATCTCTTAAGAAATATTTTCATTAAGAAAAAAATCTACCCCTACTTTTCCCTGCTTAAAAATACGTTCCTGAAATTGATTTGTTGTAAGACTAGGTCAATTACTAACTGCCCATTCTTAAATTCCAAGTCACATTTCAAATTTGGGGACCTAATTTTTGATAATGTGAGTGGAGGGAAGGGTGCAGCCAGGGTCACATAGAAGGAAACTCAGATTATGGCCTCCACCCTGCTTCATATCGCCCTCAAAACCAGGAATACTGCTTTGGATTTCCAGAAACCTGTCCTTTGGCCTCAGGGTAAATGTGGATGGAATGCTTTTGTTTTCAGTATGATGACAAATTTTATTTTTCAACATGAATGCTCACCTAAGGGCACTCTGAGGCCTTTTTCATTTAATGGAGTTCATCCAGAGTCTCACCCACCTGCTAGAAGATGGGGACTCCATTCCCCAACCAGAGTTTGGATCTAAGCCTGTTGTTGGCCCAGCTCTGTGGGCTCTATTTGTAAGACACTGGCTGAGAATGGGCTTCACTGATGCCCTCTGCAATCTGCCTTTGTTGCTTCCCTGTTCCCGTACTCCCTACTGAATTGGGAGGCTGGACAGAGTGTGAAGGGCGTTCCTCCCAAGTACCTCTCTCACTTCCTGTCTCTTTCCCCAGATTTGCCTCCACAACTTGACTCTCCTCTAGGAAGAGCACTCCAGAGAGCAGGAATATGGCCCCAGGGATCCTGACAACCAGGGAGGAGGTGAGTCCTGAAATTTCTTCCTAGCTCTTGCAGGAAGGCTTCATAATCTTTTCTTGTCCTGAAGGCTGCCTTCTTAGTGTTAGGCAAAGCCTATCTTGATCTTGCAGGTGTGACTCATATGAAGCTCTCAGTCTTATTTGCTACATTTATGACTCAGGTATTCACCAAGTAGTTAACTGTGACCATCACATCCTGGGCAGTTAGAATAAAAATACAGGACATCCATGCTTATGTGCCCAGTGACTCCAACGCCATACAGAATTACAGTGGCTCACACCTGTAATCCCCAGCGCTGTAGGAGGCTGAGTCAAGTGGATCACTTGAGGTCAGGAGTTTGAGAGCAGCCTGGCCAACATGGTGAAACCCCATCTCTACTAAAAATACAAAATGAGTTGGTCGTGGTGGCGGGCACCTGTAATCCCAGCTACTTGAGAGACTGAGGCAGGAGGATTACTTGAACCCAGGAGGCAGAGGTTGCAGTGAGCCAAGATCATGTTACTACGCTCCAGCCTGGGCAATAGAGTGAGACTCTGTCCCCAAACAAAAAAATGTAGGAAGGCTCTCAAAAGAGAAATTGTTTGATTTGTCCCTGAAGGGTTTGGCAAGCTGAAGAGTTACGGGAAGAGACTGCTGTGAAAATGGCACAGGATGGTGGCCCGTGCCTTAATCTCAGCTACTCGAGAGGGTGAGGCAGGAGAATCGCTTGGGCCTGGGAGGCGGAGGTTGCACTGAGCTGAGATTATGCCATTGCACTCCAGCCTGGGCAACAGAGCGAATTCCATCTCAAAAAGGAAAGAAAAGAAAATGGCGCAGGAATCCTATCCCTCATAGAGACGAGGTGACTGGCGGGCTATCCCTCACCACGTGGGAAGCTTTCAACAGCCAGTGGTCTTTGGCCACATTCGTTTTCTCTGTGCATAAGTGAGGACACTAACCTGCTATTTCTGTGTGCTACATGAATAGATTTAGTTTTGCAGGCCCATACTTTATTTATAAAGTAAGTTTTCTATACTTAAAAATTGGAATATCATGCTTAAAGGTTCAGATTGCCTACTTCTCTGAAAATAGAGTATTCACCACTGGCTAGGCGGTATGTGAACTTGATGTAACTGAATGGAATTAACACTTACTGACAACCTAAATAGCTGCCAGGCAGGGCATTTTTGTGTTGTTTTTATTAATTACACAAAATATTTTTTGTCGTTTTTGCTAATTCAGTTTTGCTTTGTGCTACAAATATGTCAAGTGTAGAATGTTTTTGAGAGATCTGTATGTAATCGTATTCCAGGGCTCATGGTGGTTTTGATCTTATTAAAAGTGGTTTTGATCTTATCAGAACATCACAGAGAGCTGTGAGTCCCTTTTAATTACACATTTGAAAGAAATCTGTAACACCTTTGAGAGAACATGCGTATGTAGCACAGGCAGTTCAGAATTTTTTTCCAAGGTAATGGAAGACTTTTTTCTTCTGTATGCTGCACTTTACTGTGTACGTTAACAGAGAAGCATTCTTGCCAAACATGGAACATTGGCTAATATTTTCTGTCCTTACTTTTACTTCCTGTGGAATCTTTAGCAGGTCCTAAATTTATTCTGTCTGTGACCATCTTCTCTCAGTATACATTTTTTTTTAGCCATTTCTTTGTGAAAAATTGTGAAAAGATATAAGCATCTAAAAGGCTTAGCTTTTTAAGATGAAGCTTGCATACCTAGAATAGTGTCTCTTAGTTGAAAAATACTTGTTGCATAAAGGGAAAGAGGTTTGTTTGTTACATTGCATGCTATTTGAAGTATTGAAATTTTATATTTTATGATTTTCAAAATTGCAATCCCTGGGGCTTTGTTATGCATCAGATCTGAATTATGTAGAAAAACCTGACCTATATACAACATGACATTTAGGCATTTTTCCTAAGGGCTTTTGCCTGAGAGAAGAAACTGTAATATGCCTTATACTTGTAACTTAGAAAGGGAGCTAGTAGGCACAATATGTTAGCTAATAAGAAATTGGCTAGCACCCTGTGAACCCAGAAAATCTGAGACAGGTGTCAGTTAATTTAGAAAGTTTATTTTGCCAAGGTTGAAGATTGTTGAAGAAAAGAGTCAAACTCTGTAAAATATTTTTCATGTTTTATTCTGAGCCAAATATGTGTGACCATGGCCCGTGACACAGCCCTCAGGAGGTCCTGAGAACATGTACCCAGGGTGGTTGGGGCACAGCTTGGTTTTCTATATTTTAGGGAGGCATGACACATCAATCAAATACACTTAAGAAATACTTTGGTTTGGTTCAGAAAGGTGGGACAACTCAAAGGACTTCCAGGCTATAGGTAAATGTAAACATTTTCTGGTTGACAATTGGTTGAGTTTGTCTGTAGACCTGGGATAAATAGAAAGGAAATGTTCAGGTTAAGATCAGATAGCAGACCTCAGAGAGAGAGAGTAGATTGTAAAATGTTTCTTATGTGCCCTAAAAGGGTGCCTGGCTCTTAGTTGATTATCTCCTAGATCTGGGAAGGAAGGAAAGAAAGCAAAGGTGAAAGGGGATTCTTTATAGAATGTGGATTTTTTCAAGAAACTTGGCAGGACAATTGCAAGGTATGGCAAACAAATATATTTTCGGGTTAAATATTTTTATTTTCTTCCTTGTCTTGTAATGTTATGCTAGAGTCAAATTGTAAAGTAAGCCACGATATATAAGGTTGAATAAAACCCATCTGATGAGAATTTATGGTTTGTAGGTCATGACTGCCCAGACCCCTTAGGAATTTGGGCAAGATTATAAAAAATCAGAGCTTAGTCCTCAGGATGCAGGCGCATGATGCAGCCCCAGGAAGTCCTGATGGCATGTCCCCGAGGTGGTTGGGAGACATCAATCAATATGTGTAAGAAGTACCTTGGTTCAGTCTGGAAAGGGGGACAACTTGAAGCCAAGGCAGGGAGACTTGAAGCGGGGTTCCAGGTTACAGATAGGTGAGAAGAACAGTTACATTCTTTTGAGTTTCTGATTAGCCTCAGCAAAGGAGACAATCATATGCATCTATGTCAGTGAGCAGAGGGGGAGACTTTGAATAGAATGGGAGGGAGGTTGGCCTTAAGCAGTTCCCAGCTTGACTTTTCCCTTTAGCTTAGTGATTTGCGGGCCCCAAAATTTATTTTCCTTTTACAACCCCTTCACTGAATCTTAAAATTTTTTTAAATGTTTGTTGTGTGCAGGAGACTGTTGGTTTAGGAACAGTGATACCTACAGCATAGCATCAATTTGTATAAGATTACTGGTTTATTTTGGGGTTCACTCCTCATTGGAATTAAAACTTAAAAAAAAAAATTTCTGTTGAGATATAATCCATATACCATACAATGCAACCATTTAAAATGTACTCTTCAGAAGATTTTATTATATTAACAAAATTGAGTAAGTTCACCATCATGTTATCATCACTGCCAAAAGAAACCTCATACTCATTAGGAGTTATTCCCCATTTACCTCTCTCCCAGCTCCTGGCAACCACTGATCTCCTTTTTGGTCCTATGGATTTACCTCTTCTGGATATTTTATATAAATGAGATCATATAATTATACAAAAATGAAAATGTATCATAAAAAACCTGCAGAGTTGGGAAATCCAGGTCTCTGCCCTTCCCCAAAAGCAACTAATGAGCTGGCAAACGCTGTCAGAATCAACTTTTGTAAAATTCTGGAATCGAATCAAAACTGGAAGACTTGGTGAAGAAATAAGCTGCTGCTTAGTGGTGAGAGTGCTGTAGCATTTCAAACTGCCTTGCTACCATTAAATTGCCTGCCTCCCACCTGTCCATGAGGAAGCCCAGGCACAAAGATTTAAGTCAACTTTCATAATAAGCACAAAGAACCAAGGAAACCATAGACATAGAACCAAAGGAAACTAAGTCAGCATTTTTCAACAGAGAATATCAGTATAGAAAACTTATTTTAAAAGGTATAATATGAAGCCAGGCGCGGTGACTCACACTGTAATCACAGCACCATGGGAGGCTGAGGTGGGTGGATCACCCGAGGTCAGGAGTTCTAGACCAGCCCAACCAATATGGTGAAACCCGTCTCTACTAAAAATACAAAAATTAGCCAGACATCATGGTGTGTGCCTGTAATCCCAGCTACTCGGAAGGCTGAGACAGGATAATTGCTTGAACCCAGGAGGTGGAGGTTGCAATGAGCCGAGATCGTGCCACTGCACTCCAGCCTGGGTGACAGAGTGAGACTTGGTCTCCAAAAAAAAAAAAAAAAAAAACAAAAGGTATAATATGGAAATTCTAGAGTTGCAAAATACAATAACTGAAGTGAAAAATTCACTAGAGGGGTTCAACAACATATTTGAGCAGGTGTAATAAAGAATCAGTGAACATGAAAATAGTTCAATTGAGATTATCCATTTTGAGGAGCAGAAAGAGAAAAGAAAAAAGAAAACTGAATGGAACCTAAGAGACCTGTATATTAATATTAACCAGGTATACTAATATGCACATAATGGGAATTGCTGAAGAAAAGAATATTTGAAGAAATAATGTTTAAAAACTACTCAAACTTGATAAAAGACATAAATCTATATGTATAAGAAGTTAAATAAACTCCAGAATAAATATAAAAAGATCCACACCAAGACTTGTAGTCAAGTTGTTGAAACCCAAAGACACAGAATTTTGAAAGCAGCGAGTGAGCAGTGATTGATTACTGATGAGCAGTTCTCAATAATATTAATACCTGATTTCTCATCAGAAACCATGAAAGCCACAAGTGAGTGAGATAACAGTTAAGATACTGCAAGAGAACACTGTCAACTAAGAATGCTATACCTGGTAAAACTATCCTTCAAGAATGAAGGAGAAATTAAAACATTTCTAGATAAACAAAAGCTGAGGGAGTTTATTAACACATCTGCCCTACAAAAAAATGTGTCATCCTTTCTGAAATGAAAGGATGCTAGACAGAAACTCTAAAGCATAGGGGAGAACACTAGTAAAGGTAACTTCATAGCTAAAATTAACACGTGCATAAAAATCATAAAATCTATGTTAATAGGCGTATAATACATAAAGATGTAATATGTGACAATTACAACATAGAAGGGAGGGATGGAAAGATATAGGAGCATAATGTTTGTGTACTGTTGAAACAAAGTTGCTATTATGGCTAAATGGCAAAAGTAAATCCTTCCTTATCAGTGTAGTGTAGATGGATTAAACCCAAAGCATATGCATGGATTGGCAGACTGGAGTAGAAATGAAACTAAAAATCACCTGTGTACTGTGTACAAGAGACTCACTGTAGATAACAGGAAGCAGAGAGGTTGAAAGTAAAAGGATAGAAAAAAGATAATTTATGCAAACAATAACCAAAAGCTGTGATGGCTATATCATTGCAAGACAAAATAGACTTCAAATCACAAAAGGTTATATGAGATTAAGAGGACATCATGGGCTAATGAAATTATTCACTACTGAAAGAAGATAGAATTATAAGCATACACCTAGCAATATAGCTTCAAAATATGTGAAGTAAAAATTGACATAATTGAAGAGAAAAATAGTTTTATAAGAACGATTGGAAACTTTAATACATCACTTTCAACAACAGCCAGAACAACCATATAAGAAGTCAATAAGAAACTATAGTGGTATTCAGAGACGAATATACAAAAAATAAAAATAAATATATAGGATTTACACTGTAAACCAATTGTGCTTAACTGATATACAGATG
>NW_022437123.1:0-3636 GCF_009761245.1 Sapajus apella
CCTTTGCCCTCTATGTGGGCTACACCCACGTGTCTGATCACAAACACTACTGGAGCGACGTCCTTGCTGGCCTCCTGCATGGGGCGCTGGTGGCTGGCCTCACTGTGAGCTTCTGACCCTGACTCACCCTCTGTGCTGTCCAGAGACCACTCCCTGCACAACCCTGGTCCTTCCCTGCACACTCTTGCCCCACGGAGTCCTCCCCTGGGACTCCTTCCCCCAACCATGGTCCTTCCCTGGGACCCCTCCTTCCCCCCATTTATCCCCGAGACTCCTACCCCCCAACCCCGGTTCTTCCCTGGACCCCTCCCTTCTCCCCATTTGTCCCCTGGGACTTCTTCCCCCAACCCCAGTCCTTTCTGAGGACCCCTCCCTTCCCCTCATTTCTCCCCTGACACTCTGTTCACCAACCCCAGTCCATCCCTGGGACCCCTCCTTCCCCCATTCCTCTGCTGAGACTACTGCCCCCAACCTCAGTCCTTCTCTGGACCCCTCCCTTACCCCCACATCCTACCCTGGGACCCCTTGTCCCAACCCCAGTCCATTCATGGAACCCCTCATTTCCCCCATTCCTCCCCTGGACCCCTTCCTTCAACTCCAATTTTTTCTGGGGTCCCATCCCTTCCCCCCATTTCTCCCCTGGGACCCCTCTCCCCAAACCCAGTCTTTCCCTGGACACCTTCTTCCCCCAGTTCCTTCCCTGGGTCTCCTGCCTGCACACCGCAGTTCTTCCCTGGGCCTCTCAGCACCCTAGTGCTCTCCACTAGTCATCCACTAAGAGGGCTCTCTTCCCCCCACAGGCACTCTTCCTCTCATTGCCCACCTGGGACCCTGTTACTCCCCCTCCTGCCCTTGCCCGTGTCCCTGGTGCCTGCCCAGCCCCTGCCCAGTCTCACCTTCCTCCACTCTGCCAGGTCCACTACATCTCAGACTTCTTCAAAGCCCGATCCCCACAGCACTGCCTGAAGGAGGAGGAGCTGGAATGGAAGCCCAGCCTGTCACTGACAGTGGCCCTGGGCGAGGCTGACCACAGCCAATATGGATACCCGCACTCCTCCTCCTGAGGCTGGATGCCTTCCAGGCAGGGAGTGGCTGTGAGTCCAGCTGAGGCCGGTCCCCCAGGTGGTCCCTCTGGCCCTGGGTAGGCACTGAGGGCTCCAGACAGGTTCCAGGAACCCTGGGCTGATGGGACCAGTAAGCAGGCTCTGCTGCCCCTGCCCTGCACAGGACCAGGGTTCTGGGGAGGCCTAGGTAGCCCTGAGCATTTGGAGGGGGACCTGTTCCCATAGCTCCCCAATATCCCCATTCTTTTATGGGGTTAAGGAAGGGACTGTTTTGTAAAATGTAATGTACATGTGGTTTTTAGTGAAATAGGGTATTAGTTTGATGAGTGGTCTCAGTGCCTCTGTTCCTTACGGCCGTTCTGGGGACGGTGCTCCCCCCGTCAGAGGGCTCCGTGGAGCTCAGGCCTCAGGCCGCCTTACCCGCTGTGACAGTGAAGGGCAGCAGCCAAGCCCGCCCCTTGCGTTTCTCCCTGCACGGTGCTGGGGTCAAGGGTCAGGTGGGTCAGCACACCCCTCCCCTCTGCTCATGTCCACCCTGTGCACCTGGGGGCCATGCTTCTGAAATGGGTAATTCAGGGGCTGGTTTCCCTGACGTGATGGCAGAACACACAGAGCTTACTTTTTCAACAGGTGGTTAAAGGGTACATTTGTTTTTTCGTACAGGGGGTAACTTAAGTATCTGCTGATGTTTTCTTTGCACCTGGAACCTCTCTTACTCCCTCACTCTGCAGGCCTTAGCCTATGGGAAGGGTGGTGTAGCCCTGGGGTCAAAAATGCAGCCCGGGAGTCCCACCCAAGGGGCCGCGATGGAGACCTGCTCTTGGCGGACGGGAAGGAAGGTGACCCAGACCCTGCGGAACTCCATCTGAACGTCAGGGACTTGCCTCCATGCAGGTGTCAGATGGGATCCTGACTGGTAAAGGCACACTGAAGCCTCCCAGGTATCCTAGGATGCCCCAGCTGGCAGTGATGCCCGAGGACTAAGGAGGCTGTGTCTGGGCTCAGAATGTATCTCTGGCAGTGGTTGGGAGAGAGAGGTTCCCAGCCAGATCTCACGGGCAGAGTCACCTGCATCAGGAGCAAATGGGAATGACTCAAGTGCCCTGACAGTAGCCGACGCCTCCGTCTCCTCCCAGGCGCAATGGCCTTGAAAGCCAGGACCACAGTGAGGGTTGAGCACGAGTCTGTGGGAGCAGCTGCAGTGCACAGGACTCTGGTGTGGCCTACTGGGGACAGGTGGCCGTGTTGGGACCAGCGGTGAAGACAGAGGAGTGGAGGAAGTTTGGAGTGAGGGAGAGGACATGGCTGAGGCCAGCTGCTGGGGCAGTCTCAGTGCTTCAGAAAGAGCATGTGCACCTCACGGCTGAGAGGAGAGAAAGAAAGGGCTGTACTGACCACAGCCATCCCCAGAGGGTCCTCAGGAGCCAGGAGCACTGCTCTGCATCTGTTAGGAAAAGCCAGGACGCAGGGTGTTGGGCTCGGAAATTCTCACGGGTTCCAAGTACCAAGATGGCAGGCAGGGCGGCAGTTAGGACACATTTCTCCACCCACAAGGAGCTCTGGGGAAGCTCTCATGCACAATTTTGGGTTTACACTGCCCACACCCTTATAGTTTCATGGAAGAAAATAGTATTTTCTCTCATTGTACAAGGAGGATTTTTTTTTCTGTTGTTTCTCACAGGAAACTCAGATTCTTAGCCATGTAAATATCATTTCCCATGGCTGTGTCCTCGTGGCCTGGCATTTCTCCCACCTTCTGAGGTTAACTGGTTTTTGAAGATCTCCTCCTGGCCGGGCACAGTGGCTCACGCCTGTAATCCCAGCACATTGGGAGGCCGCGGTGGGTGGATCACAAGGTCAGGGGATCGAGACCATCCTGGCCAACATGATGAAACCCTGTCTCTACTAAAAATGCAAAACTTAACTGGGTGTGGTTGTGGACACCTGTAATCCCAGCTATTCGGGAGGCTGAGGCAGGAGAATCGCTCAAGCCCGGGAGGCAGAGGTTGCAGCGAGCTGAGATTTTGCCACTGCTCTCCAGCCTGGTGACAGAGCGAGACTAGGTTTCAAAAAAGAAAAGAAAAGAAAACTCCTCCTGAGTATTTGATAATATGCAGGATTTTTTTGAATGTGTCAGCTACCATATGTTATTCTGGTTTTGTAGGAAACCATGCATACTTTGTTTTTTAGACACAGAGTCTCATTCTGTTGCCCAGGCTGGAGTGCAGTGGTGCAATCACTGCTCACTGCAGCCTCGACCTCCCAGGCTCAAGCAATGCTCCTGCCTCAGCCTCCTGAGTAGCTAGGACGACAGCACCCACCACCACACCCCACTTTCATGCTTACTTTTTTTTTATAGGTGCATACTGAAGTATTTAGGAGTGAAATTTTGTGAGATCTGCAAATTACAATATTTCATAATGTAAAACCATGAAGCAGACATGGCAACATATTAGTAACTGTTAAATCTGTTTTGTGTATGTGCGTATCATTATGCCACCCTCTGGACTGCATTTTGAAAAATTTTAAGTCAAAGAAGCAAAACTCTGCCTGAGAAAATTTTCCTAAGTTC
>NW_022437123.1:3736-192837 GCF_009761245.1 Sapajus apella
TTTTAGTAGAGATGCCGTTTTACCATGTTGGCCAGGCTGGTCTCGAACTCCTGACCTCAGGTGACCCACCCGCCTCAGCCTCCAAAGCTCTGGGATTACAGGTGTGAGCCACCACACCTGGCTATTAAGTCCTCAACTGAATTTCTGTTTGAATTGAAACAACATAAAATCCTAATTTCGATAACATTATTTACATTTTTTACATTAGTTGCTAGAACCCTATGTGAGAAGGCAGCATTTCGTCAACCTCACCCAGCAGTGGTGTGGCCTGCGGCCTTCTGGACAGCATTGGGTGTGGGGATCCGGGGGCGTGTGAGCCCCTGGGCTGGCTCAACAGTGCGGTCTGGGCGTTTTCCCAGAGGCTTCTTAGCCCCAAGCTGATTGTCCACCCCCAGTCTCCTCAACAGCGAGAGGCACATTGTCCTGCTGTGTAGAAAATCTTAGTTCTTCTGTCTCCTGTCACATATTTTCAGAAGCTGGACAGCTCCCAGGTCCCATCCCCTGTCTCAGAAATGACTTCTCAACTCATACCCTGCTGCAGCATTTTGTTAGCCTGTTTTGTTGTTGTTCTTTGTTTTGAGATAGGGTTCCACTCCTCTTGCCCAGGCTGGAGTGCAGTGGCACAACCTCGACTCACTGTAACCTCCGCCATCTGGGTTCAAGCAATTCTCCTGACTCAACCTCCCGAATAGCTGAGATTACAGGCACCTGCCACCACGCCCAGCTAAGTTTTTTGTGTTGTTATGGAGACGGGGTTTCACCATGTTGGCCAGACTGGTTTCAAACTCCTGACCTCAAGTGATCCACCCGCCTCAGCCTCCCAAAATGCTGGTATTACAGGCGTGAGCCACTGCACCCAGCTGAGCCTCTTCTGTGACAGTTGTGATTTGTTGGATCTAAGCCCAGTTTTGTTTTTACTCTGACTTGCTGTTTTATAAACGGTCAGCCTAGTTTAGACATTTTAATGGAATTACAGGGATGGGAAATCCCTGGGAAGAATTAGCTGACCAGGCAAGGTGTGTGGTGAGGGCATTGCATGGCAGGTGGAAGTTTAGGTTATTTGGGATTACTAACTTACAGCAATGGAATTTATGAATGAATTAGTCGAGTGAGTGAATAAATGACTGAGTAAAGAACACTTACCAGAGGCTGGGTGCGGTGGCTTACGCCTGTAATCCCATCACTTTGGGAGGCCAAGGCGGGTGGAGCATCTGAGGTCAGGAGGTCGAGACCAGCCTGACCAAAGTGGAGAAACCCCGTCTCTACTAAAAAAAAAAAACAACAACAAATTAGCCGGGCGTGGTGGTACATTCCTGTGATCCCAACTACTCGGGAGGCTGAGGCAGGAGAATCTCTTGAACCTGAGAGATGGAAGTTGCTGTGAGCCAAGGTCACGCCATTGTACTCCCACCTGGGTGACAGGAGTGAAACACCATCTCAAAAAAATAAATAAAAATAAAAATAAGACTTACCTGTAATTCCGAGGCCCTCTGCCCTCACCTGGAGTCAGGGCAGGAAGGATGACAGGTGTGGACGGGAGGGTGTAGATGCAGCTGCTAACCTGTCTGGCTGGAAACCCCGTGTGGACAGGCAATGCAGCCACAGCAGCTGGTGCGCTTCCCTCCTTCATGGGCTTCCTGAGTCCAGGGCCACACCATAGGCCGCACCTCAGGGAATCCAAAACCGAACACGAGGGACGTTTCGTCACAACTGAGCAATATGTACAGCAGTGGAGGTATCTAACAGGAAAGGCAGTTCTATGCTTTTGGAGGGGTTTGGGTGTTTTCCTTTTTTGAGACAAGTTCTCACTCTGCTGCCCAGGCTGGAGTGCTGTGGTGTAATCACTGCTCACTGCAGCCTCGACCTCCCAGGCTCAAGCAATCCTCCCGCCTCAAGATCCCGAGTAGCTGGAAGTACAGATGTGTGTCACCACACCTGGCTCATTTTTGTATTTTTTGTAGAGACAGAGATTCTGCCGTGTTGCCCAGGGTGGTCTCGAATTCCCGGTCTCAAGCAGTCCTCCTGCCAGCCTCCCAGAGTGCTGGAATTACAAGCGTGAGCCCCTGCACCTGGCCAATGGTATGGGTTGTCTTTTTTTTTTTTTTTTTTTTTGAGACAGAATCTTGCTCTGTCACCCACGCTGGAGTGCAGTGGCACAAGCTTGGCTCACTGCAACCTCTGTCTCCTGGGTTCAAGTGATTCTCCTGCCTCAACTTCCTGAGTAGCTGGGATTACAGGCACCCACCACCGTGTCCAGTGAATTTGTGTATTTGTAGTAGAGACGGGGTTTCGCCGTGTTGGTCAGGTTGGTCTTGAATTCCTGACGTCGTGATCCACCTGCCTCGGCCCCCCAAAGTGCTGGGATTACAGGCGTGTGCCACCGTGCATGGCTCGTATGGTTTTTCAAAAGACAAAATAGTTTTCAAATCATGAATCAAAAGAACAGTAGCTAAATGAAATTAAAGTCCATGTTAGTAAGGAAACATCATATGCCAATGCTTCCTGTGAGGCAGATGGCACAATTGATCTTCAAAGGCTCATGTGGAATTGATATTACCTTGCTAAGTTCTCCAGCCCTATTTCAGATTCAAAGATTTACATTTTTGGAATCAACCAATTAATTGATAAAACATCCTAGTCCACACCCTGACCTATTATAAATATTTGAAAGCACCTTCATCTAGGCATTGGACAATTAGTTGAAAATCCTAGACAGTTAAGCAGGTGATTTATAATATTTGTGGACTTTGAGATGCAGGGTAGGGCCAGATGTGGTGGCTCATGCCTGTAATCCCAGCACCTTGGGAGGCTGAGGCAGGTGGTTTACCTAAGGTCAGGAGTTTGAGACCAGACTGGCCAACATGGTGAAACCCTGTCTGTACTAAAAATACAAAAATTAGCCAGGAATAGTGGCACACGTAGTCCCAGCTGCTCAGGAGGCTGAGGCAGGAGAATCTCTTGAACCCAGGAGGCGGAGGTTGCAGCATTGAGCTGAGATTGTGCCACTGAACTCCAGCGTGGGTGACAGAGCAAGACTACATCTCTAAAAAAGAAAAAAAGTTTGGGCATGGTGGCTCACACCTGTAATATCAGCACTTTGGGAGGTCGAGGCGGCGGGTCACGAGGTCAGGAGTTCGAGACCAGCCTGGCCAACATGGTGAAACCCCATCTCTACTAAAAATACAAAAATTAGCTGGTGCCGTGGTGAGTCACTGTAATCCCAGCTAGTCAGGGTGCTGAAGCAGGAAAATCATTTGAACCCAGGTGGAGGAGGTTGCAGTGAGCTGAGATCGCACCACTGCACTCCAGCCTGGGCGACAGAGCAAGACTCCATCTCAAAAAAAAAAAAAAAAAAAAAAAACCAACCCAGGGAGGGTGTGACTTCCGGAGCTTAGAGCAAGCACACGTCCAGTGTTAACGTCACCCAAGAATCCAGCAGCTCCTTGTCACCTCCTGCTATGCAGCAAATTCTGGACCCCATGGAGACTGAGACACAAACTGCCACCTTCAGAAACTTTAGACCTGGGAAAAGTCCTCGCACTTCAGAATGTCACATCCTGCCAGTGTTTTCTTCTCCTTCGAGGAGACTTGCTCCCGGCGGTATTGTTAGCCTGGCTGCCTCTCAGGTGGGAGTGCAGCTGGGAGAGATGCATGTTCACATCATGCAACACAAATTCAAAGAATAAAACAGCCACACCACCCGTGGAGGTTTGTTTCACAGACCCCGACTTAGGCACAGATGAATGAATGCACTCACAAGCAGTACAGTGATTTTGAATGGGGCTGGGATGTTTGTTAACTGCTTTTAGAGGGCGGTTTTAGCAAACCCGGCCATGATTCCCTGTACCTTCTTACATTTATTTGGTATAGATTGAATAACAGGCTTTAAGTTAACACACTTGTGGATAATTAACATGGTTCAAAGAGTGGTTTTGAATGACAAAAGCTTTTGGTTTTGGGCCCAGAGAAAACACCCTTCACGTGTAATTCGCCTTCGACCTCCTGCTGCGAGGACTGTTTAGCACAGGGTTTACATTAATTAACAGGTAGAATAGAGACAACGGGATGTGGGTAAAAAGGCCACTGGGGAAGCTTCATTGTCCCTATCTTTCACCCTATGACTTAAAATTTTAACGTAATGAACTGGCTGCCTTTAGCCCATTCCATTAAAACCTATCAGCCTTCCAAAAGGTTTGAGACTATAAATTTCTAACTTCCCCTAATATTTCCCTATTTTGCCAGCCACCCTGAGTAAATCCCAATGCACGGTGAAAACCACATTTGGAAAATGTAGGTGCTGGTGGTGTGGAAAATCGCTTGCATCCCCAGCGTTCAACTATAAAAAGGCAAGTATTTATACTGAAGAGCACAGAATTTTGTGACTATAATAAAAGATAATATGAGAGACTCCTGGCAAAATTTGATGCATGAAAATGCTCATACATAGATTGCAGACAAACATATGTACATGTTAATGGAAGTGCCAGTCTCACTTTGGATCTTGTAATCAGGAGGCCATCATAGCACCCTGTGAACGTGATAACCTAGTTCCAATTCAGCTACTGCTGACAAAGCTTGGGTCATGTGCTTGGTCACAGCCTCCACTAGCCTCATAATCTTTGTTTTTTATTTTTATTTTTATTTTTTATTTTTTTTGTTGTTGTTACATTACTAATACCCATCATTTATTTGGAAAATATGTACCAGAACAGGCACAGGAAATTCAGCTTTACATCTGTTAAATCACTTAAGTCTTTGGTTGTCTGTTATAACTTTCACACTTTTTTTTCCCATTTATTTTATTGCATTTTAGGTTTTGGGGTACATGTGAAGAACATGCAAAATTGTTGCATAGAAACACACAAGGCAGTGTGATTTGATGCCTTCCTCCCCATCACCTACATCTGGCATTTCTCCCCTTGCTATCTCTCCCCAGCTTCCCACCCCCCATGTTTTTTATTTTTATTTTTGAGATGGAATCTTGCTCTGTTGCCCAGGCTGGAGTGCAGTGGAGGGATCTTGGGTCACTGCAACTTCCATCTCCCGGGTGTTGAAAATTTGTGCTTTGAATGAAGAGACCGCCCAGACAGACTTTGTGTGAGCAACGTGGCTGTTTATTGACCTGGGTGCAGGTCGGCTAAGGCCGAAAAGGGCTTTAGCAAAGGGCAGTGGGATAGGAGTTGGTTTTACAGGTTTGGGGAGGGCAGTGGAAAGTTACAGAGTGAGATCAGTTACAGTGGTGGGGTAGGGGCAAGGAGTGTACATGACCACAAGTTCAGTTACAGTGGCGGCTGCGGTGAGGCAGAAGAGCAGTTAAGATAACAGGATGGGTGAGAGGCATTCATATTATCATAAGAACAGTTGAGATGGCAGGGTTGAGTGAGGGGCTTGTCCAGGAAAGCTCCACTGGGCACTCAGGGACAATGGCGAACACAGGCCAGAGGGAGGGGGATGGGAGAAGATCAGCCCAGGCAGGCAGGACTTCAGACTTTCAGGCTCCAGGCTTGCATATGGAGACCTGACATACCTGTCTTTTTATATATAGAAAGAATTAGAGAAGAGGGGTGAGCACAGGTTTCTGGGGGTGAGGGTGAAGTTTCTTAAGATTACTTCGTGCCTGACAGGGGACTGCGGGGGCACCTAAAATTTTCTTTTGAGCGGGGGAGACAGGGTGGAAATGGGAACAGGACAGGTGTGCAAATAAGGAGGGTCTGGACAATACATTCTGCCTTAGGAATGCTTAAGCTGCTGGGGGACTTAGAGGCACTATGCGGTACTGTGGGTCATCCAGAGCAACATCTGCTGATTTGTGATTGCCTGGATGCGGTTTTGTATGAATTGGGAGGCTAAGCAGAAGATACAGGGTCCGAACAGGAGAAGAAGAAAGATGGGTGTTAAAGGAGTAAGGATTGGGAGGAGCCGTGACTCCAGTTAGACAGCGTCCAGCCCATCCAGCCAGGTCCAGAATAACCATTTGCCTGATTTGTGCGCTTTTGGGCTCTGTCTCTTCATTTATTGACGGCATTATATACGAGGCCAGGCTGCTTTACATAAAAACATTTTTCTGGAATTTTGGACTCGAAAGCCAAGGGAACCAGCAAGGGCTGCGGCCGTTACAGGGCTCGGTGGGGTAACTGTGTGGAGGGAGAGCTTTTGTTTTCATGCCGTGTGAGGAAGCGTGTGGTATCTATAAGCAACTGCTCATTTTCATTAACAAGATTGTGTTTGAGCAGAGAACGGGAGCCAGATGAAGAGTGAAATATCAGCTGTAATTGCCTGGAGGAAAAGTGTAAACCAGCAACTTAAAGAAAAGCAGGGCATGTAAAAGTAAATGAGTGCCGTGAATTTGGGCACAGTTAGGACATAATAGAAACAGACGTTTTGAGGTGTGGTTTAAGCAGTAGGGGCGACTACATAAAGCTGGAGAAGGCGAGGGGCTGAACGTGTGTGCAGTGTAAAGAGCTTTGGAGGTGGTGAGAGCTAGTGGGTAAGTGGGGCGGAGCCTGTGATTTTGAGGGATTCTAAGAGTATCAGGGCAGCAGCTTCTGCTGCGCATTGTCAGGAGGGTCTGCCCAGGGCTGTGAGGTTAAGTTGTTTGGATAAAAAGGCTGCAGGCCATGGTCCTGGCTCCTATGTGAGAATCCTGACCGCACAGCCCTGGACTTTAGCAGTATAGAATGAAAAAGTGCTGAGACAGGTTTGGGAGAGCTAAGGAGGGAGCAGTTTTTAGAGCTGTTTTTTAAGGAGCAAAAGGAGGAGTGAGGAAAGGGTTTGGGATTAATAGGGTTGGATAAATTTTCTTTAGTGAGTTTATACAATGGCTTAGTTAGAATAGCAAAACCTGGTATCCTGAGGTGAAGTAGCAACCACACCCAGGAAGGAGAGAAGCTGTTGTTTGGTGGAGGGGGTTGGGGTTTGGGAAATTAACTGGATGCGGTTGGCGGAGGAGCGCGTGTATGCTGGTGAAAGATTACAACAGATGGCAAGAAATTTGGGCTTCGGAAAGGAATACGTGATGCCCCTTTGAGTACAGATGCTGAAGAAGCAGGAGGGTAAATTAAAAGGCCATGTTTCAATAGACAGGTGATAACAGGCTTTACTTTTAAAGGCTGTTGTGGCATGGGGTATGGGGCTGGGCAGGGTAAGGGTGTTTAGGTTCTAAGGGGATGAGGAGGGGTGAGTGACTTGTAGCAACGGATGGGAAGGTGGTGTTTTACACCCTAGGCTTAAGGTTGGGGAACATAAGGGGAGCTATGAAGGGAGGTATGGTTTTGGGGAGGAGGGCGGCAATGAAGTGTGGCTGTAGCCCAGGAACAGTCAAGGAGGCAGACAATTTCGCTAGGATATCCCGGCCTAACAGGGGACCTGGACAGGTGGGGATGATTAGGAAAGAACGTGGAAGGCAGTGCTGTCCTGATTGACACCAGACGTGGGGAGTTTTGATAGGCCTGGAGGCCTGGCCGTCAATTCCCACATAGCATGGCGGCCAAGGGACAGGTCCTTGAAAAGAAGGCAGCATGGGGTGGGTGCCTCCGTGCTGATTAAGAAGGGGATGGACTTGCCCTCCACGTAAGAGTTACCCGAAGTTTGGCATCCGTGATGGTCCAGGGGGCTTCCAAGATGCTCGGGCAGCGTCAGTGTTTAGCCGCCAAGCCGAGGGTTGGGGCTTCAAGAACTCTGGGAGCAGCGACCTGAGTTGGACAGTCGATTCGGTGGGGGCCCCACACAGACGGGGCAGGGCTCAGGAGAAGTCCCAGGCTGCGGGCATTCCTTGGCCCAGTGGCCAGGTTTCCGACATGGGAAGCAAGATCCGGGAGGGGCAGGTGGACGCTGCAGTCTGGGTGCTCTGAAGTCTCTGTGAGCCGGTGGTGTGGCTGGGGTTTGTCTTATGGAAGAGGCTGTCATCTGTAGTTCTGAGATACGCTACTGCCGCGCCGATTTCTCCCTGTTATTCAACACCCTGAAGGTAAGGTTGCCTAATTCCTGTAGTGGGGTTTGAGGGCCAGATTTTAATTTTTGTACCTTTTTGTAATGTTGGGGTTGACTGGTTGATAAAATGCATATTAAGCGTGCTTTAGGGGTGAGAGTGGAAATAACGATGACATTAAGTCACTCCAGGTGAGGTTATAGGACTGGGTGAAGTATTGGAGGATCTGATGAAAAGCAGCCTAACCAGTGGTCGATTTGGGAAAGGTCGGATAAAGGGAAAGAACGTCACCCTAACTATGCCTTTGGCCCCAGCCACCTGTGGAAGGGGGATTGTCGGGCAGGGGCAGAGGAGTTAGCCGCAGGACTAAACTGTAAGCCAGGCCGCGTACGAGGTGGGAGGTGACAGGAGGGGCATGAGGAGGTGGGTTGTGGGCAGAGGAATAGGGGGAAGGCTCTGGGGTGGGGTTATGTCCTGGATTAGGGCCTGGTTCAGACAGGCGGGAAGGAGAAAGGAGAAGGTTGATGGACATAGAGGGTTCTGGCTTACCCGCAGAGGAAGGAGGGGCAGACGGAAGTGAAGAGAAGTGGTAGAGATTAGGGAGGGATTGGTGTGTAAAAAAAATGCCTGGACGTAGGGAATTTCAGACCATTTGACCATGTTGTGACAAGAATTGTCTTAATTTTATAAAATAGAGGCGAAAGGTGCCATTTTTGGCCAATCAGAGCCATTGTTTAACTTGTATTGTGACCACGAAGTGGCCCAGTGAAGAGAACGCAGTGTTTACAGAGGCGTTTGGGTTTTAGGTTAGAGGACAGTTGGAGAGGTTTGAGGTTCTTTAGAACACAGGCCAGCAGAGAGGAGGGAGGGATAGAGGATGGACGATTGCCCGTGGTTCTGGAAAGGCAGCAGAGACAAGGAGAATAGGCACGCAACCCAGCCGCTCAACAGGCGTCCCTCGGTGAACCTGGGTTGAACCTCGTCATTGGTGAGCGGTCAAAGAGAGCGTCCTGTATGTTGACCTACCACCAATATCGGCCCTGAGCCTGGTGGGCGAGTGATTAGGGTGAATGTCTCCATGATAGTCAAGCCCCTGGGGAACCTGGGTCCCAGGATCCATGACCTACATAGGGTTTTTCGGGTCCCGAACCTCATGGAAGAACCTGGTTTACTGGATTTTCCTTGTGTTTGTGGTGGGAAAACGATGAAACTGAAAGAGGGAGGAAGTGGAAAGGAAAAGACAAAAGAATGGGAAAGCAAAAAAGACTGCTTACCAAAACAGCCGGTGGTGTGTGTGTGGGCTGGCCTGATGACCTGGGTCGGTAGGTCGATCTCTTCATGGAGGGAGCACAAGAGCAGGGACGGGGGTTTGGTCTCCTGTAGGAGTCCCCCATCCCAGGTTTTGGTACCAAAATGCTGAAAATTCATGCTTTGAATGAAGAGACCCCCACCCCCCACAGGCTTTGTGTGAGCAACGTGGCTATTTATTCACCTTAGTGCAGGTCGGCTATGGCCAAAAAGGGCGTTAGCAAAGGGCAGTGGGATAGGAGTTGGTTTTACAGGTTTGGGGTGGGCAGTGGAAAGTTACAGAGTAAGATGAGTTACAGCGGTGGGTAGGGCCAGGAGTGTGCATGACCACAAGTTCAGTTACAGTGGTGGCTGGGGGTGAGGCAGAAGAGCAGTTAAGATGACAGGATAGATGAAATGTATTCACGTTATCATAAGAACAGTTTAGATGGCAGGGTTGGGTGAGGGTCCATCTCTGGGGAAGCTCCGCTGGGCGCTCAGGGACAATGGCGAACGCAGGCGGGGGGTGGGAGACAATCAGGAGGCAAGCAGGACTTCAGACTTTCAGGCTCCAGGTTTGGATATGGAGACCTGACACCGGGTTCAAGCAATTCCCTGCCTCAGTCTTCCGAATAGCTGGGATTCTAGGTGCCTGCCACCATGCCCGGCAAATTTTTGTGTTTTTAGTAGAGATGGGGTTTCTCCATCTTGGCCAGGCTGGTCTTGAACTCCTGACCTCATGATCCACCTGCCTTGGTCTCCCAGAGTGCTGGGATTACAGGTGTGAGCCACCGTGCCTGACTGCCTCATAGTCTTTGTCTGAAATACAGGGGCAGAGGTATTCTTTCCAGGGCGGTCCAGGGTTCAGTGAGACGAGTTATCAGGTCTCTCAGCAGAGTGACTTGGACAAGGGAGAGGCTCCACAGCTGTCCTCTTTCCACAGTCATTCAGAGCGATTGTGAGTGAGACTGGAAAGTAGCCCAGGTGGGAGAGTGGCCGTGTGCAGGGCGGAGGTGACCTGGTGAGGAAGGAGACCCATGCATCTCCTTCCTCATCCAAGGATGACTTCCCCCTTGACTTCCACACCTCATTTCATTAGAAGTAAAGGTTGGCCGACCGCGCGCCACCTTATAGATCGCAGGCATAGCGTGGGGGAATCTTTCTGGAAGGTGTTGTTTTAACTTAAACGAGTTCAAGCCCCCACCCCACACCTACTCCATGCACGAAGACACTTTCACATGTAATTTCTAAAACTGTAAACCCCAAGACCCTTTCACGTGTCATATCTGGAATTGTAAGCCTATGTAAAGCCAGGCTTCTGATTGTTATAGGAGCTTGGCCCTTAGGCAGTTATGCTGCCTGTTCCAGCGCGCCCTCTGCTGGTGGCCGGAGGCACTGCAGGGCCCTCGCGCTCACAGTGCTAGCAGAGGACGCACGCCCTCTGGTGGCCGTCCCGCTGCACCACTTGAAGTCGGAGAGCAGAGTGTTCAGCGCCATTGTTCTGGAAATGCAAACTGACACGGAGCCCACTAGCCCGTGTGTTTCCAAAAAGGAAGAAGGGACAATTAATTGGAAACCATAGGAATGAAATAAACATGGATGCACATTTTACTGCTGATGGAAAAATTCACTCAGCATAGTCTTTGCACTTAAAATGCAAAACCGTCAGAGGCATCTTAACCACAGTGACTTTATTTTAAATAAAAGCTTTAGAAAACGCTAAATCTGGGCAGGGTGCAGCGCTCACGAGTGTCATCTGAGCACTCTGGAAGGCCAAGGCGGGAGGATCACTTGAGATCAGGAGTTCAAGACCAGTCTGGGAAAACGGCGAGACCCCCACATCTACAAAAAATATAAAAATTAGCTGGCGTGGTGGCGCAAGCCTGTGGTCCCAGCTACCCAGGAGGCTGAGGTGGGAGGATAGCTTGAGCCCAGGAGTTTGAGGCCGCAGTGAACCAGCCATGATTGCACCACTGCACTCAAGCATGGGAGACAGAGTCAGACCTTGTCTCTCTCACACACACACACACACACATTAAATTTGTTGGATTATATATTTAGGGATTGATCACCTTTGGTCATAAAATATTTAAGGTTGCAGGAAC
Organism: Sapajus apella; assembly: GCF_009761245.1. Classification (NCBI taxonomy): domain Eukaryota; kingdom Metazoa; phylum Chordata; class Mammalia; order Primates; family Cebidae; genus Sapajus; species Sapajus apella. The sequence goes on from NW_022437123.1 coordinate 15,056, forward strand.
AAGTTAATAACTAAATAAAGATCCAAAACTTATAAATATATACCAGTACTTTAAGCAAGAAGCAGTCTTAATTTAAAAATAAGTTTTACTTTAAAGATATTAGTACACTCCTAAATTATTGTTAAAATCAATAGTGACATAGAAAAGTAACAATACTAATAGCCTGACACAAACTGATCGCAATCCTTTATAAGAGACAACACTGTTCTTAATAACCTATATAAACAAACATTAAGTAATCCTATTTGTACGTTAATGTGCTGGGATCACAGGTGTGATTTCTTAATCCCAGCACACTGGGAGTCCGAGGAGGGCAGATCACTAGAAGCCAGGAGTTGGACAGCAGCATGGCCAACATGGTGAAACCCAATCTCTAGTAAAAATACAAAAATATAGCTTTGCACAGTGGCAGTATTGTAGCCAATGAGGTTTATCCAAGGTGCAATTATTGCTAATTGAAAACTTTTCCCAATACCCCGCCATGATGACTGAAAATATAGTCAGCATTGGCAATTTTTGGCAGTCTCTACGGAGATGGAATAAAATAAATTTAAAAAATAAAATGGAATAGAAATACAAAAAAATTAGCCGGGCATGGTGTTGCACACCTGTAATCCCAGCTACTTGGGAAATTGAGGTAGGAGAATCCTTAAACCCAAGAAGCAGAGGTTGTAGGGAGCTGAGATCATGTCATTGTGACTAGAGTAAAACTCTGTCTCAACAATTTTTTTTTTCTTTGAAACAGGTGCATCCCTCCTCTTGCTTTCTGACGACTCCTTGCTCTGTCACTTAGTAATGGCTAATAAACTCTCTTAATGTCACTAGACTCTGCAACTCACCATAAATTCCATTTCATGTGAGATCCAAAATCCTGTTGTTGGGGTCTGGGACAGGACCCCTTTGCTGGTGACAAAACTATACTAATTCTTTTGTTTTCTTTTTTTTGAGACAGAGTCTTGCTCTGTTGCCCAGGCTGAAGGGAAATGGTGTGATCTCGAATCACTGCATCCTGTGCCTCCCAGGCTCAAGCGATTCTCCTGCCTCAGCCTCCCAAGTAGCTGGGATTACCAGCACCTGCCACCACGCCTGGCTAATTTTTGAATTTCTAGTAGAGACAGGGTTTTCCAATGTTGGCCAGGCCAGTCTTGAACTCCTGACCTCAGGTGATCCACGTGCCTCGGCCGCCTAAAGTACTGAGCTTACAGGCATGAGCTACCTTGCCTGGCTGGCTTGTATCCTTGGTGATTGCTTGGATATGGAGGGTGAAGGAGGAGCCATGTCATGCAGATATCACTCTTGGATTACCACCTGGGATATTAGGTGCAAGGCTCTATTGTTGGTTCGAACCCTGAGAGCACAAGCAAACAGCTCAAGGTGGTGTGGAGCAACATGCTGTTTTCATGAGTGCCTGGCTGCAGACTGGCTGAGGCCTAAAACAGTGTCAGCCCCAAGTGAGGGCAAGGTGGGGGTTTTATAGCCTTCTGTAAATGGGAAGTGTCCTAGTCTGATGTAAGTGCTATGTGGGACCTAGACGGCCTCTCTCTTGATCTTCAGGGGGTACTTGTCTTCCAGCCTGCCCTTTTCTGGCTTCTGCTCTCTTGCTGACCCACGCTGCTGGTGCAAGTGGTCTTGTACCTTGGGACCGAGCCTGAGAAGGGAGGAGTTATCCCCCAAGCTATCAGGCCCCGGGGAGAACCTTTCATTAGGGAGAGTAGGCTAGCTGATTGTTGTTTGTTAGGCACAACTTGGTTTTGTGGGTTAGGTGGGGTGCCTCAAGCTGAAAGCTTGACTCATCGTACCGGCCAGACCCCACGTGGCCGTTCCTGTGACTGCCAGTCTTTGAGAGACAGCTTTATCTGGCCTCTGTCCTGCACATGTTTATGATGCCTTCTCTGTGTTGGCAGATATGGGGGTCCACCAGATAGGATCCCGTGAAGAGATCTCAGAGGTCTTTAGTTCACTGTGTTTAGTACATCATTTCCACAATCAAAGATGAATAAAATATAGAGGCGTATTTAGTGATAAGATTGATGGTACACCTGTGCTAGGCAGTGTTTTAGTTCCTTGAGATGCCAAGGAGTTGAGACAATCCTTTGCCTTAGAGTTTTGCATCTGTAAGTCCTGCTATCGAGAGCTGTGTGCGTTACAATGTCTGATTTGGTCAGGCGGGATCGGGGCTGTCTGTAAGCTTAGGTGAGGGGAGGCTGGTGTCCAGCAAGTATCCGGTACCCCCTCAACATCCCAGTTCTTCTCCACCAATCTTCCAATTCTAGGTCTGATGCGGAGGCCCTCAGAGAGACTTAAGAGGGGAAGTAGTGCCCTAGTCCCCAGCATGCTCTGTGGCTAGCTTGTTTGGGAGTGTACATTGTAAATCTTCTGCCAACAAAACATTGGAAACAAGTAGTGTTTCAGCTTGAGTTTCTCTTAAATGGCTTGCAGTCGTTTAAACCAGAGCATGCATACCACAGGGCAACATGAGGGTCCCTCTACCACCCTTTCTCCCAGTGGCCTAGGTGGGCATCTACACAAAATAATGTGTGCAGCCTCACTGTGTGAAAGTCCAGTGCTTTGTGCTTGGAGTGTCTTCAGGGAAGGGCCCCTGACTTGGAAGGTTGCCGAGCTGCCACAGAGGGAAAGAGGGGGAGTGCGGTGCTGCCGGGTCTGCGTCTCGCTCTGTGACAGGAGGGACGACATAGCCTTGGTCTTATGAAGACCTTGGGTGTCCCAGCTCACTTCAGCCCTGAGCAGCCTGATGCAGGCGCTGGGCCCTGGTTCTGGAGTTGAGAATATAGCCTGGGCTTCCACTGCATGGCTGGTACAGTGGGCATTCAGGTGCCTATTTGGGGATTCCTATGGAGTCCTGTGCCAGATGCAGTGGTGCACAGCTGGGAGCCAAGGGTCCCTGCTGCTGCTGGAGAACCTGGGCAGATGTAAAGGGTTAAGGCTAGTGGTAGGGTTAGGGGTTAAGTTTAGGGTTGGTGTTGGGGTTTGGGGTTTGGGGTCAAGGATCAGGGCTAAAGAGTAGGATGAGGGATTGGGGTAGGGGTAGGATTAGGGTCAAGGGGTTAGGGTTTAGGGTTAGAGGTTAAGGGGCTGAGGGTGAGGGTAATAAGCAGATTACTAAAAGCAATTCTGCTTCACTTCAGTAACAGCCTTCTCCAACTCATTTTGTCTCCACAAACTTATTTTTCCAAGAAGAATCCCAGGCTTCTTAAAGCACCCAGTGACTTTTCACACCTTAAATCTGTGAAATCCTGTCTTCTTCTGCCGTATGCATAGTTCAAACATACAAGGTGAGGCAAAGCCAGACGCCTTTCTGAAGGGACCCAAGAAATTCTTCTCTTTCTCTCTCTGGAACAAAATAAATTCTTCTCTTTCACGCTCTGGATCAAAATGAATTCTCTGGACCATCAGTGGCAACCTTCAAAAGCCAAACCCGTTTGTGCAATTTTCTTTAAAACTACTGTAGACCCAAGTGTTTATATTAATTTAGTATTTATATTAATATAAGGGAAAATGTTTAAATCTGTCTACGCCACATGTGCCTCTGGCTTATTGCCCTGTTAATTGCTGCCTCAGGCTAAACTTTGGTTTCTGTCTCGAATTTTTGTCGGAAATAATATAACTGATCTCAAAACATCTGCTTTTATTGTAGGGACTCGTGCTGCCATCTCCATTCCTCCCCCTTTTCTTGTAGTCTGTGTGGAAGTTCTTTAATGAGAACATTTTCACCACCCTCATGCTCCCATGTCGACTGTCAGCACATTCAGACTTACCCAGCCGAGGCTGTCATCTTAGGCCAGGGATTTTTTAGGGATCTTTATTTTGCTGTGATACGGTTGGCACTCCTTTGACTCACTGTATCACCCCAGAGTTCTTTTCATTTTAGGAGCCCAAGAGGGCAGAAAAAGAAGTAGGCGAGCAATTAAACCTTCTGAGTTGGGAGAGAGTCCCGTTGTGTTAAGCAACGTTGCAGAACATCATATGTAGTAATCTAGCAGATGAGCCACGTGGCTGCAGAGCACACATGCCTGCTTGCTGCTGTGAGCTCAGACTCCCTCATCATTAGTCTTTTCTATCTCTGGAGGGAATTATAAGGGCCACTTATTAACCTGTAAGTCATAGAGAGGTAAAGGTGTTTCCCCAAAACACTGAGGACAGAATGAAAGGTGAGGAGTGTTAGCCACAGCTCAGAAGTGCAGGAAAGTCTCTCAATGTGGGTTGTTGGAGAAATGCAGGTCTTTTTTCTTTTGGAAGTCTCCCTAGAATGGGGTCAAGGACTCTGCCCATTCTAGGATGAATAATTGGTATATTAGACACCCTTGGATATTTATCCCAAGCCTTCATTTAGAGTTCTTAATGAGTTTGTTCAGCCATCACAGTCTCAAATGCTAAGTAGGACATTGGAATCTCTCCACAGTCCAAATTAGCACTGTCTTTTAAGTCAAGTTTCTCATTATTCTCACTTGACATACGTTATGTATCCCACACTCACCCTAATAACACATCGTGCTCACTGTTAACCTTTGCAACAAGACTTGAATTTTACTTAGCCTGGAGGAGTGCACTTCACACGTCCAGACCCGGTTCTGACTCATTGTTCAGCCCTGCATCAGTCAGTGGGGGCTAGGTTAAAGCACGGTGACAAAGAGCCTCCAAGTTTCAGTGGCTCAAAAATCTTCTTCCTCATTTATTTGCATCTCATTATGGGTCAGGTGAGAGGTCGCTCTGTGCTGTGTCGTCCTAACACAGGAATAGAGGCGGAAGGAGGTACCATCAATAAGATCCCCATTGCTCTAGAAAAGACAAAAATCATGCTGAATAGAACTCTGTTTCTTGGAATTTTCTCCTGAAAAAGTCACATATTATTTCTTCTCACCTGCAATGGCAAAAGAGAAGAAGAAGAAGAAGTCAGGTGGCCATGCAAAAATTTAAGTGGGTGGGATGGAACAGTCAGAATGCATTCATAAAAAATTAACTGAAAATACGTGGAGAATAACGCCAATGACTATTGTGAATGCCAGCATGCATTCCTGACAACCCAGTGCTGCTGCCCTTCACACTTGTTCTGTCTTGCAAAGTATTAGAACTTCTTGTCTGAAACCATACCACTCAGAGGGACTGCAGAATACATAATGACATCTCCTTTCGGATGTCCTTAGAAAATTCAAGGAAAAGAAGTTAAATAAACAAAAAGTGCTTTTGGGTACAGCTGTTTAGCACTAGAGGGTAAGATTAGAGATAGATTGTAGTGATAATAGTAGGGTTAGAATTGGGGTCTGGGTCAGGGTCAGGGCTGGAAGTATGGTTAGAGGTGGGGTCATGGTCTGGGTCAAGATAAAAGTCAGGGTCAAAGTCAGGGTCAGAATTATAGACCAGGGTATGAATCGGGGTTTAGGGTCAGGGTCAAAGTCTAGCGACGGAGTTAGTATTAGAAGCAGAGTTTTGTTCTCAGGACCCACCTGAGGAGAGGCCATGGCTTTGGAGCACCTCGTAGCATGTCCACAGTGAAGACTAAAGTTTTGTTCTCAAGTCTGACCTGGGAGACTTGGCTGCAGGCCACGTGAGGAAGGTGAGGCAAAAGCTTCCTGTCTGATCCACGTGTGCAGAGGAAGGAACTCTGATACTGGCTTTACTTCCACACATTATATTCTACAAGCCCTTTTCAGAAGCATCCCTTGCTTGAGGCTTTGGCTGCTCATCATCGTAGTGTGCCCTAACATATTGTAAGATTTGGGTTTGTTTTTGGGGTGAGATCTTCATATAGAGAAAGGAGAAACGCTTAGAGCCACCATCAGGACAGCTGGGATGAAAGCTGGGGATGGGCAGGTGCCTTTCATGTCACCCCAATCCTGAGGCTGAAGGAAACATGTCCACCCCCCGTAAACACTTTTATTCATGTTTTAATTACTCATTTTTCTTACAGCGTTAAAGTAGTCAAAACAAGCATATTAAAAAATGAAAAGTAGGCGTATTAAAACTTGCAACATTATTTAAATTAAAATATATTATTCATACCTCATCAACATTTTAATTTTGTTGAGAAAGTCTAAGTTTAATTGGCAGTATAGTTTTAATAGTAGATAGAATAATGTGTGTTTTACAAACATTAACGTCCTACCTTACATGTATGAACCCCGAAAATCTGAGACATGTCTTAGATTTTTTAGGGAGTTTATTTTGCCAAGTTTGAGGATGCATGTACCTGTGATGTATCCTCATGAAGTCCCAACAACAGGTGCCCCACGTGGTAGGAGCACAGCTTGATTTTATACATTTCAGGGAGACATAAGACATCAATCATTATGTGTAAGATGTACATTGGTTCAGTCGAGAAAGGTGAGACAACTTGAAGAGAAGGCCAAACGAGGGGCTTCCAGTTCATAGGTAGATAAAGATGAATGGTTTTATTCTTTTGAGTTGCTGATTACCCTTTCCAAATGAGGCAATCAGATATGCATTTATCTCGGTGAGCAGATGGGTGACTTTGGATAGTATGGGAGGCAGGTTTGCCCTAAGCAGTTCCCAGCTTGACTTTTCCCTTTAGCTTAGTGATTTTGGGTCCCAAAGATTTATTTTCTTTTCACAAGGTCTAACATGTTTTCCTATGAGCATTAATTATTCATTGTGTATTTTATTACACAAATAAGGCAGTTATTTTTTAAAAAGTATCAACTTCATGACTAGCTAAATAGATGTAATTACATAGAAGTTCAACTAAATTTGGAAACATTCCAGATTTTGGGTTTCCAATAATTCTTTGTGATTATTTTAAAGGTAAAGTATATTTTCCCCATAAAACATAGAAACATCTAAAATCACCCATAGGATGTCCTGCCAATTTTGTTTCTCTAGTTTCCTCATTTTCTGCAAAGCCTTATTGAGGAAATTGACTTTGAATATCCTTTTAAACTTTTCTGTTTTAGGAAGTGTTGTGGTGAAACATTGAATTATCTTGGTCACAAGTTCGGTTCACATTCTTTTTTGTCTTTGAATATTTTTTCCCAGTGGCCAATATTTGATTCTGGTATATTATGGCTAGAAGGTAGACACTGGAGAAAAATTAAGACAAGAAGTATTTGGAATAAGTGATCCAGTCACAATGAGTAAATCAGCCATTGGAACATAGTTTTACAAAGTCACTCTTGTTAAAATATTTATCCATGAATTGAAATAGAATCTGTAAGGTTATTATTTTTTTTTCCTGGTCTAAGGTGAATAGCATTTTAGAGAATGAACCCAGGACACATCCACAGCACAAGAAAAAAATGTGAAAAATAAGTGTACACATATGTAAAGCCCATACTCACGGAGTGAGGCGTTAACTCCACCTTCTTGATGGTTGAGTGTCTACATTAAGTATTTGCAATTCTTTTGCAAAGGAGATTTCTATTCAACTCCATTTGCTTATTCACCTACACATACAAATGGAGACACCTAGATAATTACTTGAAGCTTTAGTTAGTATTAAACACTGCAGCATTATGGTGAACATTTCATTCCTGTGTTGGCTAGCAGTAGCTTTTTATTGGCTCCAATTTTCCTTTGACACATTTCATTTTTTTTTTTTTTTAGTACTTACTTACTTTCTGATACTTCAAGATTATCCTGGCTTATATAGTTACTGTACCAGTTCTAGTATCAGACATTTCTTCAAAGAGCCTGATTCCTTTCAGAGTGGTAGGAAAACTTATATCTGGCTGCTGAGAGAGCACATTGTGTCTTGTCTCTCATTAACAATGCTAGGAAGTATATGTGTGTATGTCACCTACCTATACACACCTAGTTAGGAAGGTTTTGATGTGGAACTGCATGTATCTGTATTTTTTTTTTTTTTTTTTGAGACGGAGTTTCACTCTTGTTACCCAGGCTAGAGTGCAATGGCGCGATCTCGGCTCACAGCAACCTCCACCTCCTGGGTTCAAGCAATTCTCCTTCCTCAGCCTCCTGAGTAGCTGGGACTACAGGCACGCGCCACCATGCCCAGCTAATTTTTTGTAGTTTTAGTAGAGACGGGGTTTCACCATGTTGACCACAATGGCCTCGATCTCTTGACCTCGTGATCCACCCGCCTCGGCCTCCCAAAGTGCTGGGATTACAAGCGTGAGCCACCGCACCCGGCCTGTATCTGTATTAACTAAACATAAGTTTATGTTGATGTCCTCACCTCTGATCTACTATCACATGAAGCTTTCTACTCTTCTTCCCTTGCTAATTTATAACCTCCCACTTCAACAGTGAGGGACCTGGTTCCTACCATCTGCGACTTATACAACTCATTGTTTGATTCCAGATACAGTTACTGTGGTTTTACAATTGTTCACAATTATCCCTGTGGGAAAGAACTTTATAAAATGGAATCCAATGATGAAGTATAGTTTATTTGCCTTCAGCCTACAGATTCTATTCATTGTTTAAAGAGACTTAGGTCAGCACCGTTTTCCCTACACCTTCAGAGAGTTGTTTCCCACATTTGTGTCTTAGTCCATGTTGTGCTTCTGTAACACAATACCTGAGGCAGGGTAATTTGTAAGTAAAGAAGGTTCATTTGGCTCACAATGCTGGTGGCTGGAATGTCTGAGATTGGGCAGTTGCATCTGGTGGGGCCTCAGTCTTTTTCACCTTATGGTGGAAAGTGGAAGGGGAGCAAGGGGTGCACCAGAGATCACAGCAGACTGAACACAGGAGGGAAGCCAAGGAAGCAAGACTCTTTTTGACTATCTACTCTTGCAGGAATTAATCCATTCCTGTGAGAGCAGACAGAACTCACCCCCATGGGAGGGCATTAATCTATTCATGAGGGATAGATCTCCATAATCCAAACACCTTCCACTAGGCCCCACCTCCCCACACTGCCAACTTGGGGGTCAAATTTCAACATGAGTTTTTGCAGGGACAAACCACATCCAAACCATTGTAATTTGTAACATAGTTAAATGATTTTTCACATTATGGATTCTGTGCTGGGATACTCCACATCCTGAATAATATTATTTAATTTGAATAGAGTTTGATTTACCCATTTAGCTGTAAAATTCTGCATGTTTTGACAAATAAATAGTGGCCAGTATATACTATTAAGTATCATATGGAACACTTCAAACCCCCACCCCATGCAGCCAATGGCTTCCCATCTGTGTAGTTTCCCTTCTTCAGAATCTCATTAAATGAGGTCACACTGTGTGGATTACAAAATTCATCAGATGGCAGGATCCAGTTTACAAAGAGGTAAAAATAGCCCAAAGAAAAGAAACAAGACTAGAACCTGATAACCCACAAGGGCTATAGTTTTCCTATTTAAAAAAAATTTTTTTGAGACACGGTCTGACTCTATGGCAGAGGCTGGAGTGCACTGGTGCAGGCTCAGCTCACTTCACCCTCTATCTCCTGGGTACAAGCAAGCCTCTCTCCTCAGCCTCCTGATTAGCTGGGACCACAGACACATGCCACCATGCCCAGCTAATTTTTGTATTTTTAGTAGAGATGGGGTTTTGCCGTGTTGCCCAGGCTGGTCTTGAACTCTTGGCCTCCCAAAGTGCTGGAATTATAGGCATGTGCCACCATGCCTGGCTGAGTTATAGTTTTTCATTGAAACATAAAATTTCTCTCTGTAGTAGCCATCATTTTTGATCATAGATAATCAAAGATTATTCTTGTTTTTAAAATAAGTCTAGTTTTGTTAGATTTTGCCTGATTATTTATGTAAGTGCAGAAAGAACAGGAGCTGACCACATAGGTGCTGTCAAGCTTCTTTGCTGCAAGTTTTCCTACAGAATCTCAGATTGGAATTTTAAAGGCCTTATTGAGGCTAAATGCCAAGCCCAGAATATACTATGAAATTTCAGCTGCAGTCCTAATAGCTTTGAGTGAATGCCTTTCTTCTTGAGGTCCCCAAACTATCCCCAAATTCCTGGGCCTGCAAGGAAAGGACCTTTCTTACTAACCTGTAAGGATGTGAATCCTGTAATCTAGGTATCAGGCGGGCTTTTCTGAGACTGCTTTGTAAGTATTGGGTCCATAAAAATCAACCTTAGTTCCTTAAAATTGCTGGTCATAACTGATCTTAGGTATACTCTTGCTAAATATGATATTCCAGTAAAAGCCTTGATAATATAAACAAAGTTTCCAATTATGTCCTGTTCTGAGGTGAACAGATTCTTATTGGACTTCTGGTAACAGCTATATTGTCATGAAAATAAGAGTGTTCAGTAAGAAGTTCAAAATTCTGGAAAGATCAGTCGAGGAAAAAAAATGCTTCATTTCTATTTAAATAAATGTAATCTACTAAATTGTTGTGAGTCATAGTTAGCTTAAGAGAAAGAGATTCCTTAAATCCAGAAACTATAACATTAAAGAACCAGCAATGCTCAAAAGAAGCTATAACATTGTAATCAATTTTCATCAGTTTATTCAGTGCCATGTACTCAATTCCAGTCTTGCTGAATCTTGGGTTAGCAGTGTCATGAACCCAACAGTTTCTCAACTAGACTTCTGGACAGCTTCACTGAGTCAAGTGTATGGTCTTAAAGTTATTTGAGCAGCATCATCAGAAGCCTGTAACCAGAGTACCTGTCATAGTCTTTTCTGTGAGTCTCAGAGGGAGTCCCATGTTGGAGGCGAACATTCTGATCCATAGCTGATTGCAGGAGCTTTTAGGAAAGCATCAGGGCTAAATAATATCTAAATGACAAGGAGCATGAAATGACTGTGACAAAGGATCTGATGAGAGTTCATTATACTGCAACTGACAAGGATATTCAATTTTGTCTGTGGCATATGGCATTTAAAATAATAATTGAAAATATGACTCATAACACTATACCAGCACATAGCAGGGATAAGGAGGCCATTGACAAATTTCCAGGAATTTTATATAATTTCTGAAAACATAACATTTTACCAATTCAAATATAACACAGAGAAGGTTAGATATCTCTTTTTACTTGTGTATTTGGTATAGTTTTTCTTATAAAAAATACAACCTACTTTATTTGCATAACTTGCCCTACTTTTCCTGCATACTTTGCATAGAGTTTCTAGTTATTCTATTATTTCTAGTAATTTTATTTATGTATAGATTATATTTTAACACTTAGTAATGTTTATTTTCCAGAGTAAACTGGGAAGTAGACAATTTTCAATTGTCATATATTAACATTCTATAGTAGATTAGAAAATGTATGAGTATACAATCTCCCAACATCTAGAGTGATGTTTCCTCATAGTACAATTTCTCAGTGTTGTAGACAAAAAAAAAAATAAAAAAAAAACTTTATTAACAGACCAAAATATCTGTATTCTCTCTGTAAAAATAAGGGACAAAAGTATATAAATTTGAATTAGCTATGTTCAGTAATTAATGTTTTAGTATTGTATCTTATTCATAAATGATCCAGATATTTAATGCAAATCTTTTAGTTAGCTTAACTTTAAGGTTAAAAATTACCAGAAGTACTTTGGAAACTATTATTAGGCAGATTTACTGTAAAAAATTATTATTGAAATAATGTTTTTTATAAGAATAAGAACTTAATTAGAATCAATCTATAAGCTTTAAGATTTTAAGCATCTAGTAAGTATAATATTAGCTTATTTAAGTAGAACTCAAGAGGAATAGAAATTTATGTTTGTTTTATATTCAATAGTGATAGCTCTGAAGGTGTAGTTGTTTTATTACACCAAAAATATTAAATTGACCTTATTTAATTTTATGTTTTATGTAAATTGTTTTATGTTTTATGTAAATTGTGTTAACTTGAAAAACATTTATATCAGTTTCTACATTTCTAGGAGTTTGGGGAATATTTACGTATAAATGCTTATTTATTTTCCAAGCTAAGTTAGAATAGAGCATTTTTAGAGGATTTTATAAATGAATTTTGCATTGCTATCTGGAGTTAAGAAAATATCACATATACATAACATACATTAATAGGCAAAAAACACAAATAGAGATCTCATAGGTTTCATCCTAAAATTTCAGCCATGAATCAGGCATATGTATTCTCATAGTTAATTTTAAAGATCTGCTTGATTGGATTAAGAGACAGGTAACTGGTAAGCCACAGGTTCAATATTTCTACTCATTTGATTACAAGTTCTCACGCATCAAAACTAATTAACAAAATGACAATTTCTAGGACTTCTGTGGGAGAGTATGGAAGGTCTTTTGAACTTTGTAAGACTGTCAACTGAAGAATGATGAGGTTCATAAATTTGGAAAGGAGGGATTTTGGTTTTTACATTTTTACTTATTTTTATTTTTTTGAGAAGGTGTATCACTCTTGTTGCCCAGGCTTGAGTACAATGGTGTGATCTTGGCTCACTGCAACCTCCACCTCCGGGGTTCAAGCAGCTCTCCTTCCTCAGCCTCTCAATTATTTGGGATTACAGATGCCCATCACCAAGCCTGGCTAATTTTTTGTATTTTCAGTAGAGACAGGATTTCACCATGTTGGCCAGGCTGGTCTCAAACTCCTGAACTCAGGTGATCCACCCACTTTGGCTTCCCAAAATGCTGCGATTATAGGCATGAGCGCCTGTACCCAGTGAGACATTTACTTCCTGTAAAGGGTTGCAGCCTGCAGAGTAGTCCTTTTAATAGGCTGAGAAGCATAGACTCCAGCCAGAAGCCAGAAGCAGGCACTTTAAGGGAGAGATAAAGGAAACAGAAATTTATGCTGAGTGGCATGGCCAAATACAAATATTTAATAAGCTCTAGGAGGAGTCATGAATATTTATGAAAGGAGAAATGAGTGCAATCGCATTTGAGTTTCTTACTTCCTCATGGGTCCCATGTACAAAAAATGGCAGTGTTACCATGATGACAGGGGAAAGGGTGATGTTTTCAGCCTTCTGACATCAAAAGGTGAAGCAGAGGACATGAAAACTTGCCCTGCGCATCCACTGTATACTGTCCTGACCCTCTCTGTCATGGATGGTCTCTTATCAGGCAAGAAAGGAAAGGCAGCTTCAGGCAGATGGTTGATATCAGTGGTGGAGTCTTTTGAAGGGGCTGGTTTCTCTTAAATCCTTTGGTTAGGTGTCTGTTCAGATTTGTGTGCATCTTTAATTGGGCTGCTTTACTTGGTTTTAAGGTATTTTTGTATATTGAATACACATTCTTTCTCAGATCTGTATTTTGCAAATAGTTTCTTTCAATATGTGGCTCATGTTTTTATTCCCTTAACAAGATCTTTTCCAGAGTATACACATTTAATATTAAAAAAATCCACCAAATTCTTTCTTTGGTGTGTATTGACAGTTTGTGTTGCTTGTTAAAATTCATTACCGAACCCAAGAGCAGATAGCTTTTATTCTATGTTTTCTTCTAGAAATTGTATAGTTTTGCATTTTTAGTGTAAGGATGATTTTGAGTGATTATCTGTATAAGTTGCAAAGTTTTCATCTACATTCATTTTATTACCTATGGTTTCCAATGAATTGTTCCTTCAGTTATTTTGGGAAAGACACAGGATAGTGGGCTCTGTTAGAGTCGGTAGATAGCTGGACATGAACATGATGGGAAGGCTCACCTGGAGGGACCATCAAAAATTTATATATTAGTAGCATCTCTAATGCTGGAGTGGATGGGTGCTTGTCAGTTGTGGGCAGGAGGAGGAAGAGGTACCTATGCAGAAAGAAACACCCTAGAACTCCTCTTAGGATGCCCCAATCATCATTCACTCTACAGTTAAAATGTCAGAAAATTGCTAGCTACATGCTGATAAGAAGGACAAAGGGGACATTTTTAAGAGAAACCTGGGGAAGATTTCTCTTCTCATATTAGGGCGGGGAAGGGCATCCGAAAGAGATAGGGAGGCACAGGAGGTACAGACATGACTGCTGTAGGGCCTTCCTGGGAGGCGGGAAGGAGCCAGCCACAACAGTGGATTTGGATTGATCACCACACATGTGCCTTAACCAACAGTGAGGAGGCTCCACAAGCCAAAGAGAGGCAAGTCGGGGACCTAAGGTAGGAGCAGAAAAGCCAGACAAAACAGGTGGAGAGTTGAGACAGAGGCAGGAATGTGAAGAAGTACAGAATGAAATTCCATGCACAGGACTCTTGGGCTGTTTTCCTGCACAGTCAGCACACTCCTGCCTTGGGGCCTACTTATATTTTCTATAAGAAGCTCTTTACACTGTATTTATTTTCAATAAAGTTATCTGCCATCTTTGTACTGCCTCTTGGTTAAAATCTTTCTCCCAAGTTAGATAAGAAATGGGACATCAGCTCTTTCCAATAATAGCTCCCTTTCAGTTTGAATTTCCAGAGCTGTAGGTGTTGAATAAACTGGCTTTCTGACTTAAAGTGCTGCAGAAGGAGGCAGTAGGGGGCGCCAGTCATCACCCTGGGAGCAAGAGGGCCCTACGGTGTCCCAGCTGCCTGCAGGGGACGTGCTGCCACAACACTGAGCAAGAGGGTCCTACAGTGTCCCCTGCTGCCAGGAGGGGGCATGCCACCATTACACTGTGCACAAGAGGGCCCTACAGTGTACCAAGTAGCCAGCAGGGGGTGTACCATCAGTACACTATGGGCAAGATGGCCCCACAGTGTCCCAGCTGCCAGCAGGGCCACTACACTGTGAGACACAGGGCCCTACAGTGCGCCAAGCAGCCAACGGGGTACACGAATACCACACCATGAGCAAGAGGACCCGGCAGTGCTCTAGTTCCCATCACGGGAGTGCTGCCAAGGCACTATGAGCAAAAGGGTCTTGCAGTGCCCCCAGCGGCCAACAGGGGCTGTGCCCCCACTACACCGAGAGTAAGAGTGCCCAGCAGCAGAGGCACCACACCATGGGTAAGAGGATGTAGCACTGCCCTGTTTGCCAGCAGCGGGCATATTGCCACTACACTGTGAGCAAGAGGGCCCTGCAGTGCTCCAGCTGCCGGCAGGTGATGCCGGTCACCACACTGTAAGAGGGCCCTGCAGTGGCCCTAGCCGCCAGAAGGGGGCTCGGTGACAGCATCGTGAGCAAGAGGGCCCTGCAGTGCAGGCCCCCAGCAGGGGCCGCCTATGCCCGACTTTCAGATTCCTGAGGCTCCACCACGGATGTGCAACATGTCACACCACGGTGGTGCATTGAGTCATAGCGGTTTGCAGAGTTGTGTTCTCCTTTGTATAGAACTGGGGGACATTGTGAGGGTGGAGCTGCGTCCTCCTCTGCGCAGACCCTGGGGCGGGATTCTTACTGCAAGAGGGCCTTGCAGTGGCTCTAGCTGCTATCAGGGAGTGCGGGCACAGGACCATGAGCAAGAGGGCCCCCGCACTGCCTGGCCACCAGCAGGGGGCGCCCCAGCCTGCCTTTTCAGTAGGCGTCACGGCGCCGGCACCTGTCACGTCACGGCGGTCTGTGGAGTTGCATTCTCCTGTGGGGCAACAGATCTGTGGGGCATCGTGACGGTGGAGGTGCGTTCTCCACAGCACGGACGTAGTGGGCACAGCCTCAGTTTGGGACAACTCTGGGTCGTGTCCACAGTGAGTAAATTCCTTCCTGTTTGCATTCCTGACTGCTTAGGGTCAGAGACTAGTAAGAAGAGCTCTGTGTAGGGAACTGGACACGAAAAGCCCCTCTGAATGCTGCGCACCTAGGTTCTCCCCACCCAAGGCCAGGCGGCGGCAGTGTAATGTGCATACCACAGCCTCAGAAGAAAATAGAGCGTTCCTAAGGCAGGTATGGCCTCTGAAATACGAATACAATAACCCCAGTGCTCAGGTAGAAAATGCCTAATGCTAATGCAAGGCCTCAGTAACCAAAAATGTTACTATAAAATCAGCACTACTCACGCGGCCTTGCCAGTACAGCAGTTTTAATAATCAACACTGACATATCAGTGCAAACGTAGAAACTAACGTATGGTTAGGGTTTAGGGTGAGGATTAGGGCTAGGGGATAGGGTTAGAGTTAGGGGTTAACAGTTAGGGGTTAGGATATATGGGTTAGAAAAATTTTAGGCCAAATAAATTTAAACAGTTTGTTTGAGCAAAGGAATGATTCATGAGTCATGCCTGAAGCACAAGAACAGAAAACAGGGCTTGGGGCTTCGAGCTTTTAGCAGTGGCAGCGAAGTGAGGTTTCTCATTGGCTCCAGCTGAGCGACAGCCGGTTGTGGGCATGGTTCCCTCAGCGTCCCTAATCATACAGCCAACTAGAAGCTAGGCTTTTTGTTAGTGACTGGTTCGTTGGTTAATGTTTTTAAGTCCGTTTAAATGACTCCAAGTTTGGTTTCCATTTGCTTAGGCAAGACCTCAGGCTAACGGCTTCTTCCTTTTTTGCTTTAATGTATCAGAACCATAATTCATTTTCATTTTACTTTACTGACATTAATAAAAGTAAGTTCACATTTTTGTTGTTATTGAGAAAGTCGGTTTTATTGGCAACCTATTTGTGATGGTACATAAAATAATGTTTGTTAATCATTAGCATCTTAGATGAAATATGTTAACTCTATTAAGCTTTGTTATTAAACCATAATAGGAGTTCAGTTGCTTTTTTTCTCCTAGGTTTTAACCATTTAAAACACAGTCATGCATCAAATGACGATGTGGATACTTTCTGAGAAATGTGTCCTTAGTGATTTCATCTATGTGCAAACACCATCAAGTGTCCTTATAAAACCTGGGTGGTGTAGCCCACTTCACACATAAGTGATATGGTATAGCTTCTTGCTTTCAGGCTACATACCTGTATAGCTCATCTCTGTACTGAATGCTGTAGTCAAATGTCACACCACGGTGATTGTGGATTGGGATCCCAAAATATCTGAGTCAGGTCTCAGTCAAGTAGAAAGCTTATTTCGCCAAGGTTAAGGACATGCCCGTGACACAGCCTCAGGAGGGCCCAAGGTGGTCAGGGTAGAGCTTGCTTTTATATATTTTAGAGAGACATGAGACACCAATCAATATGTGTAAGATGTAAAGTCATTTGGTTCAATGAGGTGGAACAACTAGAAGTAGGAAGGCGGGGTGGGGGGTGGTTCTAGGTCAGAAGTAGATAAAACAAAAGTTGCATTCTTTGAATTTTTTGATCAGCCTTCCACTGAATACAATTTAGTCTGGGTCAGTGAATTTGCGTTTTTACATATACAGTAGGGCAGAGGAATGGTGTGATCTTGGCCCACCACACCTGCCTCCTCCCTGGTTTAAGCGATTGTCTTGCCGCATCCTCCCCAGTAGCTGGGATTGCAGGAATGCACTACCAAACCTGGGTCATTTTTGTATTTTTAATAGAGATGGGGTTTCTCTGTGTTTGTCAGGTGGGTCTCGAGCTCCCGACCTCAGGTGATCGTCTGCTTTGGCCTCTCAAAGTGTTGGGATTATAGGCGTGAGCCACTGTGCCTGGTCAGGAAGCTTATTTTCATTCTAATAGTGTCAACTGTATTTCAGGTAGAACTTGTTTTTTTTTAAAGCGTTAAATACTGCATTGGTTTTGTATTACACAAATAAAACACAGATCCCTTTTTATCACATTCATTGCTAGTGATGTTGACAACTAAATTCAGATACATTCCAGAGTCTGGGCTTCCAGTAATTCTTAGTGATCCTCTAAAGGTAAATTACTTTTTCTCACAAGACACAGTGACATCTAAAGTCACATTCATTGTCCTGCCACTTTTGTTTCTCTAGTTTCATCGATTTCTTTAAAGCATCTTTGGGGGAATAACTTTGACTATCCCTTTAAACTTTTCAGTATTAGAACACCGTCATGAAACATTGAATAATTGTGGTCACAAATTCCCTTTACAGTCTTCCTTTGAATATTTTTTCCAATGGCAAATATTTGCTTTTGTTGTATTGTGGCTAAAAGGAATGCGGGAAGCAAAACAAAGACAAGCATTCATTATAATAATGATTCACTCACGATCAATTGCTATTTTAATTTTTTTTAAAGTTATACTTTTGAAAACATCCTGCTGTAAACTGGAATTGTCTCCAAATCTGAATTCTTTCCTTGTTTCTAAGGTGACCAGATTTCCTAGAGAGTGAATCACACCACAGGAAAAAAGATATGATAAATATGTTTACATGGATGTGTTATTTTAACATAAATCTTGTAAAATAGGCATTTCATTGAAACTATATATGTATGCATAAATTACTTCGCAGCAGCATGAATACCCCTGCTTTGAAAAATAGGTGTCATTTGTGTCAATTACTACTTATTATTAGTACAAATAAGTAAGCAGAGATTTGAAAAAATTTACAATTTTTAAATAAAGGTTTTATTTTAAATTAGTTTTAGATTCACACTGAAATTGGGAGGAAAATGCAGATTTCCTTTGTAGATCCAAACTAGTTTCCCCTCATCTTAATATATCAACATGAATCAGTTATGTCATTAACATTTTTTTTTTTTGAGTTGGAGTCTTGCTCTGTAACCCAGTTTGGAGTGCAATGTCACGATACTGGCTAATTGCACCCTCTACCTCCCATGTTTAAGCGATTCTGCTGCTTCAGCCTCCCAAGTAGCTGGGATTACAGGTGCCCACCAGGACGCTTGGCTAATTTTTTGTATTTTTAGTAGAGACGGGGTTTCGCCATGTTGGCAAGGTTGGTCTGGAACTCCTGAGCTCAGATGATTTACCCGTCTAAGCCTTCGGAAGTTCTGGGATGACAGGCATGAGCCACCATGCCCAGCTTACTATCAGCATATTTGCTTTGGTTAGGTATCTGTTGAGATATTTACCCAGTTTTAAAATCACGCATGTATTTTGTAAATATCTTCTCACATCTCTCTTGTCTTTTGATTCTCTGAATACAGTTTTGCACCATAGAATACTTAGTTTTATAAAGTCTGTGTTATCAATATTTTCATGAATTGGCATTTGATTTTTTGTGTTACAACTCAACAGCAAACTCAATGTCATGTAGATTTTCTTTTAGATTTTTTATAGTTTTGCATTTAAAATTACAGCCTCTGGACTATTTTGAGTAGGTTTTTGTTTTTCTTCCTTTGTGTATATATTCATTTCATTCTACATGGCTTCCAAAGTCTTCCATCACCGTCTTTGGGAAGGAGTGGCTACAGTGGGCTTCATTTTGGTTTGAATTTCTACAATTATTACATTGGGTCAACTCAATATTGAATTGTATAGGTATTTCAGGACAGCCAGGCGAGGTTGCACGTCCACCTAGGAACTGAGCAAGAGTGTCTGTGCTGAGCTCTAGCATCACCAGAGGGTGCAGGAACCCACCTCTGACCACCTTCACTCTGAGGTGCCAGAAGCAGCAAGCAGCTTTATCTTCCTCAGGGCAGCATGAAGGTCGTGTCAACTTGGTGTTGTTCATCGGTGAGTAATAAACTTCCTGTCCAAAGCCCTGAGTGCAGAGGAAAGAGTCTTCAGAGAGTACTCAGCAGAGGAAGGAATTCAGCTAGAAAAACGAAACCCTCAAATCCACTGTTTTTACTATGCTCTGATATTGTCAGTGTCCAAGACACAGTGGCTGCTAATAAATATTCTCACAGTGATCTCTAATATGGTAATCACACCATGCCCTAACACCAATATAATATTCACACCATACCCTAACACTAATATCCACATCATGCCATAACACTAATATATCCACACAGTAGCTTCCAATACTAGGAAATACAATAATGCCTACTAAGTGTTGACATTGAGACTTGCATAAGAATTTCACAGCTATGGTTGAACTATAGCCTCTATAATGGATTTTGATGAGGTCTTTGCTTTCCTGGCATGGCATTGTTATGGTTGTTTTAAAAAGTTGTTTACTATCCAATAATGTCATACTTCTAGGAATCTTCCAATAGCACTACAAAGTATAACCTGTTTCTTCTCTTAGATTTTGCAGCAGTCGTTGCTGTACCAGATTTACAATGTCCCAGAAAATACTTCCGTATATTTTACCCAAAATACACTCTCCCAGGTAACCACCACATAACCCCTAGGTCAGGAAATCAGCATGGTTCCTACGTGATAATTCAGTCTACAAACTCATTTCACTTTTACCTTCTGTTCCGCCTGTAAGTATGATGTGTTTTTTCATTGTTCTGATCCAGTTTTCTTTTCCTGGAATTGTTCCCCAGACTTTCCTGCATATTTGTCACCTTTACACATTTAAAGAGCATACAAGTTTTTGTTTGAACGCCTGTCTTCAGTTGTTTGGTGTATATGCTGAGGAATGGAATCACTGAGTCATATGGCAAATCTATTTGCAACTGTTTGAAGAAACACTAAAGGATTTTACACATAGGCTGGACCATGTAACACTATCAGAAGCAGTTTTTAAGGGTTCAAGTTTCTGCACATCTTTGTCAACTCTTTTTTGTTTTTTTAGTATGAATATTCTAGTGTGAAATTATTTGAATTTTATTTGAGACGGAGTCTTTCTCTGTCGCCCAGGCTGGAGTGCAGCAGCACCACCTCGGCTCATTGCAAACTTCACCTCCTGGGTTGAAGTGATCTTCCTACCTGAGCCAGTTGAGGAGCTGGGATTACAGGCACAGGCCACTATGCCAGGCTAATTTTTGTATTTGCCATAGAGATAGGTGTTCTTCGTATTGGTCAGGCTGGTCTCAAGCTGCTAACATCCAGTGCTCTGCTCGCCTCAGCCTCCCAAATTGCTGGGATTACAGGCGTGA
This sequence comes from Sapajus apella, assembly GCF_009761245.1. Lineage (NCBI taxonomy): Eukaryota > Metazoa > Chordata > Mammalia > Primates > Cebidae > Sapajus > Sapajus apella. The sequence goes on from NW_022437123.1 coordinate 35,670, forward strand.
GCCACTGCACCCTGCCATTCCCAGGCATTTTGGTTTTCTTTCTTTTTTTCTTTTTCAGATGGAATCTTGCCGTTTCACCCATGGTGGAGTGCGGTGGCTCAATATTGGCTTACTGCAACCTCCACCTCCTGAGCTCAAGCAGTTCTCCTGCCTCAGCCTCCCAAGTAGCTAGGATTCCAACTGCATGCTAGCCGGCCCAGGTAATTTTCGTATTTTTAGTAGAGACGGGTTTTTTCCATATTGCCCAAGCTGGTCTTGAACTCCTAACCTCAAGTGATCTGTCTGCCTGTGCTTCCCAAAGTGCTGGGATTACGGGCGTGAACCACCGTGCCCACCCCTTCTTTTGTGAGAAAGGGTCCTGTGCTGTCACCCAAGCTGGAGTGCAGGGTTGTGATCTTGGGTTACTGTGACCTCCACATTGTGGGCTCAAGCAGTCCTCCCGTTTTGGCCTCCCAAGTAGCTGGGACTACAGGTGTGTGCCACCATGAACTGGCTAATTTTTTTTATAATAGAGGGTTTTACCATGTCGTCCTTGCTGGTCTTGAACTCCTGGAGTCACGTGATGCACCTGCCCCAGCTTTTCCTTGTGCTGGGATTACAGGCATCAACTGATGTGCCCAGGCAGTTTTTAACTTTTTGAGGAATTACCAACCTACGGTAAAAACAGGCTGCACCGTTTGTGTTCCCCATACAGTATTTAAGGGTTGCGATTTCTCTCTCACCTTGCCAACACTTGTTAATTTACATTTCTGGGATTATAGGCATTCTGGTGTGTGTGAGAGAGTATATCGTGGTTTCAGTTTAGGTGGCCATAACAATAATGATAGTGGTCATCTTTCGTGGGCTTGTTTTCCATTTGCATGTATTATTGGCAAAGTGTGTGTATGTCATTGTGTATGTCATTGTGTATGACATTGAGTATGACACTGAGTATGTCATTCAGTTAAGATGGCCATAATGATGATGATATTATTCATCTTTTATGTGCCTGTTTTCCATTTGGATGTCTTATTGGCGGAGTGTATGTTCAGCTGTTTCTCCATTTTGTAATTTGTTTGTTTTTGTTTTTGAGTTAAACAAATTACACATTGTGGTTAACAGACTGTTAGATATGTAATGTTCAAATATTTTCTTCCTTTCTGTGGATTCTGTTTTCACTCTTCTTTTGAAATGGACGGACTCTAGCTCTTTTTCCCAGGCCGGAGTGCAGTGGTGTGATCTCGGCTCATGGAAATCTCTACCTCCTGGTTTCAAAGGATTCTCTTGCCTCAGCCTCCCAAGTAGCTAGGATTACAGTCTCCCACTACCATGCCCAGCTAATCTTTTGTATTTTTTCATTTATTTTTGTGACGGAGTCTTGCTCTGTCACCCAGGCTCAAGGGCAGTAGCACTATCTCGGCTCACTGCAAACTTCATTTCCCGGGTTGAAGTGATCTTCCTTCCTCAGCCAGCTGTGGAGCTGAGATTACAGGCATATGCCACTATGCCCTGCTAATTTTTGTATTTACAGTAGAGACACGTATTCATCATGTTGGTCAGGCTGGTCTCGAACTGCTAACGTGAGGCGCTCCGATCACCTCTGCCTCCCAAATTGCTGGGATAACAGGCGTGAGCCACTGCATCCCTCCACTCCCAGGCATTTTGGTGTTCTTTCTTTTTCTCATTTTCAGGTGGGATCTTGCTGTGTCAGACAGGCTGGGGTGCAGTGGCTCGATATCGGCTTACTGCAGCCTCCACCTCCTGGGTTCAAGCAGTTCTCCTGCCTCAGCCTCCCAAGTAGCTGGGATTGCAAGTGCATGATAGCAAGCCCAGGTAGTTTTTCCATATTGGCCAAGCTGCTCTTGAACTCCTAACGTTAAATGATTTGTCCGTCTCAGCCTCCCAAAGTGCTGGGATTACAGGCGTGAACCACCATGCCTGTGCTTTCTTTTTTTGAGACAGAGTCCTGTGCTGTCACCTAAGCTGTAGTGCAGGGTTGTGATCTTGGGTTCCTGTGACCTCCACATTGTGGGCTCAAGTATTCCTCCCGTTTCGGCCTCCAAAGTAGCTGGGACTACAGGCATTTGCCACCATGAACTGGCTAATTTTTGTATTTCCAGTAGAGAGGTGGCTTTGCTATGTCGTCCTTGCTGGTGTTGAACTCCTGTAGTCACGTGATGGACCTGCCTCGGCTTCCGAATGTGCTGGGATTACAGTTGATTACATCAACTGATGTGCCCAGCCAGTTTTTTTCTTTTTGAGGAATTACCAAACTATGTTAAACAGAGGATGCACCATTTCTGTTCCCCATACAGTATTTAAGGGTTGTGATTTCTCTCTGACCTTGCCTACACTTGCTATTTTATACTTCTTTGGATTATGGCGTTTTGAGTGCGTGTTAAAGGAGTTTATCATTGTGGTTTCCATGTAGATTGCCATAATGAGAATGATATTGATCATCCTGTTATGTGCTTGTTTTCCATTTGCATGTCATAGTGTCGAAATGTGTGTTCAACAGTTTTTAGATTTTGTAATTTGTTTGTGTTGTTGAGTCAGACAAATTATACACTGTGGTTAACAGACTGCTGTTAGTTTTTTTTTTTTTTTTTTTTTTTTTTGAGACGGAGTTTCGCTCTTGTTACCCAGGCTAGAGTGCAATGGTGCGATCTCGGCTCACCACAACCTCCGCCTCCTGGGTTCAGGCAATTCTCCTGCCTCAGCCTCCTGAGTAGTTGGGATTACAGGCACGCACCACCATGCCCAGCTAATTTTTTGTAGTTTTAGTAGAGACGGGGTTTCACCGTGTTGACCAGGATGGTCTCGATCTCTTGACCTCGTGATCCACCCGCCTCGGCCTCCCAAAGTGCTGGGATTACAGGCTTGAGCCACCGCGCCCGGCCTGCTGTTAGATATTTAACGCACTGTGTGTTGTCTTTTCACTTTCATTTTTATTTGAGATGCAGTCTTGCTCTTTTGCCCAGGCTAGAGTGCAGTAGTGCAATCTCAGCTCACTGCAGCCTCCCACTCTTGGGTTCACATGACTCTTGTGTCTCACCTTTCGAGTAGCTGAGATTACAGGCTCCTTTTAACATGCCCAGCCAAGTTTCTGTATATATTTTTTTTCTTTTGGAGACAAAGTCTCTCTCTGACACCCAGGCCGGGAGTGTAGTAGCGCAATCTTGGCTTACTGCACCTTCCACCTCCCGAGTTCAAGTGATTACTGTGCCTCAGGTGGGCGCCACCACGCCCAGCTAATTTTTGTATTTTCAGTAGAGACGAGGTATTTCTATGTTGGTAACGCTGGTCTCAAACTACCAACCTGAGGTACGTGCTCGTCTCAGTCTCCCACAATGCTGGATTATAGGCGTGAGTCACTACACTCCTCCAGTCCCAGGAATTTTGGTTTCCTTTTCTTTCTTTCTTTCTTTTTTTTTTTTTTTTTTGAGGTGGGATCTTGCCTCTGTTGGCCAGGCTGGAGTGCAGCGGCCTGATATCAGCTCACTGGAACCTCAGTCTCTTGGATTCAAACAATTCTCCTACCTCAGCCTCCGAAGTAGCTGCAATTACAGGTGCATGCCACCACACCGGGTTCATATTTTTAGTAGAGACCGGGTTTTGCCACATTGGCCAAGGTGGTCTTTAACTGCTGACGTCAAGCTATCCTTCCGCCTCCACCTCTAAAAGTGCTGCAATTACAGGTGTGAGTCACCATGTCTGGCCTTGCCTCTTTGAGATGAGGTCTTGTGCTGTCTCCTAGACTGGAGTGCAGTGGTGCGATCTCAGCTTACTGCAGCCTCCACACTCTGGGCTCAAGCAATCCCCCTGTCTCAGCCTCCCATGTAACTGGGATTACAGGTGTTTGCCACCGTGCCAGGCTGATTTTTGTATTTCTGGTAGAGATTGGGTTTTGCTGTGTCATCCTGGCTAGTTTTTAACTCCCGTACTCACGTGATCTACCTGACTCAGTCTCCCAGTGTGCTGTGATTATAGGCATTAGCCATCGTGCCCGGAGATTCATACCGGGCAAGTATGAATCTATGTCTTGCCAAAGTGAGTTGTGGACCGTTTAGTTTTACCAAGTAATTTTAGGGAGATTTTCCAGTGCTTGGTTTCAGCAGTTTTGTGTATAGAAAATTTGGATAAATGAGTATCCTAACAGGCAAGTTGCTCCTGTATGCTAGCTGTCAATACATTCATATGTCCAGAGGATTTCTTGGCATCCCCTATAAACAAACAGATATCTTGAGGTGCACAGAGGAGCCCATAAAGATTGTATAGATTAAGTTCAGAATCTTGTCATAGGGCACTGGGAGTGGTGGCTCATGCCTGTAATCCCAGCACTTTTGGAGGCCAAGGCAGGTGGATCACCGAAGGTCGGGAGTTTAAGACCAATCTGACCAACATGGAGAAAACCCATCTCTACTAAAAATACAAAATTAGCCAGGCATGGTGGCACAGGCCTGTAATCTCAGCTACTTGGGAGGCTGAGGCAGGAGAATTGCTTGAACCTGGGAGGCGAAGGGTGCGGTGAGCTGAGGTTGCGCCATTGCACTCCAGCCTGGGTGACAAGAGCGAAACTCCGTCTCAAAAAAAAAAAAAAAAAAATCTTGTAGCAGGGCTTAATGGATTGGATTAAAGTAAGGATCTGGTACATCTATTTCTGAGTGTTGCTATGTAGTAAGGAGTTGCTGAGTTTAACCCAAACCAAGATAAAGCTTGGAGGCATTCCCAAACAGGCTGTTAGGGAATGACAGTAATAAGGGTAAGGCCTTCTAGTATTTCCATCAATCTCATGGTAAACTAAACGAAAAGGAGGCATATGAGTCCTTCTTTGGCAAAGTTGATCAAGTTAGCTCCTAGAAGCAAGGGACATGTAATGATATTTTTCTCTTAGGCAGTATTTTATTGTTGGGTCAGAAAATGAGAAATTAGACAGTGGGTTAATTATGGTGAAATCAACAGACTTGGGTGGCTGAGGCTGGAGGATTGCTTGAGTTCACGAGTTTGAGACCAGCCTAGGCAACATAGTGAGACCTCATTTCTATTAAAAAAAATTAGTTAGGCATGGTGCATGCCTGTAGCCCCAGCTACTTGGGAGGTTGAGGTGGGAGGATCCCTTGAGCCCAGGAGGTTGAGTCTGCTGTGAGCTGTGATTATACCACTGTGCGCCAGCCTGGGCGACAGAGTGGGACCCTGTCTCAAAAAAAAAGTGGCAATAAAGTGGCAATAAAACACTCTTGTTATCACTGTGTATGGGGAATGGAACCCCAAATCTGAGGATAATTTCAGTAAGGCTTTTATTACTTTTGAAACCCTCTCAGTGTGGCAGGGAAAGGCTTGCACCTATCCAGAAGATGTGCCCCCCATGACTAACAACTATCTAAAATTTTCTTTAGCTCTTGGCTTTACATTAAAGATCCAAATCCTGGCTACCATTCCCCAGATCCTAGGGAATATCATAGTCAGGCAGCATTGCAGTGGAAAACCATCTTTTTCTTTTTTATAGGCTCAAAGCTAGAAATAGCCCAATTCTGCGGAATACATCCTGCTGGGCCACAAGGAGGAACAGACCACACATTTCATTCTTAGATGACAACCTCAGGTGACAAGCCCTTATTGCCTCAGCTGGGCTTTAAACAGTGTTGAAACCAAGTCAAACAATTTGAAACAAGTCCAAGCATTTTAGATGTGATTTCCCAAAGTCTCAATCTCTTCGGCTGTCTATGGGGTATCTCCCACCCAATGCTCTAAAGAAGCAGAGCCCAATGTCTTGCCCAAGCAATGCCAAGATACCTTGCTGAAGTGGGACCAAATGTCTGAAGGAAAAATACCTTGAGGCTGTTGTCCATGAGCCCGCCACTTAACAGCAGATGTCTTCCCAGCCAACTGTCTTTTTTTTTTTTTTTTTTTGGTGTTTTTTTTGTTTGTTTGTTTGTTTTTTAAGATAGAGTCTTGCTCTGTTGCCCAGGCTGGAGTGCAATGCCACGGTCTCCACTCACTGCAACCTCCACCTCCAGGGTTCAAACGATTCTCCTGCCTGAGCCTCCTGAGTAGCTGGGATTACAGGTGTGTGTCACCATGCCTGGCTAATTTTTGTCTTTTTAGTAGAGATGGGGTTTCACCATGTTGTTCAAGATGGTCTCAAACACCTGACCTCGTGATTCACTGCCTCGGCCTCCCAAAGTGCTGGGATTATGGGCGTGAGCCACCGCGCCTGGCCCCAAGTGCCTTGTTTTTAACACTGCAATAGTCATAGCACTCACAGGTCAGTGGTGCCTGGTTGGTAGCCAAACACACAGACCCCTGAATGAAATAATTCAGGCAGCCGCTAGATGGGGTCTGAGGGTAACTACGACTAGAGGCCAACGTGCCAGAGGCAAGATGCCCACTTGGGACTTTCATCCTTTCATGGTTGTCACTTGTTTTACAACAGAACTAGGGCACTTACCAGGCACAATAAAACCGGATTTCTATACCGAGGCTTTGCAGTGATAGAAAGAAAAGCTAAGATCAGGGAAGGAGAGACCAAGGCAGGCCTTTGCATTAGCCATGGTGTTGAGAAGGCAGTTTGGGTAATTTTGTTTTCTTTCTTTCTTTTTTTTTTTTTTTTTGAGACAGAGTCTTGCTCTTGTTACCCAGGCTGGAATACAATAGCACAACCTTGGCTCACTGCAACCTCTGCCTCCGGGGTTCAAACGATTCTTCTGCCTCAGCCTCAGGAGTAGCTGGGACTACAAGTGTGTGCCACCACACACGGCTAATTCTTTGTATTTTTAGTAGTGATGGGGTTTCACCAGGTTGGCCAGGATGGTCTCAGACTCCTGACCTCAGGTAATCTACCAGCCTTGACCTCCCAAAGTGCTGGGATTACAGGCATAAGCCATCACACCTGGCCTGGGTAATTTTCTTCTATACCATCCCAGGTTTAAATTCTGGCCATTCTTGCATGTCTAGCTGAAATTCCACAGTCTGAATGAATTTTTTTGTCTCCACTTATAGGCACCTTACCATCCTCTGAATTTCTCAAGTACACTTTATATCTGTGTGGTCTGAGCAAATGGATCCCGTCTTTTTCCCTCAACCAGACCATCAGCTCTTTGAAGGCAGGGCTTTTGTTTCTGCTCTTTTGTGACTCCCTTTGTGCCCTCCCCCATTCCCTGCCCCACTCCACCTCGTACCAGGCACAGTAATAGGTACTCAATAAATATCATCATTAGTTGACTAAACAATCCCCTCCAGCCACATTCACCTGCCTGTGAGCTGGGTGACAGGCTACTTTATCATCTGTCCTTTATTCTTTATCACATGCTCCCTCCAAAATCAACATTCTAAGTGCTGTATTTCTGGGAGGCTCAGATATCATTTATTTTTTTTAAGGCTTTTAGCTCATTGTGCAGTGGAGGGACAAATTCTAGGCCAGACCTGTGGTCAGAGCAGATGCGTAGAGTGGTCTGTGATGCTCTCAATGCTCATTCCAGGATCAGCTGCTGATGGCTGTGTCATCTCTGCTGTAGGGCATAGAGAAGGGCTGTGTTCTGGCAGCTCTATAGGAAAAAAAAATTATTGCAGTCTCCGAGGTTTTCTCAGGCAGCAGAAGGTAGTAGCAGACAACCCAGATAGTCATGAGCTGTAGCTGTTTAGGAAAAAATATAGGTGAGTGAATGAAGGAATGAGTGGAAGGAAGGATGGATGAATGAATGAGATCACAAATGAACAGCATGCTGTAGTTTTTTTGAGACAGAGTCTCGCTCTTGTTACCCAGGCTGGAGTGCAATGGCATGACCTCGGCTCACTGCAACCTCTGCCTCCCAGGTTCAAGCGATTCTCCTGCCTCATCCTCCGGAGTAGCTGGGACTACAAGTGTGCGCCACCACAACCAGCTAATTTTTTATATTTTTAGTAGTGATGGAGTTTCATCAGGTTAGCCTCCTGGTCTCAAACCTGGATACATGGGGTTTGCATTCTAACATTTTCCTTGCTCTTTGTGTGACTTGGAAAAATTGCCTCATGTCTTCTCAGTTTCCTCTGTAAAGTGGGGCAAAAGTACATACTCCCCAGGGTGGTTGAGAAGATCAAAGGAGACAATGTTTGTGAAAGTACCTACTTCCTTTGAGGCTGTGTCTAACGCAGCCAGAGTGTCAGTGGATCGATCCACAAGACTGGGCGTGATGGGTATGTGTGTGTCTGTCCCGCACACGTGGGGTTTTAATTGACTGGGTTTTAATGTGGAAGGTGCTCACTGCATCCCGTCTCCCATAATGTGATGATCGCCAGCTATTTCAGATGGGGAAGGTGGTGTTCCTGTGGGCTGGGCTCGCACTGCAGCTGGAGTTTTAGAGATTCTGCATTCCTGGTGAGCTTGACTGTGTGAAGACTGATGGCGTTCTCTGGCCAGTGGCACCATCGCAGTTTGCCTGTGTGGGACAAGCAGGTGCCAATCTGATGAGCTCTGGGGTCTGGGTGGGGAGGTTTGGCCCAGCTGCCTGCAACAGCACTTAATTTGGGCAAGCCCAGCTGTTCCTCTCAAATGGAGACTTGCTGAGGGCGTACCTCATGTTCCAGGATTCCTGGGGAGCTGCTGGAGCTGGGGAGGGGTGTAGGTACCTGACCCAAGCTCCCACAGCTACTCTGTCCCTGTGACTTGAAGCTGCAAGCTTCCCCAGGGCTGAGGGCATGCTCTGCTGCTCTCTCTGTCTGAAGCCCCAGCTCTGCCTCCTGAGCAGATACCGTGTGGCTCTGAACCAGTGGCCTCATGCTTCTGAGCTTCACCCTCCTCGTTGGTAGAGAGAAGACAATGATACCTATCTGGAGAGATTGGTATAATGATTTAATGTTAATTACTGTTTATCGAGTACTTTCTAAGAGTACCAAACACTTTATAAGCACTTTACAAACGTGATTTCAACAGCAAACCTAAGAGAGAGGCAGTCTACCTGCCATTTCGCAGCTGAGGCAGCTGAAGCTCAGAGAGGTTAGGTAATTTGGGGCACACCACTGGTAGGTTGCAGAGCCGGTCCATACCAGCTATCTGCCTCTTTGCTGTCCTCAGGTTGCTTCCTGCAGTAAATGAGACGAGAGGCGAGGAGCACCCAGCCGGCAGTTGACTGGATCTGGATCTGACAGATCCCGAGGAATTTGCTGAGAGGTTGGTTGGGGCTTTCTAGGGACTGGAAAAAATGCGGATGGGATAGAGAGTAGATTAGTAAGCCTGGGACCATGCTTTCCAGCCTTCGTAGGGGAATCGTATAAGAGTCCGGGCTGTGGGGGATTTTTGGTAGCAGGCTGGTGACTCTTCTCCAGGTTCAGTCAGAGAGGGGAGGCAGGTGTTCTGCAAGTTTGTGAGAAGCTCTGCCGGCTCAGATCCCGATGTCACTGGATGTGCTGTGGGCTCCCTGTACTGTAGGGAACATTTGAGAAATGTTATACGGATGTGCTCCTGCCATTAGGGAGCGCCCAGTTGTCAGACATGGGCACACATGTGAGTGATTGGGAGCAGCAGCCAAGGCAGTGAGCAGTGTGGTGTGACGATCTGCAGGGCAGGCGGTTGCTGCAGGTGACTCATCAGGGAGGGCGTCCCGGAGTAGTTGGGGCTGCTGCCGAAGCATGGATAGAAGTGATCAGCAGAGGGATGGCAGCTGAGGTAGTGAGATACATAGAGAGGGGCCTTTCCAAATTTGGGCCAAGGGCTCATTGTATTATCTAACGTCTCCTTCACATTTTTAAGCATCCTCTGTTGGCCACTCTGATAGGAAGCTGCTAATACAGACAGTCCTGGGTCCCGCCTCCTGATGTCTTTCTGTCAAAGACAGGCAGGCTGGTGCCCTCTTATGTGAAATGTCACCTGCAAAGCATTCTATGAAGCTATAAGCAGCAGAGAAGGTTCTGATGCCTGTATTTTCCACCTTCTCCTTATACCAGGGCTACAGAGGGTCCTCAGAACAGAGGGTCCCTCTGGCTGAGAAACCTCAGATGTGGCTTTGCCAAATTCCTTCCTTCCTCCCGCCCCAGGGACACTCCCAATGGACAGGCAGAGCTGCCCCAGCCTGTCTCACCTGAGGCAAGGTGCCATGGAAGGGCTCGTGCTCTTAGCCCACTCTTCTTTCTCTGAGCTTGGCCTGCCCTCCTGGTTGGGCTAGAATTGAAAAACTGACTTTTCTCTCTGGAACAAATGGCAGTTTTATGGCTTAGGGTTTCAGCTGTCTGCAAGTCTCTGCATCCCCAGGCACAGAGAGGGCAGAGTCGGCTTGGCCCCGCCTTCCAAACCCGGAGGTGGGTGTTAGCACAACTCCCTCCAGCTGCCCCTGAGTTCACACAGGTGGCGGCTGCCTGCCGCGAGAGGACGTTGATGCCGCCACCATCTGCATCTCATTTCCCTGCTATGAACTTTGCAAACAACCTTTTTAATCATGTTTATGACCTCAGCATACATTTGCTGCAAGTTGAGTTCCCAGTGATGATGAAAAGCTTGGCTATACAGCCAGCAGATAGGGTTTCAAAATCTCAGCCTCACTGTGGATCCTTCTCCACCTTCTTCTCTTCCTTCCCTTCTCTTCCCTCCCCCTCTCATCCTCAAGAGGACTAGGATATTCCCTCATTTTCCCATGCTATTTGCGGTTTGCAAAGCACCTTTATCGCTTCTATAGAGAAGATGCTTTACCTCCACTTTACAGGTAGGAAAACTGAGGGTCAGAGAGGCCAAGTGATGTGTCCGAGGCTCCTGGTTAGAAGCAGCTGAGCTGAGCCTGGAACCCTGGTCCTGGGCCTGCCTCCTCTGCTGCCCTCACTCTGCTGGCAGCCGTGGTCTGGCTGGCATGACAAACATCCTTCCTGGCATCTCTCAGCCCTCTCCTGCCCCCCCGCCCCCCGTGGGACATAGTGGGCTGATTAATCTGCGGCCGCCAGGGGCCAACCTGCCTTGTGCTGAATTGTGGCCTGTGGCTTTTATTTGTTCCCACGATGCCCTTTGTGACTGTCATTGAGTTTCTCAGGGCTGGCTCCTTCTTCTTGGCTAGCCAGGAAAACCGAACCCAAGATGGTGCTCTTCCCCAGAAAACTCCCCCACGTCTCATGGGGAGAGCCCTGGCTGGGAGTCGGGACTCCTGGGTTTAGATCCCAAGGCCAACTAGCCTATATTCCCTGTTTCAGGGTAAAATCCCATGCCCTCATTTCCCCACTCAAAAATGGGGGGTTACCTCTCCGAAGCCCAGTCCCTAGTGGGGCAGCATGAGTGTCCATTGGGAGAGTTAGCAGGGGTCGTCCAGAGCAGTAGACACACTGCTTAGTGCTTCACTCTTTCACCCACGGGTGTGCTGGCTGTGCATGGTAGACATGAGTGGCTGGAGGGACTGGCCCAGTGTCTGTACAGCATCTTCACCCCCAAGCTGTTTCCTTGCTTCAGGTTATCTCCCAAAGGAGGTCAGGTGGTTGTCTTCTCAGCCCGGAGAGGACAGGCCAGCCATGTCCTGCCATACAGGCACCCAGTGTGGCAGGACATGGCTGGCATTAGACCTGAGGGCACCCTGATTTGTCCCTCCATCCTGCCTTCTGATTTCCAGGCCTGACTCCATCATCCTGGAAGAGGAAAGGGCGAGCACACTCTCCTCCCTCATGAAAAAGAAGGAGAAAGGCAAGGCACGGAGGGTGCCGGTGGAAAGAGAGTGGCGGGGCTGTATTCACATTCTTGCTTGGAACGCAGGGCAGGAGGCTGGCTGTCTGGGATGTGGCCCCCGTCTGAGCCAGGCCTGTCTGTGCATGCTGCATGACTGCCACCTCTATTGTCTGTGAAAAGCACACACTGTACACCTGTGCAGAGGGGACATGCTCTGTTGGTCCTAATTTTTACTGTCATTAATATGATCATCATGGCATCTCTATTCCCATTTCCCCAGCCCTCCGTGGGGAGGAGTGTCTGCCAGGCAGCCACCACATCCCCGCTCTGCTGCCTGAGGTGGATCCCAGCAAACAGGCTCCGAGGAAGGGGCTCTCCTTTTTTGCCTTTTAGAAGTAGCAGCAGAAGTGACTTCTGGACACCTCTTTGCTGGCTCTGCTGGGCTTTCATGTGGTGTGAACTGGGTAGGGGTTAGTTGCATAGGTGCAGACAGTGGCATTGCTGGGGCTGAAACCCAGGAGTCCTGTTCCTGGTCTGCTCTCCTGGACTTGGTCTTCTTGGAGGGTCATCAGAGCTTGTGACAGGCTCTTGACAGGGAGGATGAGGAAGAGGGAGAAAAGCAAGGGGCTGAGTGGGGGTGAGGAAAACAGCCAAGGGTATGAACATTTTGAAATGGAATAAAGGCAAAAGAATGCTGGCTACAGGGGAGGAACAGGGAGGGCATCACTGACAGGCACAGAGAAGTGTGACAAAGAGGGACAGGCACCATGGCCTTACATAGTCCCCTGTTCCTATTACTCCCCTTTTTCCTCTTAGCTTTTTTGTGTGGAAATTTTTAAACATGCACAAAAATATGGTGAATAATGTAGTGAACTCTCGTGTAACCCTCACCTGGCTGCCACATTCTACTGTGACTTTATTCCATCTGCTCTCACTCCTTTCTTTCCCTCCTGGAACATTTTCTTTATTTGAGCTGAGGTCTGATTCTGTGGCCCAGGCTGGAGTGCAGTGGAGCGATCTTGGCTCACTGCAACTTCCGCCTCCTTGGTTCAAGCAATTCTTATGTCTCAGCCTCCCAAGTAGCTGGGATTACAGGTGCACGCCACCACACCCGACTAATTTTTGTATTTTTAGCAGAGATGGGTTTCACCATGTTGGCCAGACTTGTCTGGAACTCCTGAGCTCAAGTGACCTGCCAGCCTCCTGGAGCATTTAAAGCAGTTCGCAGACATCCTGCCATTTTACCCACAGCTACTTTTCCAACTCTTCAAGGAATATGTTTGCAGGTTAGGGGGAATGTGAGTCATGAGGACAGGGTGGGAGAGTGTGGGGTCAGGTGGAGGAGCAGCCTGAGAGCATGGTGGTCGCTGGGACAGTGGGCAGCTGGTGGGGAACTCCGCTCCGAGGGAGCACCAGCAGTAGCTGTTAGCAATCGAGTTCTTGTATGGGCCAGGCGTTGCTCTGGGCACTTCACACGCTTCACTTCACTTAATCCTCATGACAATCTATGAGGACGATTCTGTCCTCATTCCTGTTTTATGGATGTGGAATAACATGCTCAGACAGGTTAGGTGACAGGCCGGAACTCACACAGCCGGGCAGTAGTGAGGAAACCGGGATCCGAATCCAGGTCTCACGGCTCTGAGGTCCGCGCTCTTTTCTGTTGTTACCTCTGAGGGGTGTTAAGAGAGGGGAGGCATCAGAATTGCTTTTCTACTTGGCCCCTTTGTGGCTTTTGGAGTAGCCCATGGTTCTGACTGTGAGAGGGGTCTTCCTTGCCTGTTGAAAGGCTTGTTTTCTTATTTAAAGTGTGTGTATGTATAGCTATACTTAGAGACAGAGTCTCACTCTGTCACCCACCCAGGCTGGAGTGCAGTGGTAACTCACTGTAACCTCAACCTCCTGGGCTCAAGTGACCCTCCCGCCTCAGCCTGTGTAGCTAGTACTACAGGTGCTGGGACTGTTATTAGTCACAATGCCTGACTAATTTAAAAAAAGAAAATTTTTTTTTTGAGAAGGAGTTTTGCTCTTGCTGCCGAGGCTGGAGTGCAATGGCATGATCTCAGCTCACTGCAACCTCCGCCCCCTGGGTTTAAGTGATTCTCCTGCCTCAGCCTCTGGACTGGGATTACAGGCATGTGCCACCACACCCAGCTAATTTTGTATTTTTAGTAGAGACAGAGTTTCTCCATGTTGGTCAGGCTGGTCTCCAACTCCAGACCTCAGGTGATCTGCCCTCCTCAGCCTCCCAAAGTGCTGGGATTACAGGCTTGAGCCACTGTGCCCGGCCCTTTTAAAAAAAAGTTTTAGAGACAGAGTTTCATTATGTTGCCTAGGCTAGTCTCAAACTCCTGGCCTTAAGGGACCCTCCCACCTCAGCCTCCCAAAGTGCTGAGATTGTATTTAGGATCAAAGTGAGTCTTTAATCTTCTCTTCACCAGGTGGGGCCTCTCCCTACATCTGTCCCCCCGTGCCTGTGTCTGGCTGGGTGGACTCACCTGTTCCTGAGTTGGTGGGGGCGGTGCTGAGGAATGGTGCTTTCTTCTGGTGGGAAGTGAGTAGGCACAGAGGCCCCGGGCTTCCTGGTATCAGCCAGCTCTCATTTTCGGAGGAATATACACTCTCCACTGCCAGCCCTTGGAGAAGAGAGGAAAGAGGGATCTAAGCCACGACGCTGCTCTCTGTGTCTTGGCATTTCTCTGAATGACTTTCTTCCCTCAGCCAGAGCCAGCCACCACCGAGAGCACCAGTCTTTTCCCTGGTGGGCCGTTCTAGTCCCCCCACCCTGCAGCATCTCCCTTTTCCCCAGCTGTGCATTAGGACAGACCCTCTTACAAAGCAGGAGGGGCGTCAGCCAGCCAGCCTCCTGCCGCCTTCAGCATATGGGGATGCTGAGCTCACCCCTGGTTTCCTGAGGAGGAAAAGCCAGGGTCTCTGGGTCCAGTTCTGACTTCCCATGATCAGCCCTCAGAGGATGAGGCTCCCTGTAAAGTGTACTCGACGGGAAGACTGACAGGGGCGCTCTTGGATGCCACACTGGACTCGAGTGTCCTAACATACAGCTCAGTATCACTGGTGTCTTCGTCCTCCCTCCTCTCTGGAATGGGAGTGCTGCATCCTCCACTCTTCAGTAATGTCCCGTGTGGTCATTGCTGCCTCCTGCTGAGTCCCCTCGGGTGTGTGGCCGTGTGCACCTGCCTCCCCTGTGCCATCCTCACCTGATTCTCATGGGACCCTAGAAGGAAGTGACAACTGTTTCATTTTATAGTTCCACGGCAGATGACATCCAGGGTAAGAGCGGTTAAATTACTTTGTCAAGGTCACATGGCTGGTCCATGAGGGAGAAGACGTTTAAACCCAGGGCTGTCTGGCTTCAAATCTCCACTCCTCATGCCACGCCAGCCTGTCTTTAGTGCGCTGTGGTATTAAACACGAGCACAGGGTTAACTGCTGTTAATGTGTGTTTTGTATATTACAGCAATAACATTAAGATGGCAAGGAAGTTTCAGAGTTGTGGCTTGCTCGCTGTTGCTGTAACTAGGTTTGTATGAGAAATATTAGTGATCAATAAACATGAGAAGGAACACAACATCACTAGTAATCAAAGAAATTCAAATTATGGCAACAATAGTATTCTATTCTTGCCTTTCTTTTTTCTTCATTATTATTATTATACAGACAGGATCTACCTTGTTGCCCAGGCTGGAGTGCTGTGGTGCAATCACAGCTACTGCAGGCTCAAATTCCCGGCCTCAGGTGATTCTTCTGTCTCAGCCTCCCTACTAGCTGGGACTATACAGGTGCACACCATCTCGATTTCCAACTGCACAGGTTTTTTAAGCTGATAATTGCTAATATGATACAGCCCTTTACTCCAGCACTGGTGGAG
Source organism: Sapajus apella (assembly GCF_009761245.1). NCBI lineage: Eukaryota > Metazoa > Chordata > Mammalia > Primates > Cebidae > Sapajus > Sapajus apella. Next base: position 51,146 of record NW_022437123.1, read on the forward strand.
TATAACATGTCAAAACCTTTGAGGAAAACTGCTTTGCAGAGAGTATGAAAAGCCTTCAGAACTAAGGCTAAGGGTACTAAAGGTCTATCCTCAGACCAGTGACTGCACTTCTAAAACTCCATGCTAAGAAAACAATAAGAAAAGCTATCAAATATTTTATGTGTTAAAGTGCTCATTAAGGAGCAAATATCTTACATTAGGGGAACATTTTATTTACTTTAAATTTTTTGGGACAGAGTCTCACAACATTGCCCAAGCTGGAGGGCAATGGCGTGATCTCAGCTTACTGCAAATTCCACCTCCCATGTTCAAGTGATTCTCCTTCCCCAGCCTCCTGAGTAGCCGGGATTACATGTGCACACAACCACACCCAGTCAATTTTCGTGTCTTTAGTAGGGACAAGGTTTCACCATGTTGGCCAGGGTGGTCTCGAACTCCTGACCTCATGATCCACCCACCTTGGCCTCCCAAAGTGCTGGGATTACAGGAGTGAGCCACGGTGCTGGCCCATTAGGGGAACATTTTAGGTAACGTATGATGTGTGCATGGATGAGTGGGTTTGGGAAGCTGTTCAATGATACAGGGAAAATGTTCTCAGTGCATTATGAAGTTTACATAATATGTATGTACGTATAATTATGTATTACCAACATGCATGCCTTAAAGTTGGCTCTTTTTATTTATTTATTTTTTGAGTCAGGGTCTGGCTCTGTGGCCCAGGCTGGAGAGCAGTGGCACCACTTCGGCTCACTGCAACCTCAACCTCCTGGGCTCAAGTGATCCTCCAACCTCTGCCTCCCTAGTAGCTGGGCTTACAGGTGTGCGCCACCATGCCTAGCTAATTTTTGCAGAGACAGGTTTCGCCATGTTGTCCCAGGCTTGTCTCAGACTCCTGGGCTTCACCTGCCACAGCCTTCCGGAGTGCTGGGATTATAGGCATGAGCCATGACTCCTAGCTTTAAGTTTTCTCTTTTTGGTGTACAGTTCTTGGAGTTTTGAAAAACACATACATTTGCAGATGCGTCAATGTAATTTCAAGTGAGAAAAAATAGAATACAGTATGTTCCTAAGTTTTGAAAACATATGTTTTCTTCATATGGCCGGAAGGACAGCACTAAAGAGTGATCAAACTAAGTGGCCCTGGAGAAATGGTGTGCATAATTTTAAACATTTTCCTTCTGGGCCTCAGTTTTTTCCCTGAGATACCATGAGTGCCCCTCAGCCCTGCTGTAGTCAGTAGGGTGGGTGTGGGCTCCAGGCCATGATAGGTGCTGCCTATGGGCGGGGACCCTGGCCTGCCAGTGAGCCCAGTGGGGCTGGGAGGTGGCAGGGCCTGGCCAGCCTGGGGCTCTGGTGTGTGTCCCTTAGCTCAGTACTGAATGAAATGTTGCCAGCTGGGGCTGTGTCCTGGCTGATGAGCAGTGGAGGGCAAAGTCCTGTCCCTGCACCCTCCTCACCGTCGCTGCCAGGCAGCTTATTCAGAGCTGGGGCCCCAGGAGGCAGGGGGCTCCTCGAGAAGGAGAAGTCTCCCTCTTCTTCTGGGTGGGGTCAGCTAATCAGGGGAGCAAACATTCTTCCGCCCAGCCCTCTTGCCTTCTGCCTCCTCTGGTTCCCGAGGCCGGCTTCGTGGATCCCCCTCTCAGGGCTTCCTTGGGCCCATGAAGGTGGCATTATTCTTTGTTCCCAGTAGGGAGAAGCCTTCGTGTGTAGTTGGTCAAGCATCTAGAAGTTGCTCTTTCAAAGTCACTAGCTGGGGTGGGGAGGGGATGGGCTGTTTTAGGACAAGGGGGACCTTGCCAGCAGCCTGGGAGGAGCTCTGCTACGTGCCCTGCTCTAGGTTGTTGTGGTCATGGCCCAGGCCCTGGACATGCCTTCTGTCCAATACCTGCAGCCCTGGGATTCCACCCAGCCTGCCCCCTCTCCCTCCTCCATTCACCAGTGAGCATAGCTCCCATTCTGTAGATAAGGAGCAACCACGTAGACATGCCACACGACCTGCCCAAACTCCCATGGCCAGTTCCGGAAAGAGCCCAGAGTAGAGTCTGGGTGCCCCGATGGCCAGGAGTTTTCTTTCCCCTTTGCCTGCCAGCGGAGGACATAACAAATGAACAAGGGGCTCCAGCACTCACTGGGCTTGACCCAGGCTGGGAGCCTTTCCCTCTACGGCGGCTGCACCCATGCCTCATACACTTCCCCAACTGTGCAGAAGTGAACTGCGGGCCTGTCTTAAAGGGACCCTGAGGCAGGGCATTCAGCCAGGATCTCTGTGGGAGAACTGGGTCCCCAGAGGCCTCCTAGCACAGCCTCTGAATCAACCTGAGAAAGCTAGGGTGTGGGTGGTATATTTGGGGAAATGAAAGAGGCTATCATCGATGAGCCTTAAAAACCAAACCAGAAAAAATAACTGAATACAAAGGCATGCATGCAAGCTTGTCATAAGGATGCTTGTTTCTCATGAGGTTTTTTTTTTATTTGAGGCGGAGTTTTACTCTTGTTGCCCAGGCTGGAGTGCAGTGGCACGATCTCGGCTCACCCGTAACCTCCACCTCCCAGATTCAAGCAATTCTCCTGCCTCAGCCTCCCAAGTAACTGGGATTATAGGCATGCACCACCACGCCAGCTAATTTTGTATTTTTAGTAGAGATGGGGTTTCACCATGTTGGTCAGGCTGGTCTCGAACTCCTGACCTCGTGATTAGCCCACCTTGGCCTCCCAAAGTGCTGGGATTATAGACGTGAGCCACCACGCCCCGCCTCTCATGAGTTTTTCCACCTTCTTCCTTATTGAGAGTGACTGCACAGTGGCTGATTTCCATGTCTTCTTGTCTGTTGGGCTCAGCCATCATGTGGTGATGACCCTACTGACATCATGGCTACTGTTTGTGGTGCATCTCTCATAGGCAGGTGTGGAGCAGGGTGCTTTACCACCTCACTGAATTTCCCATACAACTCCAGATGTGGGGCTCCTGTCTGTTGTTCCTTGTTTTGCACATAAGGGGGCTCAGAGAAGTAACTTGTTTGGGTTTCGCAGCAGTTTGTGGGGCACCAGCTCTGCCTGACTCGAGGCCCTCACTCTTCTCACAGGGCTGCACTGGTCCCTTCATCCCCACGTGGCTGAGCCCTGAGTCTGAGAGATAGAGCTGTTGGCTGAGCAGCTCAGTGTGCGCCCAGATCACAACACAGGGGAGAAGCAGCCGGGCTTCGGCCCCTCCACTGTCACCCTCCTGGCTCCCTTTCCATGGGCTGGCCTTGCCTGGGTTTGACTGAGCAGGGCAGTGAAGGCCCTGTTGGTTTCCTCTTTCCTCTGAAACGAGGTGTTGGGCAGATGGAGAGCCCGAGCCAGGTGCCAGTAATGGGTGGCAGAGGGGCGCAAGGAGACTGAGCTAGCTCAAGGGCACCGCCTCTGAGAAGCCAGCTCTGATTGCGCTGTCCTGAGGCTTCCCTGTGTCACAGGCCCTCTCGCTCTGCACTCCTGGGAAGCAAGGGCTTACCAGTGGCCTTAGCTGTCGGTCATAAGCTCTCTGGTGCCTGGCACCTGGGGCGAGGCTGTCCTTTCAGCTGGCCCCTTGGGACTGCTGGGTTAAGTGTTAGCAGCAGGGCCTGTCTGGGGGTGCCTTGCCCCCACAGTGCACTCCCAGGTGGAGGCACTTATATGATGCTGGTTTCCACCCCAACAGCCTGTGCAGAGGCAGGGAGATGGCTGTGTGTGTGACTTAGGCTTCTTGACCCAGGCGCCTGTCCCTTCCCCCAGAGACCGTCAGCCACATGGACTCTGGTCCTTTCGAGTAGGCAAGTCCAGGCTGACCTCATCCTCTTCCTGGGCCTCCTTTTCTTTCCCTGAACTTCCAAAGCCCCTCAAGCATTTCCTCAAAGCCTGTGGACATCTGGGGAGGTGAGGAGGGTGGAAGCCCCACCCACGACCTCTGTGCCCCAGTGGGCAGGAGGGCAGGTCGGTCTCTGCCAGCCACAGCCCTGGAGCTAGGTCCCAGCCCTCCCCTGATGGCCTGAGGTGCACAGGTAGGAGGAGCAGAGGCAGCTGGCGATGGGGACTGGGGCCTCTGAGGAGTAGCCTGCAGTTCTCCTTTGGGATAACATGCTTTTCAGTCATCTCCCACCCCACCAGACCCTGCGCTCACAGACAGCAAGTGCCGGGTGGCAGCAGGTCCTGCCAGATGGCAAGGCCCCAGCATTCCCAGAACCAGGACCGCATGGTGGCTGGTCTCTTTAGTCACAGTGTGAGATTGGATAAGGTGGGCATTGGCTCACAGGGGCCAGTTCCTGCTGGAGCTCGGTAGCAGGGAATGGAGGGTGTGTGGTTGACTAGGCTTGCACCACCCCAGCCAGGCCCGGGAAACGATTCCTGTGGAGTCTGGAGTCTCGGAGGCTTCCTTGCTAGGGCTCTCTCCTCCCCATCCCCTCCTGGGGCAGTTGACCCAGTCTCATCTCTCAGCATAGAGCAGCCTTCGGTGGGAGCTTGGGGGCCTCTCTGCCATTCTCTCTCCCTCTCTCTACCTTTCTTCTTGGCCCTAAGAAGAAGGACATTGGGTTTTTCCAAGGATTCTGGTGGCTCAGCTCACCTAGGTGCTCGGTGCTCCTGGGAAGAAGAGGAAACACCACCTGCGCTCCCTCCAGCCTAGGCAGGTGTGTTCCCTCTGCTGCTCGTGGGCAGCGCCTGGTTCTGGAGCTCAGCACACACAAGGGCAGGGCTGGCTTAAAGGTTTTCATTTTAAATCCCTTAAAACTAAAGGATTTGGCCAGGCGCAGTGGCTCACGCCTATAATTCCAGCACTTTGAAAGGCTGAGGCAGGCGGATCACGAGGTCAAGAGATTGAGACCATCCTGGCCAACATGGTGAAACCCCGTCTCTACTAAGAATACAAAAATTAGCTGGGTGTGGTGGTGTGCACCTGTAATCCCAGCTACTTGGGAGGCTGAGGCAGGAGAATTGCTTAAACCTGGGAGACGAAGGTTACAGTGAGCTGAGATCGGGCTACTGTACTTCAGCCTGGCGACAGAGTGAGACTCCGTCTCAAAAACAAAACAAAACAAAACAAACAAGAAAACCTAAAGGGTTTTAAGAAAATTAAATTTTCTTTAATTTCTCTGAAGGAAGGAGGCCCACCCATGCTAGATAGGCAGTTCCATCAGGCACTGATGGTAGGGGCCGTCTGTGGCGGTCAGGAGCGCCCCCACATGCCTGCTCCCCTCCACGGCACACTGTGGCTCTCCCACGAGTTTATCTGAGTTCTCCTGGTCTCAGCCATGTTTTATCCTGTGTTGCCTGCATGGTAAGGAGCCTGTGCCTTTGTCTACTGTGTAAAAATCAACTGCTCTCTATTTGTCCTCAGATCATTCTTCCGAGCTTCACGGGATGCCTGGGGGTCTGTTTCAGGATCTTAGACAGGTCTGTGGCGGTTCTCTTCACTGTCCTTGGTGATTTTGCAGACTTGATCCAATGCCGTCAGGCCTGTTTTTCCAGAATGGGGTTCCTGGCTTTTTAGTATTCACCCGTGATGTCTCATTCATGTCTTACTATTTCCTGTGCCTCTTGGGTGTCTGGTATGTTTCATGTGTCAGAGTGAGTCTCCCCAGTAGAGCTGGGGCACCCTGAAGGCAGGGCCATGGAAGGGTGAATAATGCACATACAGGCAGACCTTCCCACCACACAGATAGACGCAGAAGCTCTGTCTCTGCTCCCATTCTAGTCCCAGCTGAGCCACGCTGAGGTCAGCTCCTCAGTGGCCACAGACATTGTCTGTCCCAGGATGGCTCAAGGCGCCAGGTCTGTGACACCAGAACCCTTTCCTGCTCTGTGACAGGAGTGTTGGAGGTGTGCAAAGCTGGGCTCTTGGACTTTGGTGTTACTGTTGGCTGCCAGGCTGCCAGGTTAGTGGACATGTTAGGGACAGCAGCCCTGAAGAAGGGCCTTGGACACTGGAAGAGACCGAGGTGATAGGGTGGCCTATGGGGACGACTGGGCTCTCTTCCATGCACTGCCTCGTCCCTGTCTGCCTCCCCTCCCTTCCCTGCTCCCTTTCTTCCTCGTCGTTCTCTTCTTCCTTCCCTGCTGCACTTTGGCAGTTACCTCGGTTGCAGGCATGCCCTCCCGCCACCCCATCTCCAGGAGACAGCTCTGAAGAAATGCCTGATTGTTGGCTTCATACTGTCATGGGTTACTTGGAGGCTGGGGCATTTCTGACATCAAACACTGTCTTTTCCTTCTTTCTTTTTCTTTTTTTCTTTTTTTTTTTTTTTTTTTTTTTGAGATGGAGTCTTCCTCTGTTGCCAAGCTGGAGTGCAGTGGCATGATCTCGCCTCTCTGCAACTTCTGCCTCCCAGGTTCAAGCGATTCTCCTGCCTCAGCCTCCTGAGTAGCTGGGACTGCAGATCCTCACCACCATGCCTGGCTAATTTTTTGTAACTTTTAGTAGAGACGGGGTTTCACCATTTCGGCCAGAATGGTCTTGATCTTCTGACCTCGTGATCCACCCGCCTCTGCCTCCCAAAATGCTGGGATTAAAGGCGTGAGCCACCGCACCCGGCCCAAAGGCTGTCTTTAGAGATAGTCAGAGAGCATTGGTGGCATGCAGAACCACAGAAGAGACCACCTCCAGGACTAAGGAAGGGGACCGTCAGTGTGCACCTGCTGTGTGACACACGCTGTCCACAGAGCCCAGCATCTGGCAGCACAGGGAGCTGGGTGCTGTGGGCTTCCCAGCAATGAGGTACCTTGGAGATGAAACCCCGTGGGCTGTGACACCCTCCCTGGTGTGTGTGAGTACCGTGGGGTCTGAAGGAGGAGGAGGCAGGGTTGAGGGCTCTGAGTGGCTGATCTTGACAGATGATGGATGTGTCTGAGAGGTGAGAAGAAAGTTGGTTCTTAAAAATGAAGTTTATTTGGGCCAGGCACAGTGGCTCATGCCTATAATCCCTGTACTTTGGGAGGCCAAGGCAGATAGATCACTTGAGGTCAGGAGTTAAAGACCAGCTTGGCCAACATGGTGAAACCCTATCTCTACTAAAAATACAAACATTAGCCAGGTGTGGTGGCATGTACCTGTCATCCCAGTGACTCAGGAGGCTGAGGAAGGAGAATCACTTTAACCCACGAGGTGGAGGTTGCAGCGAGCCAAAGTTGTGCCACTGCACTCCAGCCTAGGCAACGAGAGCAAAACTCCATCTCAAAAATAAAAAAGCTTATTTCATTATAAAACTAGCACATAGTCATCGAAGAGTACTGGAAAGAATAGAGAGGCACAAAAATAGCATAAATTAAAACCATTTATGACGCCTTCATCCAGGGGTAACCAGCATTCATCTTTTGTTGAGTTTCCTAGGCATGCTGGGGAGGTTCTTTCTTTCATTGCACCTTTAGCTTAAAGGACACCTTTACTTTACACAGAGGACGGCGGGTTCTCAGCCCTCCTGCCTCTGACCGTCAGTACCAGCTGACCACCCCTGGATGCTGGGCAGCCCATCAATGCCATGCTTGAGCTCAGAACTGGGAGGGGAGGCCAACCTGGAAAGGGGACCCGGAGCTGCTAGTGCAATGTGGGAGCAAACAGTGAGATGAGGCTGGGATGAAAGCTCACAGGACAACCTCCCTAGAGCGGAGGCCTGGCAGGGGGCCAGGTACTTTCCACACAGACTTCTCATGGCAAGGAGCTCACCACTGAGCCGCTGTGTTGGCCAGCTCTGGGTCCCTGGCTGAGTGAAGTTGAGGGATCTGTTTTTACCTTGTAGGTTCTAGCACTTGGTCTCTGCTCTGGCCCCCAGAGCCTCATGGAATAAGCCCTGACACTGTAAACCTGGCCATCCCTCTCACACTTAAAACTCTGCATTATAGGCTCATGCCTATAATCCCAGCACTTTGGGAGACTGAGGTGGGCGGATCACCTGAGGTTGGGAGTTCCACACTAGTCTGACCAACATGGAGAAACCTTGTCTTTACTAAAAATACAAAATTAGCCGGGTGTAGTGGCGCATGCCTGTAATCCCAGCTACTCGGGAGGCTGAGGCAGGAGAATCATTTGAACCTGGGAGGCGGAGGTTGTGGTGAGCCAAGATTGTGTCCAGCCTGGGCAACAAGAGCAAAAACTCTGTCTCAAAAAAATGAACAAAAACACTGCATTATTCTGTGTTCCTTGCCATGTCCCTCAAGTCCTCTCAGGCCAGGCACCTCTGGTTCCCTCCCAGTTCCTGTGGGGAATATGATTTCCACACGCCCTGGTGCTGGTACAGACAGCGAGAGGTGGAGCCTGTAGCCAGGCTTTGTGGAGTGGGTGAGACTGGAATGGCGTTTGGAGGGCCTGATGAAGGCAGTGAGATAGGGAAGCACATTCCAGGCCAGGGAATGGCACAGGAATGGCCGTTCATCCATGGCAGGTGTATGCACAGGCCTGTGTGAGCGGGGCTTACCCTGGAGCCAGGGAGAAATCTCAGCCCCTGGACTCCCCCAGCCCTATGCCCTTATTTAGCCATTCCTGCTCTCCCAGGGCTGTGGGGGTGGGGACAGAGCCCCCCCCGCCCCGATGTACACTTGTAGGGAGCCTGCCACTAACTGGGTCCTGACCGATTCTGCAGGATCCTTTTTTCACCATGGCTAGAGGCAGCTGCTGATTTGGGACACTGTTCCTCATCCAGCATCTCACAGTGTGCAACCAAAACAGAACCCTCCTGTTTGCCAAGGGCATGGGTATTGGATAGCAGCGCTCACCTGCTTGAGCCACTGGTATGAGGTGAAATGGAATAGAGCATTGGGAGCACCCAGCGCAGAGCCTGGAACACAGGGCTGGTTCTGTCAAGGGCAGTGGTGGTGGTGATGTCATCCCCTTGAAGCACAGGCTGGGCAGAGCCCGCTTCTCTGCCAGGCCCAGTCTTGCATTCTTGGGAGCAGGTGCTGACTGCCTTCAAGGCTCCAGTGTCTTTTCCCAGCCTTTTCAATGCTCAGACGCCCTCTTCCTGCCCTCGCCCCTGCTCTTCCCACATTCTCAAAGCTGAGGGAGTCTCCTTACTCTAGAGATAAGGAGCAGGGAGCGAGAACTGCCTACAAGTCAGCAGAGAACTGGACACAGGTGCCTAGCCTTGCCCCGGCTCCTGGGTCAGGCCTGCAGGTGCCTTCTACACAAACCTTGTGCCTTAGTGCCAGGTTTTCAGCTAAATGCTCAACACAGTCCTTCACCGAAAACAGAGCTGAAATGAATGGCTGTTGGCTTCTGTCTTGTCCATTCTGATGATGATGATGACGACAGCATCCAGTGCCTGGAGAACATTCACTAGGCACCAGGCACTGTTTCAAGGGCTTTTCATATGTAAACTTGTTTTTGCTTTGTGATGACCTTGCGGGGATACTCTTAATAAACCCATTAAACATATACGAGAAATGAGTCGCAGATGAACTTGGAGTCGCCAAGGGCTCTGTTTACACGTATGCCTCCCCGCCATCCTGTCCTTAAAATAGTGATTCCATGTCAGTTTTCTTTAATGGTCCATGAGTGATGGGCAGCATGTGGCACAGTTTCATGTGGACATTTCTCTCTGGTTTGTGACCACTGCATGGGGTGGATGCATCATGCACGGTATGTGTTGACTGTTGAGTGAAATGTATTTGTTGGTTTCCAGGGGACGGGAGAGGTGGAGGAGCAGCTGCCCCGCCACCCAGAGAGCTGCTCTGATGCCAGCCTCCCCATCCTGGGGGTTCCCTGCTACAGTCTTCAACTCCCCTCTGTCCCCCAGAGGCCGAAATAGCGGTGCACAGTCAGGAGAGACAATGAGGATCAAGGCACGTACGTGGCTGGGCTGGAGGGCTGATAGTGCAGGGACAGTCAGCCTTGAGTCCTCCAGCCTGGCTCTGTCTGTCCCACCAGCTCCGGGCTTTTTATAAAGAGGCAGTGTTAGGTGAGCCCGAATTAGCTGTGCATGGACCTCATCTGACTGTGGCATGCGGACCCTTTGCAGAGGTTGTCTAAGGAGATGGGGAGCCAGGGCTGACCTGGGTTTGAATCTCCCCAGCAGCTGACTGGCCCTGCCCATGGCCACATCATGTAATGGGAATAGCTGACGAGGGCAGCTGATAAAGGAGCCCCACCCAGCTGTGTTAAACTTTTCTCTAGTGCTTTCTTCCCTCTCAAGCCTCTGCCACCCCAAAGCAGGTGGCCTGTGTAAGCTGGTATAGGGAGGACAGCACAGGGGCCTGTGTGAGTTTCATGGACCCACCGATGGGGTTTCCTTTTTTGTTTTGGTGGCACAGAGGTCCTGTGCAGATGTGAGCAGCGTGACGGAGTCCCTGAGGCCAAGGCCATAGGCCTGGTGCCTGGCACGTGCTGTGATGGGAGGTGTCTGGCTCCCCGCAGAGACTGAGTGGTTGTGAGGAGCTGATGTCAGGCTGAGGTGAGAGTTGCCTGTCATGTGATCGTGGATTTTGGGAGTGCCTTGGCTAGGGCTGGGAGGGGTGGAAGTGGTTAAATTTGGCCTGATTGGCATTTATTGAGTTGGATACTAATTCCTTCAGGAGGTCAGAGAAGCTCCCCAGCAGCACCCCTGATCTTGACTTTGGAAGCCAGGTTAAGTATTTCAGGAAGACTACAGAAAAACCCCGAAGTCATGACTATTCTACATTGCCTAAAAGACAGCCTTTTGAGTAGCTGGGATTATAGGCATGTATCACCATGCCTGGATAATTTTTGTATTTTCAGTAGAGATGGGGTTTCACCATGTTGGCCAGGCTGGTCTCAAACTCCTGACCTCAGGTGATCTGCCTCCTCGTCTTCCCAGAGTGCTGGGATTATAGGCATGAACCACGCTGTGCCTGGCCTATAAGCAAAAGCAAGAACAAATTTATTCCTCTGATCTTATATGAAAATGCATATTAAGTGTTTCTTTTTGCTGTTGTCAGTCTGTTTCTGTTCTGTTCATTGAACTGTGCTTTCAGCTCCTCTTGCCAGCTCACAATTCAACACAGGTGCTTTCCTGACCCCTCCGTTTGCCCTTTATAATACAACATCATTTCCTACCTCCAGGTGTTCATGGTGGGAGTGCTTATCTTTATCATGAAGGCTTGGAGGAGTGGAGGGAGGGCCTATGGAGTCTGCTTTTATTTTATTTTATTTATTTTTTTTTAAAGACAGGGTTTCACCATGTTGGTCAGACTGGTCTTGAACTCCTGACCTCAGGTTATCCGCCCGCTTTGGCCTCCAAAGTGCTTGGATTACAGGCATGAGCCACCATGCCCGGCCTGCTTTTATTTTATTTTATTTTTTTTGAGACAGGGTCTTACTCTGCTACCCAGGCTGGAGTGCATTGGCACAATCATGGCTCATTGTGACCTCGACCTCCCAGGCTTAAGGCATCCTTCCACCTCAGCCTCTCAAGTAGCTGGGACTATAGGCATGTGCCACCATACCCAGTGAATTAAAACATTTTTTTCTTTTTAGAGATGGGGTCTCACTATGTTGCCCAGCCTGGTTTCAAACACCTGGACTCTAGTGATCCTCCTGCCTCAGCCTCCCAAAGTGCTGAAATTACAGGTATGAGCTGTTGCACCCAGCCTGGGGTCTGCTTTAAAGCTGCCCACCCTCAGCTTACACTTGATCAAGGGCCTCACATAACTCTGTTCACTCCACATATGGGAAGTGCCTGAACTCAGAAGTTACTGATTCTGATTTATATTCAGGTTGGGGTATAATTAGCAGTTGTGATTTAATGTCATTGTGACCTGAAACTTTGCCATCTTCTCTCTCTCTGTTTGTGTATATTTAAATGGTCAGCTCTTGAGGCAGGGTGGTGAATTGGCATCAGACCTTGACCATGGGTCTCTAAGCAAGTCACATCTCTGAGCCTTGGTTTCCTGAGCCAAGGGTTTAGCTCATGATGTCATCTCACAAGGGGGTAAGAGGCAAGTAACAGCACTTCTCAGGCCCAGCTCACAAAGCACTTGGGGGACATCGTTTCTTTTCTGTGCCCCTCCCTAAGAGAGGTGGGGCCACTCTTACGGAGGCAGAGGTGCCTGGTTCCAGCTCCTAGCTCTGCGGGCAGGTAACTTAGCCTCGGAGGCCTCAGCCTGCTTATCTGTAAAATAAACGAAGAGCAGTTGTCTTACTTACCTCATACAGCTAGAGGGAGCACTAAATAGAAGAGTAATCATAGGCTCTTAGGGCTGGAAAGGGCTTTGGATATTATTAATTTCAACTTTTTGTTTTATAGATGGAAAAACTGAGGCTTAGAGGAATGAATGGCGCCCAGCATGGCGCGGCCCGTTAGCAGTATATGGTCAGCGTGCTGTGCTATTTGGCCTTCCTGACACTGCCTCAGCTAAAGGCTTCCCTGTCTGTTAACTCACAAGCATATGCAGAGGGGCTCACCTCTCTGTGTGTGGTTGTGGACGGACAGATGGCCCCTCTCCTGCCATCTGCTCTGGGCAGTACAGGCTGGACTGAAGGAGGTCATGTGTCATCGCACCAAGGGGTGGGGGGGGCACTTCTGTTGCAGGGCTGAAAACGTGTCTTGCTTGCTGCTTCCCTCCTCCACGGCTCACCCAGCCCATATCTGACTGTTTAGGAACAAGATTCCCTCGTGTCTGGCATCGTGCTTGATGTGAGGACATTGCACAGAGAAGGCTGAAAGGAGGCTTCTGCCCTCATGCAGCCATTTGTAGGCAGAACAGGCACCCAGCAAAGGTCAGTGCTCACAAGGCGGGAGAAGGCTCTAAGACTGATGAGGGGTACGGACGGCTGGAGCCACTGCAGAGCAATAGGGGGGCAGGCCTGGAGGAGGAGATGGGGCTTCTGCTGGCCTTGGAGGCCGTGGATTGGATTGAGAACAGTGCAGAGAAGGGAAGGAAGGCTTTTTGGGTAGGAGGATGTGCTGTGAGCTGGGTAGAGAGGCAGAGGTGTGGAAGATGCATTTGTGAGAACTAAGGTTCATGCTGAAGAGTGAGGAGGCTCTGGGGGAGAAGCATTTTGATTTGCAGGGAGGTTTTATAGTGTTAGTCATTGGGCAGGCAGTGTTGGAGTGACTTAGCTCATCTAACACAGCGATTAGGGTCATTATTTTGGCTTAGGGCATTGCTGAAAGCCTGGCTTACCTGTTGCTGTGACACTTGGCTTATTCACCCTGAGGATGTCATGGGGCCAGAGGGAGGCAGGTGACTTTCCAAGTCTCTCCTTCTCTTAGAAGCCTGCGTCGAGGCCAGGCGTGGTGGCTCATGCCTGTAATCCCAGCACTTTGGGAGGCCAATGCGGGCAGATCACGAGGTTAGGAGTTTGAGACCATCCTGACATGAGGAAACCCCGTCTCTACTAAAAATTAAAAAGTAGCCAGGTGTGGTGGTGGATGGCTATAATCCCAGCTACTCAGGAGGCTGAGGCAGGAGAATCACTTGAACCCAGGAGGTGGAGGTTGTGGTGAACCAAGATCGCACCACTGCACTCCAGCCTGGGCAACAGAGCGAGACTCCATCTCAAGAAAGAAGCATGGGCTGCATGGTGCACAGGAGACTCAGGGAAGTGGGTGGGAACCCAGTCTTGCTTTAGATTCACTTTGGCCTCTTCTGTGTTGCAGAGTGACTTCCTATCTGTCAGCCTTCCCATCTCAGTCACTCTCTTAATTTATTGATGAATACTTGCTTTACGGTCCAGAGAACAGATAGCAGCAGCTCCCTGCCAAAAGAAAGCATGCCTGCAAATCGGAAAGGCGAGCTGGCTCCCAGGAGGATGGCAGAGGGCGTAGAGCCTGTTTGAGTAGATGCTGCTGCTGGTCCTGAGTGGATGGGGCTCTGGGAGGCCAGCAGAGTGGCCCCCTGGTGTGCAGGCTGGGGCTGGAGCAGTGGAGGCAGTGGCAGGACCTCCTCACTTCTTTCCACTACCGGCTCCTGACGCATAGCCTGGTCTCTTTAGCCTGGGGCATGCCGGCTGCAGCCACCAGTACATTACCATCCACAGTAGCACAGCACCAAGAAAGAAGGACAGGGAAGGTGGGCTCTGGGTGCTGGGAGCAGGCATGGCTGCACCATAAGGAGCTCTGTGACCTTGGGCATGTTTTTCTGGGGAAACTGTGGACAGGCAGCTTTCAGCAGAGTAACCTGAACTGTTCCATGCATATCTCCAAATATTTAAAGGCTTGTTTTACTTGTTCTTGGTAGATTTCTTGGGCAAAACTAGGACGGATGTGTGTTACCTACAGAGAAGTGGATTCTTTTTTTTTCTTTTCATTTTCTTTTTCTGAGACGAAGTCTTGATTTGTCACCCAGGCTGGAGTGCAGTTGTATGATCTTGGCTCACTGCAACCTTCACCCCCTGGGTTCAAGTGATTCTCCTGCCTCAGCCTCCCAAGTAGCTGGGATTACAGGTGCCTGCCACCATGCCCAGCTAATTTTTGTATTTTTGGTAGAGATGGGGTTTCACCATGTTGGTCAGGTTGGTCTTGAACTCTTGACCCTGTGACTCGTTTGCTTTGGCCTCCCAAAGTGCTGGGATTATAGGTGTGAGCCACCGCACCCAGCCAGATTCTTGAGTTAATAAGTAAGAATTTTGACTAAAGTTATGAAAAAAAAAAAAAAAAAGAAAGAAAAAGAAAAAAGAAAAAAAAAAAGAAAAGAAACAGAATAAGTTGTTGGAGGTTGAACACTTGGATCCTTGGGGACCCTGTGTGGCTGCCTCTTCCCCTCTGTGGTTCCAGGGAGCTGTGGTCCTTCTGCCTATTGGATAACTTTGGCAAAGATGTCTCTGCCCCTTCATTTCCTTCCATGCAGAAGTGGAAGTGCCATCCAGTTCTCCCTCCTCCCCTGCCTCTGCCTCTATGGAGGAGCTGCGGGGTCCCTGGTGGCCAGGGGTGCTGAATACAAAGCAGGGGTACTCCTGGCACTGACATGTTGTCCCTGCTCCCTGAGATGAAGTTCTTGGCAGGTTTTTTTCTCCCAGGGCCGGGCAGGTTCATTACCAGCAGGCATGTCATGCTTGAAATTAAAGCCTTAAAAAAAAAGTCTTCCCATCCACTAGTTTATTTATTTATTTATTTAATTGCATTTTAGGTTTAGGGGTACATGTGAAGAACCTGCAAGATTGTTGCATAGGTACACACATTGCTGCCTTCCTCCCCATCACCTATATCTGGCATTTCTCCCCATGCTATCTCTCCCCAACTCCCCACCCCTGCTGTTCCTCCCCTATTTCCCCCCAACAGACCCTGGTGTGTGATGCTCCCCTCCCTGTGTCCATGTGTTCTCATTGTTCAACACCCACCTATAAGTGAGAACATGCGGTGTTTGATTTTCTGTTCTTGTGTCAGTTTGCTGAGAATGATGGTTTCCAGGTTCATCCATGTCCCTACAAAGGACACGAACTCATCGTTTTTGATGGTTGCGTAATATTCCATGGTGTATATGTGCTACATTTTCCATGTCCAGTCTATCATCGATGGGCATTTGGGTTGGTTCCAGGTCTTCACTATTGTAAAAAGAGCTGCAATGAACATTCGTGTGCACGTGTCCTTATAGTAGAATGATTTGTAATCCTTTGGATATATACCCAATAATGGGATTGCTGGGTCAAATGGAATTTCTATTTCTAGGTCCTTGAGGAATCGCCACACTGTCTTCCACAATGGTTGAACTAATTTACACTCCCACCGACAGTGTAAAAGTGTTCCTATTTCTCCACATCCTCTCCAGCATCTGTTGTCTCCAGATTTTTTAATGATCGCCATTCTAACTGGTGTGAGGTGGTATCTCAATGTCGTTTTGATTTGCATTGCTCTAATGACCAGTGATGATGAGCATTTTTTCATATCTTTGTTGGCCTCATGTGTGTCTTCTTTTGTAAAGTGTCAGTTCATATCCTTTGCCCACTTTTGAATGGGCTTGTTTGTTTTTTTCTTGTAAATCTGTTTTAGTTCTTTGTAGATTCTGGATATCAGCCCTTTGTCAGATGGGTAGATTGCAAAAATTTTTTTCCATTCTGTTGGTTGCTGATTCACTCTAATGACTGTTTCTTTTGCCGTGCAGAAACTGTGGAGTTCGATTAGGTCCCGTTTGTCTATTTTGGCTTTTGTTGCCAGTGCTTTTGGTGTTTTGGTCATGAAGTCCTTGCCTACGCCTATGTCCTGAATGGTTTTGCCTAGATTTTCTTCTAGGATTTTTATGGTGTTAGGTGCTATGTTTAAGTCTTTAATCCATCTGGAGTTAATTTGAGTGTAAGGTGTCAGGAAGGGGTCCAGTTTCTGCTTTCTGCACATGGCTAGCCAGTTTTCCCATCACCATTTATTAAACAGGGAATCCTTTCCCCATTGCTTGTTTCTGTCAGGTTTGTCAAAGATAGGATAGTTGTAGATATGTTGTGTTGCCTCCGAGGCCTCTGTTCTGTTCCATTCGTCTATATTTCTGTTTTGGTACCAGTACTATGCTGTTTTGATTACTGTAGCCTTGTAGTATAGTTTGAAGTCCGGTAGTGTGATGCCTCCTGCTTTGTTATTTTTGCCTCGAATTGACTTGGCTATGCAGGCTCTCTTTTGGTTCCATATGAAGTTTAAGGTTTTTTTTTTTCCAGTTCTGTGAAGAAAGTCATTGGTAACTTGCTGGGGATAGCGCCGAATCTGTAAATTACTTCGGGTAGTATGGCCATTTTCACGATATTGATTCTTCCTAACCATGAACATGGAATGTTTCTCCATCTGCTTGTGTCTTCTCTTATTTTGTTGAGCAGTGGTTTGTAGTTCTCCTTGAAGAGGTCCATTATGTTCCTTGTTAGTTGTAGTCCTAGATATTTTATTCTTTTTGTAGCAATTGTGAATGGCAGTTCGTTCTTGATTTGGCTCTCTTTAAGTCTGTTATTGGTGTATAGGAATGCTTGTGATTTTTGCACACTGATTTTGTATCCTGAGACTTTGCTGAAGTTGCTTACCAGTTTTAGGAGATTTTGAGCTGAGACAATGGGGTCTTCTAGGTATACAATCATGTCGTCTGCAAATAGAGACAATTTGACTTCCTTCTTTCCTAACTGAATGCCCTTTATTTCTTTTCCTTGCCTGATTGCTCTGGCTGGAACTTCCAGTAGTATATTAAATAGGAGTGGTGAGAGAGGGCATCCTTGTCTAGTGCCAGATTTCAAAGGGAATGCTTCCAGTTTTTGCCCATTCAGTATGATATTGGCTGTTGGTTTGTCGTAAATAGCTTTTATTATTTTAAGATACGTTCTGTCAATACCTGGTTTATTGAGGGTTTTTAGCATAAAGGACTGTTGAATTTTTTCAAAGGCCTTCTCTGCATCAATTGAGATAATCATGTGGTTTTTGTCTTTGGTTCTGTTTATGTGGTGAATTACGTTTATAGACTTGTGTATGTTGAACCAGCCTTGCATCCCCTGGATGAATCCTACTTGATTATGGTGGATAAGCTTTTTGATGTGCTGTTGCAATTGGGTTGCCAGTATTTTATTGAAGATTTTTGCATCTATGTTCATCATGGATATTGGCCTGAAGTTTTCTTTTCTTGTTGAGTCTCTGCCAGGTTTTGGTATCAGGATGATGTTGGTCTCATAAAATGATTTGGGAAGGATTCCCTCTTTTTGCATTATTTGGAATAGTTTCAGAAGGAATGCTACCAGCTCCTCTTTGTATGTCTGGTAGAATTCGGCTGTAAACCCATCTGGGCTTGGGCTTTTTTTGGGTGGTAGGCTCTTAATTGCTGCCTCAACTTCAGACCTTGTTATTGGTCTATTCAGGGTTTCAACTTCTTCCTGGTTTAGGCTTGGGAGGAGGCAAGTGTCCAGGAATTTATCCATTTCTTTCAGGTTTACTAGTTTATGTGCATAGAGTTGTTTGTAATAATCTCTGATGATGGTTTGAATTTCTGTGGAATCTGTGGTGATATCCTCTTTATCCTTTTTTATTGCATCTATTTGGTTATTCTCTCTTTTTTATTAATCTGCCTAGTGGTCTATTTTGTTGATTTTTCAAAAAACCAGCTCCTGGATTTATGGATTTTTTGAAGGGTTGTGTCTCTATCTCCTTCAGTTCTGCTCTGATCTTAGTTATTTCTTGTCTCCTGCTAGGTTTTGAGTTTTTTTGATCTTGCTTCTCTAGCTCTTTCAATTTTGATGTTAGGGTGTCAGTTTTAGATCTCTCCTTGCTTCTTATGTAGCATTTATTGCTATATATTTTTCTCTAGACACTGCTTTAAATGTGTCCCAGAGATTCTGGTATGTTGTGTCTTCATTCTCGTTGGTTTTGAAGAACATCTTTATTTCTGCCTTCATTTCATTGTTTATCCAGTCAACATTCAAGAGCCAGTTGTTCAGTTTCCATGAAGCTGTGCGGACCTGAGTTAGTTTCTGAATTCTGAGTTCTAACTTGATCGCACTGTGGTCTGAGACACTGTTTGTTATGATATACGTTCTTTTGCATTTGCTGAGGAGTGATTTACTTCCAATTATGTGGTCAATTTTAGAGTAGGTGTGATGTGGTGCTGAGAAGGATGTCTATTCTGTGGATTTGGGGTAGAGAGTTCTGTAAATGTCTATTAGGTTAGCTTGTTCCAGGTCTGAGTTCAAGTCCTGGATATCCTTGTTAATTTTCTGTCTGGTTGATCTGTCCAATATTGACAATGGGGTCTTAAACTCCCCCACTCTCATAGTGTGGGAGTCAAAGTCTCTTTGTAAGTCATTAAGAACTTGCCTTATGTATCTGGGTGCTCCTGTATTGGGTGGGTATATATTTAGGATCGTTAGCTCTTCTTGTTGCATTGATCCTTTCACCATTATGTAATGTCCTTCTTTGTCTCTTTTGATCTTTGTTGCTTTAAAGTCTATTTTATCAGAGATGAGAATTGCAACTCCTGCTTTTTTTTTGCTCTCCATTTGCTTGGTAAATCTTCCTCCATCCCTTTATTTTGAGCCTTTGTGTATCCTTGCATGTGAGATGGGTTTCCTGGATACAGCACACCGATGGGTTTTGGCTTTCTATCCAATTTGCCAGTCTGTGTCTTTTGATTGGGGCATTTAGTCCATTCACATTTAGGGTTAATATTGTTATGTGTGGATTTGATACTGTCATTTTGATGCTAGCCAGCTTTTTTGTCCATTAGTTGATCCAAATTCTTCATTGTGTTGATGCTTTTTACCATTTGGTAAGTTTTTGGAGTGGCTGGTAATGGTTGTTCCTTTATACGTGTAGAGCCTCTTTCAGGAGCTGTTGTAAAGCAGGCCTGGTGGTGATGAAATCTCTGAGTACTTGCTTGTTCGCAAAGGATTTTATTTTTCCTTCACTTATGAAGCTTGGTTTGGCTGAATATGTAATTCTGGTTTGAAAGTTCTTTTCTTTAAGAATGTTGACTATTGGCCCCCACTCTCTTCTGGCTTGTAGGGTTTCTGCTGAGAGATCTGCTGTGAGTCTGATGGGCTTCCCTTTGTGGGTAACCTGACCTTTCTCTCTGGCTGCCCTTAGCATTTTCTCCTTCATTTCAACCCTGGTGAATCTGACGATTATGCGCCTTGGGGTTGCTCTTCTTGACGAATATCTTTGTGGTGTTCTCTGTATTTCCTGGACTTGAATGTTGGCCTGCCTTGCTAGGTTGGGGAAGTTTTCCTGGATAATATCCTGAAGAGTATTTTCCAGCTTGGATTCATTCTCTTCGTCACATTCATGTACACCTATCAAATGTAGATTAGGTCTTTTCACATAGTCCCACATTTCTTGGGGACTTTGTTCATTCCTTTTTACCCTTTTTTCTCTAATTTCGCCTTCTCGTTTTATTTTATTGAGTTGATCTTCGACCTCTGATATCCTTTCTTCT
The DNA here is from genome assembly GCF_009761245.1 of Sapajus apella. Taxonomy (NCBI): domain Eukaryota; kingdom Metazoa; phylum Chordata; class Mammalia; order Primates; family Cebidae; genus Sapajus; species Sapajus apella. Next base: position 70,925 of record NW_022437123.1, read on the forward strand.
GCTTGGTCAATTCGGCTGTTGAAACTTATGCATACTTCATGAAGTTCTCGTGTTGTGTTTTTCAGCTCCATCAATTCACTTATATTCCTCTCTAAGTTGTCCATTCTCATTAGCATTTTGCCAAATCTTTTTTCAAGGTTTTTAGTTTCTTTGCATTGGGTTAGAAGATGTTCTTTTAGCTTACAGAAGTTTCTCATTACCCACCTTCCGAAGCCTGTTTCTGTCATTTCATCACACTCATTCTCCATCCAACCTTGTTCCCTTGCTGGTGAGGAGTTGTGATCTCTTGTAGGAGGAGAGGTGTTCTGGTTTTGGGTGTTTTCATCCTTTTTGCGCTGCTTTCTTCCCATCTTTGTGGATTTATGCACCTGTCATCTTCGTGGTTGATGACTTTCAGATGGGGTCTCTGAGTGGACGTCCAGTTTGTTGATGATGAAGTTCTTTCTTTCTGTTTCTTAGTTTTCCTTCTAACAGTCTGGCCCGTCTGCTGTAGGACTGCTGAGGTCCACTCCAGGCCCTGCTTGCCTGGGTATCACCTGCAGCAGCTGCAGAACAGTATGGGTTGCTACCAGTTTCTTCTTCTGCTGTCTTTGTCCCAGAAGGATACCCGCCAAATGTCAGTCTGATCTCTCCTTTATGAGGTGACTCTTTGGATATACGGGGGCCAGGGAGCTGCTTGAGGAGACAGTCTGTCCTTTATAGGAGCTCAAGTGCTGAGCTGTGAGCTCTGTTGTTCATTCAGAGCTGCTGGGCAGGTACATTTAGGTCTGCTGCAGCAGAACTCATAAACCCCTTTTTTTTTCCCAGGTGCTCTGTCCCAGGGAATTAGGGCTTTATTAATGAGTTTCTGTTGTGCTGCTGCCTTTTTTTCTGGGCTGCCCTGCCCAGCAAGGAGGCAGCCCAGTCACTGTCTGCCTGCAGAGGCTTTTCTGAGTTGCTGTGGGCTCTGCCCAGCTGCCGTGTGATCTTCTCTGCAGTCCTGTTTATATGGGTGTAGTCAGAACTGCCTCGGCAATGGTGGCCCACCTGTGTAATGGCGGGCTCTCTCTGTAATGGCAGGTTGCCTCGGCAATGGCGGGCTGCCTCAGCAATGGCAGACTACCTCGGTAGTGGTGGAGTACCTCGGTGATGGCGGACACCCCTCCCCCACAGAGCTGGACCGTCCCAGGTTCAGCTGTGCTTGCTGTGAAACTCTCAACCCAGATCGTTTCCAATTGCTGGGTTTCTTTTTGTTGTTGTTTGTTTTTTTGTGGGGGTGGGACCAGCCAAGCCTGATCACCTGGCTCCCTGCCTCAGAGCCTTTTTTTTTTTTAGTTGAATGGTTGACTCTCTCCCAGGTGTTCCATTCGCCTGTTGAAAAGACACCAGGATCTGTGTGATATCCTATGCGGCAACTCACTACACTGGCTGAAATAACAGCACTGAGATTTGTGGTGCTTTTTTTGCCCGGGGAATCTCCTGGCCTGGCTCCCTGTTTCAGTCCCCTTTTTAATCAGGTGAATGGGCGACTCTGCCTTCCTGGGGCTCCAATTGCCAATGGCTTAATTACTTTTTTCCCTAAGGGTGGGGGACAGGTGGGGAAATAGGATACCCATTCAGTCTCAATCAGGACAAATCGCTGTGTACCCCCACAAGGCTCTCAGATGAGACTTGCTGGCCTTCTCTCAGAATGCATGGAGATGACCCAGAGGCCTGGCCTCTGCGGACAGGAGCCAGGGAGAGGCAGATGGAGAGAGGCGTGGGAAGGAGGCTGGAGGCAACTCCTGCACAGGGTGATGGTGTTTGCTAACAGAGCTCAGATGCCAAAGCAGTGAGGGTCCCCCGGGGGCTGGAGAAATGCTTTGCCAGGAGTGCAGCAGAGCTGGCAGGGCCTCTGCTTTTCACTGAGGAGTAGTTGTTGAGTTTTTCTTGCTTTTTTCCTCCTGCCTTCCACTGGCATAGGAGGCCACCCCTTCTACCACATGTGGAGACAGGCTCTGCACACCCTAGTTCCTTTCACAGATATTCCTGCTAGAAACTCTCAAATTTCTCTCTAGTTCAGATGCTACTCACTTTCTCCCCTTGCTTCCGGGTGGGGAAGCCGTCCTTAAGTTTTGCTACTCGGACAGTGACAGAGGACCCGTCAGGAGGGCAAGTGGAAGTGGTGCCCCTGATTGTTCCTGCCAGCGTCACCAGCTGCAGGCTGCCCTGCTGGGAGGGAGGGAAAGATGTCACTTGGTCCTAGGATTCCTATCTCCTGCACAGAGCTCACTGACATCAGCAGTGGGTGGGTGGCAATCACATCCCCTGTGATCTCAAAGAGAAGAAATAAAGAGGCCAGGCATGGTGGCTCACGCCTTTAATCCCAGCACTTTAGGAGGCTGAGACGGGTGGATCATGAGGTCAGGAGTTTGAGACCAGCCTGACCAACATGGTGAAACCCCGTCTCTACTAAAAATACAAAAATTAGCTGGGACTGGTGGCTTGTGCCTGTAATCCCAACTACTCAGGAGGCTGAGGCAGGAGAATTGCTTGAACCCAGGAGGTGCAGGTTGCAGTGAGCTGAGATAATGCCACTGCACTCCAGCCTGGGCGACAGAGCAAGACTCTGCCTCAAAAACAAACAAACAAAACAAACAAACAAACAAAAATAGCCCAAGAGAGATCAGACTAGCCCTGAGCTACCATAGCCCCAGGAAGAAAGCAGCTGGAGTCATGACGTGCGCACACGCTGATGTGTGAGGTGAACAGGCAGGGTGGGATATTCAACTGTGGCAGGATGCCCCCTCAGAGCTGGGGCTGGTCTAGTGTAATGTTTTGCAGTTAAAAAAATGTCAAGAATCTATGGGACTCAGTGTGCAATGGTTATCCACTAGGCAGGATCCAGTACATGTCGCTGGGTGGGGCATTGGTGGGTGGCTCCCTTTCCTCCTACACAGTTTGGCTCCTTACCCTGGTGTCCCAGCCAGATGAGGTCTCTTCTCCAGCCTCCACCTGCCTGTCTGCTCCCAGAGCTGAGACATGGCCACCCAGCCCCTAGTCACTCCTCTGTTCATCTTATGTAACATATAAATTGGGAACAGGAGGATAGAACTTTTGATGAGCTCAGGATTCATATTTTTGGTGGGTGGGAGTGGAGAATAGGCTGGTCTTAGGGTGTTGGATGGGGTGAAGACAGCTTCTCTGAGACAGGAGCCAGGTTGCTGATGGAATATGAGAGAGGTGCATATTTGAGCAAAACTGCCCTTCCCTGGTTCTCTGGCCAGTCTTCCTGGTAAGGAGTCCTCCCCGGGAGCCCCAAAGTGCATATTCCAGAGCAAACATGCCCCTGTGGACAGATGCTCACCAAACAAGTGCTCAAGTCGCCCAGTGGGACCTGGAGCATCATGTGTTTCTGATGTGGGTGGGTTTGTTTATGCAATTTTTAATTTTTGTTAACAGCAACAGTCCAGTGCACTGGGAGAGGTATGGCCTCCCTGAAAGTCTTGTCTCTGGAGTGCTTTCAGGGTGTCCTCTGGCCCTGGAGTCTTTGCTGCAGTGTCTCCTCCCTGGCCACCCCCCACCTCATCCATCTGTTTGCAGAGCCTTGTTCACAGGCCCTCAAACTGCCTTCTTGCCTCACCCTGTGCTTTGCTGTTTGATCATTTGGCTGAGTCTACCTTAGGTGGAAGCCTCCATGCCTAGAGTAGTTGTTCCTCTCCAAGTCCCTTGCCCCTCCTGTGGAGTTGTCCCCACACCTCCCAGAGGGCCATATCCTGTGATGCCAGTGAAGGTGGCTCAGTGTCTCTCCTCAGTGTCTGCTGACTGTGATCTCATTGGGGCAGAATTCCCCTGAGTGAATTCCCTCACTTTGCTTAGCCCTTGCCAATGTCAGAGTTAGTTCAATCAGTTCTGATGCAAGCAATTTAGAAACTTGTCTCGGAAAGTCCTTTTGGGTTTGTAGATGACTACAGGGGAGTGTCTGATGTGGACTCGGCTTTTCTTTGCAGCCATCTCACAGACAAGGTCAGCAGGAAGGGCCTGATAACTGCCTCCAGGTGACTGGCAGCGGGTGTCAGGATGCAGGTCTCCTCCCCACAGCCCCCAGCTGGAGCAGTGTCGCCCCCTCTCCCTCCAACATGGGCCTGCATCTTGGGGTCTCTGGAGAGGTTGCTGCCCTGCCCTAGAACCTCTTGTAGATGTTCTGGATTGACTTGAAACTAGATGACCATCCCTCCAGGGTTGGGTGGCCAAAGAGCAGTTCAGGTGGATGGAAATGACTGTCCTGTCCTCTCCCGCCCCTCTATAGGTGGAGGTGCTAACTAGCAGGGACATGGCACAGGATGGGAGCTGGGTGCCAGGTGCATGGGGCCCATTCTTTGTCCCGCAGACCCTCAGAGTCTGGCCTACCCCTCTGCTGCAGTGAGGCAGTAGTCCAGGATGGGTCCCTGCTCCGAACAGGCACTCTGAGGAGGTGGGGTTTGGGGGCGCCCCACTGCACCGCTGCAGTAAAAGTCTTCCAGTGGCCTTGGTTGGGTCCTTGGCTGTCATGCTGTCACAGTCGCAGTGACACTTGGTAGATGAAAGAAGCTGAGAATTCCCCTTGCCCTGGGTCATTGCTGAACTACATGTCCCTGGAGAGGAAGCAGGCATAAAGAATGAGGCCAGGTGCGGTGGCTCAGGCCTGTAATCCCAGCACTTAGGGAGGTCGAGGCAGATGGATCACCAATTCAGGAGATGGAGACCATCCTGGCCAACATGGTGAAACCCTGTCTCTACTAAAAATACAAAAAAATTTAGCTGGGTGTGGTGGTGTGCACCTATAGTCCCAGCTACTCAGGAGGCTGAGGCAGGAGAATCGCTTGAACCTGGGAGGCGGAGGTTGTAGTGAGCTGAGACTGCACCACTGCACTTCAGCCTGGGTGACAGAGCGAGACTCCGTCAAAACAAACAAACAAAAAAACGACTGTGCACATGGGTCTGTGGGTCTGACAACAGTTGGAGGTGGGCATCTCGAAACCCTCTCTGCGTGGAGTTCTACTTCCTTCTTTCCTCAAGGGGGTGGCCAGGTCCACATGGAATTGTCCGAAAGCAACAGCCTTCAGGGCCCCATCCTGCAGCCACCGTGTCCGAAAGCCTGTAGAGACCACTCTGTGTCTGAGGGGACCCTCTGCCAAAGGTCCAGCTGGAGCAGGGTCCCTGAGAACCTCCCCAGGAGATTGACTGAGAGAGACTCAGTGGCTGCAGGGGAGGACTGGTCATGGCTGAGGGGCAGGTGACCCCCATAATCTGTGGAGGACCAACCAAGTTGTGGGAATTTGGGTGGAAGCCACCCCGTCTCTGCTTGTTCTTGCTTTGGATCCTGCCCCCAGGTCAGTGGACCTACCTGTGTGCTTGTGGCTCACAGGGCAGTGGATCGCACCAGCCTCTCTCTTAGCACCAGGCCCTGGTCACACAAGCGGAGCCGTGGAAGGCAGGCTGCCCTGGCTATATAGGAAAGGGTCATCTTCCTTCCCTGGGGACTTTTGGTGTCTGGGCTAGTGCCTTCTGGGATGGGTCTGGGCTCCTCAGTTCATGGGAGTGGCTGGGATGACTCTGGGAGCCCCTCACTGTTGTGTGATGTGCAAAAACTGCCTCTCCGTTGTGCTCAGCAAAGCACAAGTGAGAAAGGTGGGCTTATGAGCAGCGGCAGAACCCTGCTAGCCCTCCACGCAGCTAACCTGGTGCCTGCACACATAAATGTCTATTGGCTCAGACTTACAGAATACTCAAGTAACTCATGCCAAGCCCCTAGATGACAGTTACGGAGGATGCAGACACAGTCCCTGTGCTTCCAGGGCCAACTATCCAGTGGGGACCCCAGAAGAGTGAACGTGATTGCAGGTCAGTGCTGATGTGATATTCACAGGATGCTGGCTGGCCGTGTGGGAGAGGCAGTGACACAACTTGGGGAGAAGGAGGCCCTCCAGAGGGGGTGATGTTGATGCTGAGAGCTGAAGACAGGTGACATTAGTTAACTTGGCAATGAATGGAAGGAGATGTGTCCTGTGGATGGATGTGGTCCATAGCAGAAGCACATAGGGTGAAGGGGGAGTGTCTGGAAACACCGCCAGATCACAACCTTGAAAACCTGATCAAGGATCTTGAAGTTTAGGCTGAGAGCACTGGGAGTCATGGAGAGGCTTTAAGCCCAAGTGTGATGGGCTCAGACCTAGCCTTTAGAAAGTTGGCTGTGGCTGCAGTGTGAAGAGTGGTCAGAGGGGCAGGGGAGGCTGCAGGGAGATCAGGCACAGGCACTGCAGTAATGTAGATGAGAGATGACAGAGCTGCAGGGAAGGGGAGTGGGTGGAGACAGAGCGCAGATCTGAGAGATGCACAGCCTTTGTAGTTAACTGGATTTGTTGGTGGGAGAGGGAGCATTCTTGCCATTCATCCAGCATGGACAGGAAGATGACTTATTGTTTGCACCAAAGGAATGGATGAATGGATTTTCTGGACTCTCCTCCTGTGCAGGAGAGGACAGATACCAGCATGGTGTAATTAAACCTCTTTTGTGTGTATTGAGCGTTAAAGCTTGCAGAATGCTCCCATAAACATCATCGAGGTTCCTCCAGACCAAAACTATCTTATCAGCCGTCAACCATGCTTGAACTTTCACCATTAGACAAGTATCGTCGCGTGGGTGGAAAGGGCACTGGTTTGGGAATTGGAGAATCTGGGTTAAATTCCCACTCTGGGCCAGGCGCGGTGGCTCACACCTGTAATCCCAGCACTTTGGAGGCCGAGGCGGGTGGATCACCTGAGGTCAGGGGTACAAGACCAGCCTGGTCAACATTGTGAAACCCCGTCTCTACTAAAAATACAAAAAAATAAAAAAAAAATCCGGGTATGGTGGCAGGCACCTGTAATCCTAGCTACTTGGGAGGCTGAGGCAGGAGAATTGCTTGAATCTGGGAGGCGGAGGTTGCAGTGAGCCGAAATCGTGCTACTGCACTCCAGCCTGGGCAACAGAGCAAAATTTTGTCTTAAAAAAAAAAAAATTCCCACTCTGCATTTGGTGTCCATATGAACCCTGTGCAGTCATTGAACTTGTCTTGGTTTTGTCATCTGCAAAATGAGGCTAATGCCTATTTTACAGAGTTGCTGTGGGGATGAAATAATAGCATGTGTATGGAGACATCCAGCTTGTTCCTGGACCAGGACAGGAGCTTGGCAAGAAATTGGTTGAACATGAATCCCTCAATTTAAGTCAGGTCCCCAAGGAAGAGCATCCCGCAGGCTGAAAGCTGGGGATACAGGAGAGAGGTGTGGGAGGGAGCTGGTCTGGGAAGGGGAGTTGGTGTATGGAGGTGGGTGAGCTGCCGCTCCGGGAACAAGCTTCCCTATGCCTCAGGTTGCTCTGGGCTAGCTCAGCAGCAGCACTCAACATTCCACAGAGGCAAGAGGGAATCCAGATGAAATGTCATTTTGGACTCACAGATATTGGCGTTGGGATGGTCCATCCTTAAAGCATTCATCATCAATTGCGAGGCTATTGATTTAGCCATCTAGCTTTTCTGAGTTTAATGACAGCCATGAGGCAGCCTATTGTCTCCTCAAGCCAACAGAAAGAGTAACAACCCTCTGCAGGGCACGCTTGAACCAAGCTCTCCTGATGGATGCTGCCATCTGGGACTTCCCTTTGGGGCCCCAGAGACCATCAGATAGCTGAGAGCCAATGGTGGCAGACCTGGGCACTGCCTAGTTTCCCTTGGCCCTATGTGCAGCGGAGACAGGTGAACTGGTAGGGAGGGCTACACAGTGGCCTGTGGTTAGTACCTGTTCCCTGTGGTTAGTACCTGTTGCCTGTGGTTAGTACCTGTTCCCTGTGGTTAGTACCTGTTGCCTACAAATTTTTCTCCTGGCTACTGAGTTCTGGAACTTAACCGTATCCAATGTCCAGAGCAGGGCCAATCCAACCTGTGGGCAAAGCTAGCTGCAGCCCGTGTTCTGTAATTTTAATGACCTCATGAAGCTCCTTGCCTTTGCCTCCCTCATCCCACCCTAACTCTCCCCCACTGAATTTCTGGAATCCCAAGACAGATGGTCCTCTATTTATGATAGTTCAAATTATGATTTTTTGACTTAATGATTGTGTGAAAGGCATGTGCATTCAGTTGAAAATATACTTTCAGTATCCATACAAAAACCCATTCTGTTTTTCACTTTCAGAATAGTATTTAATAGATTACATGAGACATTTATCACTTTGTTATAAAACAGACTTTGTGTTAGATAACTGCTAAAATGTAAGCAATATAAGTGTTTGAGCACGTTTAAGGTAGGTAAGGCTAAGCTATGATGTTTGCTGGGTTAGGTGTATTACATCCATTTTTGACTTTTCTTTCTTGATGTTTTCTTTTTCTTTTCTTTTTCTTTTTGACAAGGTCTCGCTCTGTCACCCAGGCTGGAGTGCAGTGTTGTAACAACAGCTCACTGAAGCCTTGATCTCCTGGGCTCAAGCAATCCTTCTACCTCAGCCTCCATAGCAGCTGGGACCATAGGTGTGTGCCACCATGTCTGGCCAATTTCGTTTTTTTTTGTTTTGTTTTGTTTTGTTTTGTTTTGTTTTGTTTTTTTGTTTTGTTTTTGTAAAGGCAGGGTCTCCTTATGTTGTCCAGGCTGGAACTTCTAGACTCAAGCAATCCTCCTGCCTCAGCTTCCCAAAGTGTTGAATGACAGGTGTGAGCCCCCACGTCTAACCCAGTCACAGTATTTTTAACTTAAAATGTATTTATCAAGAGGTAGCCTTCATCATAAGTTGAGGTCCATCTGTATATTCTCAACATATTTCTTTTCTCTAGCAAGAGACCCTAGTTCCTAAAATGACCCAGCCTTCTTATTTATCAATGGGTAACTTGGGGAGAGCATATTGAATTTGACCGCTGGCCCCTGACTCAGGGCTCTCTAAAGTAGAATTCGGGCTTCATGGACTACAGTGTGTTTGAAAGTCCAGTGGAAGTTGCTCCTCGCCCCCACTGTGGGAATGTTAACCTTCTTGCCTCTGGCTGGCTTTGTTAATGTCCTTAGTGCAGTGACGTTGTTTGTACCTTGCTGATGGAAAGGGCTGGATTCCTGCTTCACTCTTTCCCTCTTGGCCTCTGGCCTGATGCAAAGGCTCCCACCAGGTGCCTGGCAGGATCCTCCCCTTTCTGCTCAAGTCACTGCCAGACAGGGTTTCAGCTGGAGACAGAAGCCAGAGGGAGAAGGAAGTAGGGGCTTCTCATGTATTTGCTTTTAAGAAGAAAATGCTCTTTGCCCCATGTCCTCTCCTCCCATGGGCAGTTTCTCTGTTCAGTTGTGGAGAGGGAGTGGGAACCAGGGTCCCCACCCAGGGGCAGCAATGATAACTTGGTCCTTGGGGCTGAAATGAGGCATCAGCACTTGCTGGGAAGTAGTGGCAGCTGGCAGGCCAGCCAGCAGCCACCAAAGGCACAGCTTCAGCAATGGCATCGTGCTGGCTGCCTGGCTGACAAGGCCCTTGTTGGCTGTTGGGGCTGTGTAGGCAGCAGTTGTAAACCAGCAATGGTGCTGCCTCTTTGCAGCAGGAAAGGGCCTGGAGGGGACTTGTCTCTCCTTGGTATGTTTGTGTTGGATGATTTGCACGTGCACGTGCACACTCACGCTCATAGTGATGGTGGAGGGGAGCAGGCAACCTGCTCCAATGGCAGAGATGACCGTGAGCATGCCCTTGGCTGGCTCCATTCCCCTGTCCAACATCCAAACAGTCAGAAGGCCACTGCTACTACTGTTCTGTGAACAACTGGACCTTGACCAAAGAGGCCCTGCAGACACAGCAGAGTGAGTGGCTAGAGCTCCCCTGCAAAATGTGTCCCTGCCTGGGGACCTCCCTGGGTGGATCAATGTGCTTACATCGCAAGTGGCAGGGACTTGGTTTCACAGCAGCCGTGTGGGTCAGCCCTCAGCTGCCTCCCTGACCACCCCCATCCCTCTGTCTGGGGATCCCCCCGAGCCCAGACTACTCGAGTGCTCTTCAGGCTTCTCACCGCCTGATACGGTTTGGCTCTGTGTTCCCTAAATGTCAAATTGTAATTCCCAGTGTTGAGGCAGGGGCCTGGTGGGAGATGATTGGCTCATGGGGGCAAACTTCCCCCTTGTTCTCGTGATGGGGAGTTCTCATGAGATCTGGTTGTTTAAAAGTGTGTGGCACCTCCCCCCTTACACTCTCTCTCTCTCCTGCCACCATGTGAGGAAGGTGCCTGCTTCCCCTTTGCCATCTGCCATGATCGTAAGTGTCCTGAGGCCTCCCAGCCATGCTTCCTGTTAAGCCTGTGAAACTGTGAGTCAATTACACCTCTTCTCTTTATAAATTACCCACTCTCAGTTAGTCCATTTTAGCAGTGTGAATACAGATGAATACATTACCTTTCAAGCAAGTTTTCTAGACAGAATAGTGAATGAAATAATATGAGCATTTTATATCATAGACAAAAGCATGTACTTCCTTTTAGCTCTGGACTGGGCAACTAGTCCCCTCAGCAAAGACTCATCTTTCTGCATTTGCAAAGAAAACGTGTCCAACTCCAGGTCTGGGGATGAGGACAAATCAGCTGGTACATGGTGGAGAAACCCTGTCACAGTGGAGTGAGATAGTCTTGGGGGCAGGAGTGTGTGTCTCACCAGACGGAGCCCCCTTGCTCCTGACTTCTTGCCACACTCTGCATCTGCTGCAGCCAAGCAGAGGGTGACACCTGCAGTGGGAAGAGCTCACTGCAGGCTCATGAACAGAGGCTGGTGGTGCATCAAGGTAAATGGTATGAAAACATGGACTGAGAAAGCCTGAAGAGGAACACAATTTAAGTACACATATTTGAGCCTGGCTCTCCATTGCAGCCAGCAGCTAATAACACTTGTGAACAGGAGAAGTCAGTTCAAACACATCAGTGATGACGGCTGACAAAAGAAGGGTAAGCAGGACCCTATCCAATGTGGCCAATGGTTTCCTCATAGGGGAGCCGTGGCTAAGAGCAGCTTCACAATGTAGCAGTGGGTAGTGGTACATTTGATGAACTGATGGCCTGGGAGTTCCTTGCAGAGGAGAAAAAAAAAATCAACAGAAGGTAGTGCTAGATATAATTCCTTTATTATCATTATCATGCCCCCTAGCACACAAAGCTGGGCTTCCACTGAGATCAGCTAAGGACAGGGGTATGTTTACAAGGAGAACAATTTCTCTGTAGGCACTAGGTTAGGCATCGTCTCTGTTTCTAGGATACTGTGATGACCCATGTCCATGGGAGAGCTGGTTCCAGGAGCCCATCTGGCCTCACCAACATCAGGCTACCTGGAATGAGGCCTGGCACTTACACAGGGTAGGGCATGGGGAGCAGGCCTCTGGTTTCTAAGCAGGGCTGGGCACAGCTGAAATAGGGGTAGGGAGCAGCCAAAATGCAGCAGGTTCTCCCAAGGCACATAGAAGGTGGTGGGAAAATCGGGCTGGGATGTGTAACTTGTCCCCTTCCAGGAAGGGACCCAGGCACCTGGTCTCCTGGCCAAGATCACAGACCATCTGAGAGTCCTCCAGGAAGAGCAGTGCCTGAACAGATGCACTGCAGAGAGGCTTTCCTGGCAGGTGGTGAGCTGATCATGGTGACGCGCTTCACTCCCAACCCCCAGGGGTGGAGTGAGTTGGGAATCTCAGCTGCTGCAGGTGGAGCTCAGCTGTAGAACCCAAGGGACTTGTGAACCCTGAGCGCTGTGACATACAAAGGAGGGTGGCTGCATCTTCCTTTGGGGTTTGGTCTAAAGCAGCGGTTCTCAAAATGTGGTTCCAGGGCCATCAGCTGCAGCTCCAGGGAACTTGTTAGAAATACAAATGTTGGCCCTGCCCCTCCTGATGAGAAACTCTGGGGGTAGGGCCAGCAATCTGTTTTGAAAAGCCCTTCCAGGTGATTCTGATGCTCAGCCAAGTTTGAGAATGACTGGTTTAGACGCTTGGTCACTATACCCTCAGCGGATGTGAGCCCGGCACAGCAGCCATGCAAAAGACTCAGGCCCAGGGTGGCCAGTACATCAAGAATGTTTTCTAAGTGGTGGCAGGGTGGGCGGTGATGACAATGGCTGTTCCAACTCACGTCTCCAGCCTCAAGACCCTGAAGCGGGGCCCAAGTAGCAGATTCTGAAACCAAAGCTGGAGCAGGAGGGCCCCGAGCCACATCACAGTGAACTCCCATATTCCCCCCACACCCCGCAGGGCCATGCTGGGCCCTCTGGCTGTGCACAGCGCAAGCTCCCCAACAGAAATCACATAGGGTCCACCCCAGAGCCCCAGCAACAGCAGGTGCTCCATGCAGGGGTTAGAAATAAGGCAGAGAAGGGCCTCACCTGAAGGGAGGTGGTCAACACACCCTCAGCATGCCCCTCCCTGCCCAGGGTGGCTCTGGGAGTGGGTGTGGCCTGAGGGGAGATCTCCACATGGACATGACAGTCCACACCCTGCACGAATGTTCTGAGGGTTGAGGGACAGTCCCTGCTCTCACTTTGGGGTCATTGTTGGCACCTGGAGTGATGGGCTGGGTGGCTGTTATGGGCCTTGGCCCCTTGGGCTCCTGCCCGCTGCCTGAGCCCCTGCACCTGGGGGCCCAGCTGTCAGCCTGAATGAGCCAGGCTTCCGAACCCTTGGCACATGTGAAGGAGTTATGGTGGTGGCTGCTATGTGACAGTGCCCCCTGAGTGACACTTTGTTCCTTAATGACAGCCCAATGGCTCATTACAGAGATGGAAAACTGTGGGACACTGAGGAGAGGGGCTCCTGGCCCAGCTTTCCTTCCTTCTCCGGGGGTGGCAAGACAACAGCCATTACCACTGACAAGTCTTAACTTTGCCCAGACTTAATTTCCTCATTTATAAAATGGGAGAAGTCACCCTCTTATTGGGGTAACTGCAAGATAAGTATGGTGACAGATTCTAAGTGCACAGCAGGCCCTTGATAAACACAAAAAATCCCCGGACACGCTCCCCACTTATCTGCCTGAGGGGCTCCTGGAGATGGGGTTAGCGTGCCGGGGAAGCAGGAGGGAAAAAGAGAATGGGCACACACGTCCCATCCCTTCAGCCAAGGCCGCGTTTCCTTCCTGCCTCCCATCCTGATGCAGGTCACCCGGGGGGACCTGTGGACATGCCCTTATCTCTTGGCGTCTGCCCCTGCGAGCTTAGGAAAGGGCAGCATGATGTGTGCAGGGCAAGGACGTGCCTGTGCCAGCTGGGTGGCATCCCAGCACCTAATGCTGCTTTCCTGGGGCCCGGTGTGCAGCAGCCTTTCGCCTGCAGAGGACTGATGGTGACGTTCCACAGGCATGTCTTCTCTCTCTCAAGACTGCCAGCCTCCAAGCAGGGGCGTGGGAGGAACTGACCTGGGCCCCTATCTGTGCCCTCGTCAGCAGGAGGGGCACACCCTGCTGGGGGCTGCATCCTTGAGTCCAGGCTCCAGCTGCTGTGCACTCCCAGGCAGAACCTGCCCTATCCTGGGCCTCCATTTCCTCTAACCTTGTCTCATCCCCCAGGCTGTTGGCATGGACGAGGTGGTCAGATTTCCAAGAAGCCCTGGGTGGTTCTGCCACTGTTTGCAGCTTGGACCAGCCATCCTCCAAGTGGCAGTCTGGCTGGATGACACAAGGCAGGAAGCAGCTAATCCTGCCCCAGTCAGGCTGGCCCAACCATCACATGGGGCTGGGGCAGATGGGGCAGCTCTCCTGGGCCTGCCCTCAGTGACAGGGCTGTGCACAGGGCACTTGCCTGCCACCTGTCTCTCTTCCCCACCGTGGCAGACAGATAAGGCCCCAGCACCCCCTGCTCATGGCTGCCTCCCCTGACACCCCACCAGGAAGAACATGGCTCTAGCCCAGTACCGTCTCTCTCTCTCTCTCCACTCTCCCTCTGTAATAAGACTTATCTGTTGTGATCTAGCCCTTCAGAGAGCTTGGGAGTCACAGTTGATTTTTGATTACCTGCACGACTCCCAGGAGGTGGGAGGGCGGCAAAGCTAATCACGCACTACGCCACTTCGCTTGGCCTCCTGCAGTCTGGGGTATCTGGTCTTCCTTTTAATGAATTTGCATCAGCAACTCCAGGGTCTTTTAGGCAGGGGAGTTAAACCAGCCTAGACTCCAAGAAGCCACTGGAGAATACCCAGAGAAGAGGAGGCAACTGGCCCTGCGGCTGGGCTTCCCTCTGTCCATGTGGGTACTTCCTATGCTAAGGATGCAGTTCAGGGCCCTGTTGCAGTCAGCACTGGGTGGCCTTGAGGCCAATCCTATGTATGCGAGAGAGAGCACCCCTCCCCCAGGATTGGCCTAGGTCAGCAACGTGCTCATCACGGTGTGAGCTGGATCATGTAGGGAGACGAGCTGGGGTCTCTCTCCGCCTCGGTGGTAGCACAACAAGGTGGCTCCCGTCGTAGGGGGGATGAAAGAGGGTCCTGCCCTGGGAAGAAGTGCAGGACCTGGGGAGGGTGGAAGCCAGGCAAGGGGTTTTAGTGTAATGGGCTGCCCCCTTGTAACAGCCATTTTGGGGGGATCCCTATGGGTGTTGTACAAGTTGACACCTGTTCTCTGGAAAACTTCCAGCATGGATACTCTGTATTTTCCAGGGTTTGCTTTCTGCTCTCCCTTAGCACTGGGGAACGTTCTTACTGAAAAATTCCCTGCTGAATTTAGTGATGCAAGAGAGAACCCAAGACAAAAGCTCTGTTCACTCCAGGACGGGTGGGAGGGGAAGCAGAGTGCTGGTGGCCACAGGGTAAGGAGAGGGCCCCAGGAAAGGTGAGGCTCAGGCAGACACCCCTCTACTCAGAGCTGCCCTTTCTCAGTGGCTGCGACTTTAAAGGGTCGTGAGTTGGTCCACTCCAGGAAATGCTTGACACCCACCAGCATTAGGTGCTGAAGATGGTTTAAAAACCTGATGTTCCTGAGAATCAGGCCCTGGAACAGGAGATCCCTCTGGGGGGCATGTCCCTAGAGGTCAGGGCTTGGGGCCAGGGTCTCCCCAAGGGGATTCTCCCAGGAAGGTTGCTAGGCAGGCACGGGGCTCTGCTCCTATTGCAGCATGTGCTGGTGTGGCCACCTTACCCCCGCTCCCTGCCAGAGCAACTCCACCCAGCCTGTGGCTGCCCTACCCAGGCCTCCCCACTCCCAGGCCCTGCAGGAAAGAGTGAGGCCAGCAGGACATGGCTTTCCAGGTGAGGCAGTGTGGACAGTGGGCAGGTCAAAGAGCAAGGTCTTCTGGAGGAAACACCAGCCCTCCCTACCCCACCCCATGCATCTTCCAGAATCAGCAAGGTCAGGGCTTTTGAGCATGGGTGGGGGAATCCAGTGCTGAAAACCTGGGAGACCTGGGTTTTCTGCCCATTGTTCCCGGTTCAAGAGCTGGGAGGGAGCAAAGAGCCCAACTGTCAACCTTCCCTAGTCCACAGTGTCCCTGTGCCTGGTGCGGAGCTCTGGTTGTCTCCTGAAAGGATCATTTCCCTGCCCAGGATCTGGCCATGGGAGCTCAGAAGTGGAGGAGAGGGGTCCGAGGGTCCCTGCCTGGGTGGGCACAGTAGAAGCTATGGTCTTAGGCACTTGGTGGATTTGTAGATGCTGGGCACAGAGGAGGGGGCATCTATGGCCCTAGTGGAGCTGGTGCTAACTCTGCAGGCGGATGGCATGCGGCCACCTGTCCTCCTGTAGGGCAGTTGGAAGAGGAGGTGGTTGGCCATCAGTAAAAATGCCGCTGGAGCCTTCGGTGCAAGCAGCAGGTGAGAACCATCCCGCAGATCTGCCGGGTGGAGAGAGTAGAGGAGCAAAGATAAATCAGAACTCCTGGAAGCTGCTGGCCTTCAGGGCCCTGGAGCAGTGCTGCTCGCTCAAATCCCTGGGGCCTGGACAAAGGGCAGATTCCTGCTCAAAGGGCTGGGCCTGAGGTTCTGCATTTCTGACAAGCTCCTGGGTGATGGCGATGGGCGTGGGGGAACCACAATCTGCCAGGTACTCTCCAAGAGCAGGGCTTCCACCCTTTCATGGGCATGTGTCACCTGGGGACCTCCTTATTCCAAGTCTGCAGGCCTGGGTGGCGGCCTGAGAGTCTGCATTCCTAGCAAGCTCCCAGTTGCTGCTGCTGGTCTGTGGTCCTCCATCTTCTCCAGAGATGGCCTGATTTAATTAGACCCTAAGAGTAACGTCTACACTCCCTCATCAGAACTGTCTGAAGCAGACTGTCTCTCTAGGAAAGAGTCTGCCTGTGTTTTGCTGTTTTTGGACTCCAAAGATAAACTCAGGTCCATCCTTGATGCTTTGGTTGGTGTACGGGAGCCATGGGGGAAACTGAGACTCTGGGAGGAGCCCCTTGAGCTGTCACCCGGTCTGTCAGTGTAGAATGATAGAGCTGGCGAGCTCACCCTGTCAATCAGCCTAGAATGCAGCAAAACGCCCAGGCCCCGAGAGTCCTGTCTGCCAGCCCTTCTGTTGGTATCCACAGGCTGAACAAGGAGGGGCTGGAGCATCCAGTCCAAAGCATATGCAGGCCTGGGAGGATCACCCCACATACCCCTTTTCACTTTTTCCACTTCCAGAACGCAGAGGAGCTTTGTTCTCTCACCTTGCCCTTCATGGGCTCTCCTCTGCCACCTTCCTCCTCTTCCTCTCCTCCCTCCCACCCAAGGATGCATTGAGGGTGATGTGATTATGATCCTGCTGATGACGATGACATGGTTTTGGATCTCGGCTGTCTGCACACAGGAGAAGGGCACTGGCCTAGAGCAGCCTCATGACTGTCTGTGGTACCTGGGGTGAAGGTGGCTCTCCTAAGTATTGAGGCAGTTTCCTGTCTTTCCTAGCAGCTGCTGCTACCCTGACCTTGTCGGTGCAAACTTGGATGCAGTTGGAGCTCTACCTAGCAGGAGGCGAGCAGGCTGGTGTAGTTGTGTGTGTCCGGTACCCAGCCTCTGACAGGCTAGCTGGGAGAGGAAGTGCAGAAGGGGCCTATCCTCTTCCCCGCCTTCCTCCTCTCTGTCCCTCCCAACCTGGAGGACAGCACGGGGCATGAACACTGCTTTCAGCCTGCAGACATGGTGTCAATTCACCTGGGGCCTCAGGCTGAAAGGCGGCTTAGGTTTTCTCATCGCCCACCAGCTTTAAGTGGGCGGCGGTCATGCCGTTCCACCCATGCAGGTGTGGTGCAGCGCGTTCTCTTTCCCTGTCCCTGCCTCATGGTTTGATGATTTTCCTGTGGGGCTTTCTGAATCTAATCTGTGCTAAGCGGGAGGCCAGAGGGGGCTGTTTCGCCGGCACAGATTTATGCTGGAAACCACGTCTGTACCACCTGCAATGTACGTCTCCTGCTGGGGGAGGGAAGGGCCAAGCTCGCCGGCAGACAGGCTCCTGCATGAGCTGGGTGTTCCCAGGGAGCCTCCCAGGACAGGCACAGTAAGGGGGAGAGGTGAGTGGGCCAGACCCTCATCACTGTGTCCACATGCACACCCCCATGCAGAAACATGTGGAGGGATACGGGATGCCACCCAGTGTGGTTCCAGAATAAGCGCTGTCTCCCTCCTGACAGAGGACACTGAGAAACCAGCACGGGTGGCTCCAGCAGGGGGCACACAGAGACAACACAACGCCAGCTAACTGCAGGTGCTGAAGGTGGCAGACGGGGCAGGGGTAGGCTTGTGGGTCCAGCCGGCACGGTGTCAGGTGCTGTCTTCTGGCAGCTGCCTGTGTGTGGCACTTGGCCACACATAGGACATTTTTAACAGGGAGGCCGTGTGCCTTCAGCTTCCTCTGACGCTTCTGACAGCACCTGGCTGTCAGCAGAGAGCATGAAGGGAGGGCCAGGGAGCTTCTGGGGAGTCCTTCCAAGATGATTGCTTGGTTTGCCTTTTAATGACCTGCAGGCCCCAGTCTTGACTATCTTGTGAGTATTCTATGCTCTGAGACTGTTTCCATCTTGCAAGGTGAGCATGTTGGAGGTGGGCTGAGTTCTATTCGATGCTGCACCAATGGCCTATGTGAGCTTGGGTACAGTTATCTCTCTCTCAGCCTCAAACCCCCCTCCGCCGATAGGAAAACATCTGGTTTCTACACTGGTCTAGGGTGTTCCTTGGTGAGATTCTTTAAAAATTAGAATAACAGGTACCAACAGCACAGCACCCAGTCCTTCCAGCATCCCAGTCCTTTGAGAGGCCAGGCAGTGGCTTCCTGGGGCCCTCAGGATAAAGCCCCCGCTCCTCGCCTTGCCTGCAAGCCGGGGCTTGCACATGCTATTCTCTCACCCTGGCTTTCCCCTCTGTCACTTCCTATTGGGCTCCTTCAGGACTGAATGAGATGGCACTTCCTCCAGGAAGCCCTCCCTGACCTCCCGTGACTGGCTAGGGCCACTGATGCTTGCTTCCTAAACCCCAGCGCTCCTGCTAACACCTAGCACTGCACTGTGACTGCCACACACTTATCTGTCCCCTTCCTTCAAGCAAAAGCTCCCTGGGAGAAGGGATGGCACCCTGCCTGCAATGGGGCCCCAGCACCTAGCACATGGCAGCTCTGCTCCAGAGTAAACACGAGCATGGGCCCCTCAGCCTCCTCTGCAGGCTGTGGGCGGAGGCTCCCAGGACGCTGATATGAGGAGGGCAGCAGGAAAAGGGCTGGGCTACTGTGACATTTTTAGTAAAATATTCCCCAGCTAGAATATTCTAGAAATTAGCTTCTAAAGTTACCTCAAAGTGGAGTGCCCCCAGAGTCCACCCACAAGAGAGGAAGCTGGTGTGGAGGAAGCAGGCCTGTGAGCTGGAGGCCTGGCCACTCTGCCACAGCAGCTGTGTCACCTTCAGCAGGTGACTTGTGGTAGGGCTTGATGTCCTCAAATGTGTATGAATAAGATGAGCCCAGGGACTCTGAACCCCAAATGCACATTTGACCCACCTAGGAGGTTTAAAAATACGTGTGCACAGACCTCAGCCCAGACAATCTGAGCCAGTTTGTGGGGGGCCGGAGCAATGGGTTTTTTTGGTTTTTTTTTTTTGAGATGGAGTCTTGCTCTGTCACCCAGGCTGGAGTGCAGGGGCACGATCTTGGCTCACTGCAACCTCCGTCTCCTGGGTTCAAGCAATTCTCCTGCTTTAGCCTCCCGAGTAGCTGGGATTACAGGCATGTGCCACCACACCTGGCTAATATTTTGTATTTTTAGTAGAGACGAGGTTTCACTGTGTTAGCCAGGATGGTCTTGATCTCCTGACCTTGTGATCTGATCGCCTCGGCCTCCCAAAGTGCTGGGATTGCAGGCATGAGCCACTGCACCTGGCTGCAATGGTATTTAATTCTATTATAGAATAAAATACAGTGGTATTTTATTCTAGTATATAATTGTATAATTATATGTATTATATGATTCCATTCTAGCATGCAAGCCAGGGCCAGCAGCACTGGTCCGGGTAGTCTGTAAGGCCTTTTCAGGTGGCATAGTCGGACCGGCGGGGGTCAGGGGGTACCTCAGCACTGCGATGAACCTGTCCAGGTCTGGAACTGCCTTTGGGTACTGTTCCATGACTGAGGTGAGTGAGAAGCGTGGGGGGCCCCTGCTGAGGGGATAGGTGCACTCCCAGAATGCAGAACCTCTGTGTGGAGGGGCCTCTGCCCATCAAGTGCGGGGACTGCCCCTCAGCATCCCTGCCGGCCCCCAGCCTCTGCCCCAGCCTGTAGCCACAGAGAGTGTAGTAGTCTGCAAGGGCCACTGTTTAGCAATTCCAATTGTTCAAAAGTTCTTGAATGTGTCTCCTTGAAAAGAATTCCACCGACTGTTTCCCTTCTGTCCTCTGGAACCTCCCAGGAAGTCCCTCCCTTCCCCACATGGCTGCCTTGGGTGTTTCGAGACCATGAGGGTGCTGCGTGTGCTCCCCATCTTCTGCCCTCTCGCACATCTGACTTCCCGGCCCCACACATCCCTTGCCACTCCCTCTGCCTCTGGCCACACAGTGGAATCACTAGAGAGCTTCACAAAGACACGGATACCCGGGTGCCAGCCCCAGACCATTTTGTTTCATTTTGCTGGGGGCAGCCCAGGCCTGGGGTGGTTTTAAAGCTTGTCAGGTGATCCCAATGTGCGGCCAAGGTTGAGGACCCCTCCCTGGGGGCTCTGCAGAGGTCTGGTCCCACCTGGAGGGTGGCCTGAGCCAGCAGCCCCACCCCTGGCTCTCTCCACGATTTCCACCAATGCAGCTCCAGGCCACATCTCTGTGGGCAGCACCCTATCCTGTAACTCAGGCAGAGGCCCCCACTCTGTTACAGGCTTCAATGCAAAACAAAACAAAGTTCAAATGCAAGGACTTTAACTCTGTTAAATGTTTTACCCTTCGTTTCAGCATGTCTTCATGTCCAACAAGCTCTTTTATCAATGCTGGCTTTATCATGCGACAGAACAGACATGCTATGTAAATAGTTTAGCGTGCTTTCTGGGTCTTTGCTGAGATCACCAAGAAAAATGTTGAAGAGACAGGCCTGAGGCTGAAGGCCATGGCCCGCTCCTGGAGACCTTTTGCCAGGCTGGCGTGAGCGCTCTCCTCTCCCTCTCACAGTGTGGTCATCCAGCCTGCCCCGATTTCTCCAGAGCATACAAGTGCCTGGTCCACACGTCCTCGAGGCAACAAGTGATGCATTGCCAGATGCCTGGCTGGAATCAAGGTGTGCTGCCTTCACTAAACATTCTGCTTAGTTTTCAGTGTTCACGAACCATCTGCTCTAACATTCCAGGTGCTGCAGGACGTCAGTCTCAAGGTCATCGGTTCCTGAGACGGGAGCCTTACTGAAAAATTATAGCACGTGAGATCCAGAAGGTTCCCAGAAATGGCGCCCAGCTGTTCTCCACATTTTGCAAATCAGAAAGTTGAGACCCAGAGAGGTGACTTACCCAGGGTCTCACACCCTGAACCGGTCCTCTGGCTTTGGTCCTTTGCTTTCCCAACCTCCCTACCACAACACAGAGGTCTGTGGGAAAGAGAAGCAGGGGACAGTGGCCTTGGCTGGCTTGGAAAGACTTCCAGTGCAGGGTCCTTAGAGACCATGGTGCCACCTACCCACATTGTCTGTGGGCCTGGAGTTCATCTGCAGCCTAACACACAGCTTTCAAGCTGTACCAGAAACTCCTAGTGTAGCTCAGGGCCACCAAGAGGAGCAGTGAGGGGAGGCTGTCATGCTAGGCTTGTCCCTGCCTGGAACAGCAGGGACACCTCCTATACTTCATGTACGGGGCTCTATGTGAGACTTCCATTGAAATGAGCATGCTGCTGCTTAAAATAGGCTCACAAATATCCAATCTGTCCATTTTACAGGTAAGGACACTAAGGGTTCAGAGAGGGAATGTGATTTCCCTGAGGTCACACAGCAGGAGGTGGAGCTATGTTTAGAAATCAGGCCCTGTAACTCCCAAGCAAGATTTCTTGCAGTAGCTGGGAGCTGGGAACATGATGACACCATCTTGGGGTGATATGTCCCCAGCCTTGAAGGTCTTGGAAGTGCCAGGCTGGGTAGGTAGGGGAGATAAATGCCTGGTGTCTGCTCGCTGAGAGGGAAACTATGACCCTGGGGAAGACACTGGTATGAGCCCTTTCTCAAGGCTTATGGCCCACCAGGGACTGAGCAATGTAGTGCCCAGCGTCGGCTGGCAGAGGGAGCTGTAACCCGAGGCTTGGCTGCTGCAGGGCTGGCTCAGTGGGTCGCAGAGGAGAAAACTGGGCAAGAGGTCCAGAGCCACCAAAAGCTGTTCCACAGCAACGGCGAAGGAACACAGAATGCACAGTGGGGGCTGTGAGCGGGCAGGAGGCGTGGCAGGCCTGCAGGTCCACTGCTCAACAACCTGACCTCCTCAACGTCAGACCTACACAGCCGCGGTCTACCGTGACCGTCGGCCCCGGGCATCTGTAGCCACATGCCCTGCCCTTGGCTCCGCTGCCTTTGCAGCTTCTACAGGTTCTGGAGGCCAGAGAGGTGGGGAAGAAATGGACAGAGTGGCCTAGGCCTGGTCAGTGTCCATGCAGAGCAGGCCCCTAGCACCTGGAGCAACAGGCTTCTGGAAACTTCAGCTGCCCTGTGCTGCTGAGTGTCCCTTCCCATTCCCAGTAGTGACTCCTCTGGGGTTCAGCACATGGGACAGAAGGCCTGCCCTGGGGAAGTGCAAAAGAGGGGCGAGGCTAATGCCACCTGGGCTCCCTGGCCCTGCAGGTGAGTGAGGATGAAGGGGAGAAGGCTGGTCTGGCCAAGGAACAACTACAGGTTTTTTTTATTTTTGAGATAATGTGCTTATGCAGAAATATAAAGATTATGCGTATGATTTATCGAACACCTGCTATCTGCTCAGCAATGAGCCAAGTGATTTATATGGATGTTGCTAATTCCCATCACGAGCCACCAGATGAGGTGTAACCAGCCCCATTTACAAATGAGTAACTGAGGGTCAGAGATGAAAGAACTGGCCCTAGGTCACACAGCTGTAGGTGGCAGAACCAAGATGGGTGTCCCTCCAGAGGCGACAGACCCTCCTCCCAGTGTGTCAGGCTGCAGCTGGGCTCCAGGCCCACAGACGATGTGGGTAGGTGGCTCCATGGTCTCCAAGGGCCCTGCACTGGAAGTTTCTCCAAGCCAGCCAAGGCCACTGTCCCCTGCTTCTCTTTCCCACAGACCTCTGTGTTGTGGTAGGGAGTCTGAAAAAGCAAAGGGCCAAAGCCAGGAGACCTGGGTGCCGGTTCAGGGTGTGGGGCCCTGGGTAAGTCACCTCTCTGGGTCTCAACTTTCTGATTTGTAAAATGTGGAGAACAGCTGGGCACCATGGCTCATGCCTGCAATCCCAGCACTTTGAGAGACCGAGCTGGGCATAGTTTGAGACCATCCTGGCCAACAGGGTGAAACGTCAGCCTCTACTAAGAATACAAAATTAGCTGGCGTGGTGGTACACACCTATAATCCCAGCTACTCGGGAGGCTGAGGCAGGATAATTACTTGAACTTGGGAGGCAGAGGTTGCAGTGAGCTGAGATTATATCACCATATTCCAGCCTAGGCAACAGTGTAAGACTCTGTCTCAAAAAAAAAAAAAAAAAAAAAAAAAAAGCAAAGAACACTACTCCTTGTCTGGCCTGCATCTCAGGTTGTTGTGTGGACCCAATGAGAGGAAGAATTAGAAATCCTCTGAAGTCTACAGAAAACTGGAGAAAGACAGCTTCCATTTGTGGAGGTCCTCCTACCTGCCAGGTGCTTCGTAAGTGGGTCATGGGCGTCGCCTTGTTTTCAGACCTTAAGAGCTGGGGAAATGGTCCACATTATGCAGATGAAGAAGTCAGTGGACAGGGAAGTTAAGTAGCTCAGAGTTACATAGGAGCAGAGCCAGGGCTGGACCCAGGCCTTCTGAGGCCAAAGCCTCTGCTCCTCCCCTTCTCTAGACGGTGCCCAGCCCTGGAGTGGGAGGGGCTGTGCAGGACAGCAAGACTCTAGGACAGCCCACACTCAGCTCCTGCTGAGCGGAAGCAGGAGTGCCCTTGAGGTGGGGACTGCAGGGGCCCTTGCTGCTGAGGAGTCCCTCCTGGCTCCCCTCCTTCGGATTCTTGACTAGCGCAACCTGACAGAGTCACCCTGATTTCCTTTGGAGGCAGCCAGTAGGGAGAGTACAGGGAGAAATGGGAGCCAAAGACATTGCTCATCCTCAGGGAGACAGCTGGATGAGTGCATGTGCACACACACACACAGAGTCACTGTCTTGGACACCAAAATCCATGGGTGCTCAAGTTCCTGACATAAAATGGTACAATATTTGCACATAACCTATGCACATCCTCCCATATATTATACTTTAGCTCATCTTTAGTCTACTTATAATACCTCATACAGTATAAATGCTATGTAAATAGCTGGTACATTGCATTGCTCAGGGAATGATGACAAGGTTGTTCAGTGTAGACAAATGCAGTCGTCCATTTTTGGGGGATATTTTTTTATCTACAGTTGGTTGAATTCACGATGCAGAACCCATGGACCTGGAGGACTGACTACATACACACAAACACACATGCACACACACAAAGGAACAAATGCAGATACGTGCACACACACACATGCACAAGCACCCTGAACACATATATGTGCATACAACCCCAACCACATGGACCCAGATGCATGCAGACACATGTGGCACAGATGGCTTACACACTCACCCCTGCGTGCACACGGGGTGCATGCACATGCCTGAGCCCACACTCACACTCCTCCCAGGTCCCTGTTCCTGACAAGTTCATGTTGTCCCCAGGTATCTTCCTTCATGTTCCCTGGGGGAGAGACTGACCGTGGGATTCAGCCTTAGTTGCAGAGGGAAGGGGAGAGAAGAGAGCAGGGTAGGGCACAGGTGTGCAAAGGGTCAGCTAGCTCAGCCCAGGCAGTTACTGAAGACCTCTGTCAATGGGAGAGGGGTTCCAAGCCCTTCCACCCCGCCAGTCCCTGCACTGCAACTCACCTGCAGGCAGGCCACCCCGATGCCCACCGCCCCCATGAGCAGCAGGTGGTCGGCCAGGAACTGCTCCAGCTTGGTGAGGCAGCCTCCCTGTAAGAGATGGGCAGGTGACGTGGCCATGGGCCAGGAGCGAGGATGGGCAGGGAGGAAGGGTGGGCTGTCACTGCAGCAGAGGCTGAGGACAAGCCAGAGGACTCATGGGCTGGACCCAACCCTGAATTGGTCAGAGGCTACTTGAATGGCCTCAGGGGCATGCTGTGGTGTCCTAGACTCTCCAGTATGAGTTGCTTGTCCCAGGACTTTGTAGAGACCCTGGAAAGCTCCAGGCACTGTGGGCTTATGGCCAAGGAGCAGGTATGTCCTGCTTTTCCCATACCCATCTGCCTTTTGGGGGCTCCTGAACGGCCAGGCTGGGGCCCTCTCATCACCCCCAGCTTGAGCTTGGATGCTCACCTCCACCTTATAGATGTTGGAGGGGTGGGCCCGCCGGCCGCAGCGCACCACCACTGTCTTGCAGCAGCTGTCGGGCACCCAGCGGCCCTCGGCCTCCCGCGACAGGATGTATGTGCTGCGCTGCCAGTCGGCTGAGCTGGTGCTTCCGCAGCACTTGAACTGGAGGCAGAGGCAGAGGCTGGAGGTGAGAGGCCTGTGTAGGGTTCCAGGGCCGCAGGACACATTATTCAATACTAACCCGACCCCTGTTTGTCTGCCTGAACCATGGTTAGTATTTGTATCATGTGTTTTCCCTTCCCTTGCTTTGAGCAGAGAGCTGGTCACTCTAACACTCTTAGACTCAGTGCTAACTGCTTGCAGGACACCTGCTTGCCAGGTTTTTTTTTTTTTGTTTTTTTTTGTTTTTTTTTTTTTTTTCTGACTCATAGTCTCACTTTGTCACCCAAGCTGGAGTGCAGTGGTGCAATCTCAGCTCATTGCAACCTCCACCTCCTGGATTCAAGCGATTCTCCTGCCTCAGCCTCCCAAGTAGCTGGGATTACAGGCACACGCCACCACACCTGGCTAATTTTTGTATTTTTAGTAGAGACAGGGTTTCACCATGTTAACCAGGATGGTCTCAATCTGTGGACCTCGTGATCCGCCTGCCTTGGCCTCCCAAAGTGCTGGGATTACAGGTGTGAGTCTTTTTAGCCACACAAGTCCTTTAATGCCGGGTGACTTGGTGGCAGAGCAGGTCTGCAAGGTGAGTCCCCAGAGAGTGAGGCTGTGTACCACAGGGTGACAGAGCCCAGGGTGTGGGCAAAACCACAAGGTGGGGGAGTTTCCTGGCCACCCAGGAGTCAGGACACAGGGACAAGGATCCAGCCTGGCTAGAGGCTCCCGGCTCCCATTCAGGCTTTGACGTCTCAGAACCCCAGCCAGCCCACGGCACTGGCAGACCAGGGTCAGTCAGAGGGGCTGTCGTGAGTGCTAAGACCTGGGGCCGTCTGCACCACTCCAGGGCAGGGACGTGCCAGCCCAGTTGTAAAATGATTCCAAGACAGTGGACACCGGTTACTTCTTGCCTTTCCCAGTTGCAGCACTGAGATTCAAAGCCCCTGCACAGGACAGAACAGGCTGCTGTGAGGCTATCGCTGGTGTGTGTCTGGAGATGGGAGGGGTGGAGGTATGTTTAGATCAACTCACAAGAGGTTGCTGGGCAGCTGCTATGTGCCTGGAGTGAAGAACCCCGAGTAAGGCATGGGGCCTAGTCTCGGGTAGCTCAGCATCCACTGTCATGCAGTAGGAGGTAATAGAAGCTTATGTGTGGCACAGAGGAGGAAGGGGTTAGTGCTCTGTCCAGGGCCAGGAGAGAGCCACAGGGTGAACAGGGGCCCCAGGAATTGAGGAGAGTCTGACGGCCACACAGACAGCGCGGAGACAGGCACAGCGTGCACAAGGAGTCACGGGGGAACTGCGCATTCCACGTGACTCTGCCCGTCTGTGCTGGTTTCGCCGGATGGCTGTGTCATTTGTAAAGTGCAGACAACAAAAGTACCCCCATGCCAGGCTGTTGTGAGGACTGAAAGAGGTGACTCACATAAAGCACTTAGAAGAGAGCCTGCCGCCAAGTCAGTGGTGAAGGAGAGACGCTTACTTCCACCATCACTATTGTGTGAATACAGCATCGTGTGTCTGTCATTTACATCCACGTGGCGCTGCTGGAGGGCCCAGTGCTGGCCCTGGCTCTGCAGCCACTGCTTTCTCGGGGCTTGGTCTCCTGGCTGAGACGTGGCTTGGGGTTCTAAGTGTTCCTGGCCTATATGAGGGCGGTGTCTGCATGCACAGATGCCCTGCAGGTCTCCATCAGCGACCCAGCCTCCGCTCTTAGCTGTGCCTTTCCTCATCTGCCCCTAGCCCTGACCTGCTGCTCCCATCCTCTTCACTTAATCAAACCCCACCTCTGCTCCATGGGGGCCTCCCCACCTCCCCTGCTCTCTCTTCTGAGTGTGGTCCAGCCTTGCACTGACTGCTGTGTGTCCAGCTTCCCTGAGGGCAGGGATCCTGACCTGTTCCCTCTTTTTCTAGCACAGTTCCTCATAGGTGAGGCCCAGCGGGTGGAGTGCACACTTAGTTTGTACAGGGCTGACCAGCAGTGTGTGCTGCCTCATCTTGGTCCTGAGCTGAGCCCATGGGTGCAAGTGTGCCTGTGGGCATGCACTTGAGTGTATATGTGGGTCCCAGGCCACTATTTCAGAGAAGAGACTCCTCCGTGCAGCCCCCATTGGGAGCTGGGCCAGCGTCTTGGAGAGATGGGAGGGGCCCTGAGTCATGATGCCTCTGGGGCTCAGAGCTTGGTACTTCTACTTCCTCTACTTGCCTGACGTTCCCGGGGGGCAAGATCAAGGCCTCAGGTCTAGGGAGTGGGGGTGAGGAATAGGGTGGCAGAGAGAAGGGGGACCAGAGTGGGCAGGGGGCACTGCCTCGAATTATCTGACATGAACACTTCTGGATCCTGAGCAGCGCCGTCCAGGAGAACGTTCTGCAATGAAGGCGGCGTCCTACATCTGTCTGTGCTGTCCAATTGGAGCTCACTGGACACATGGGCTAACGAGCACTGGAAATGCGGTTGGTGTGACTGAGGAATTGAATGTTGTATTTAACCGAGCTGGAAACAGCCACATGTGGGTGGTGGTGGCTGCCGTATTGGACAGGACAGCTCTGAGGTCCATTTGCTCGTGTCCCCTGCGTCTGGTCAGGCCAGTGGGTGTCCCTGGACAGATTTGCTGCGACTCTTCTTGGAAAGGAGAAAAGCTTTCTGTCCCCCAGCATTCTGCCTGATGGTTTGCACTGGAAGGTTTTGGGGCAGCGTAACTGAAATTCTTCTGCTGGCTACAGCTCACTCTTATAGAACCGCAGCAGGCAGCTATCCGAGGAAGGAGGAAGGCAGCCCTACGGGTGGAAGCAGGCTGGGGAGGAGCTTCCTGGCCCAGATCTTGGCAGGAGATGGAGTTCTCCTGGCACAGACAGATTCTTGGCCAGGGAGGCCCCAGAGGCCCCAGAATGGGAAGGCAGAAGGGGTGGGATCTGGAGGAGGTCGTCGGGGAAGGAGAGGAACCGGGCTTCAGCAGGTACTTTTCATGTCGGGTGAGGACATCTACAGATGTGATCATATTTAATGCCCATATGCCCTAAAGAGGCTTCATTTTTAGGATGTGACATCTGAAGCTCAGAGAGGCTAAGTAACTTCCCTAGGGTCACACAGACGGGAAAGAACAGAGTCAGTGTTTGAACCCATGTGGGCCTGGCCTTCAAGGCCATGTGGGGCACGGCTTACATCCTGCTGGAGCCGGTCTACTGAGGCGGTGATCTGCGTGGCTCCCGGCTGCCCGTAGTTCTTGGTCAGAGTCTGGTTCAAGTGCTGCTTTAGTTCATCACTCAGCTGAGGAGGGAGGGAGTGAAGGCGCCATCAACGGGACCAGCCCCACCCTGCCCTGGCACCAGGCCCACTCCCAAGCCTCCCCAGCTAATTCTAGAATACTGTGGACTGCAGAGGATGCGATGATGCAGAGGTTTCTCAGCAGTGGAAGGGACCATCAGCCAGAGACAGTGCAGAAGACGGCCATGGAGAGGAGGTTGCAAAAACCGGGCCCCTACTTAGGGCAAAGGTGTAACGGACAGAGCTGAGAGGCTGGGGAGACGGCTCAGGTAAAGGGTCACATCCAGAAGCTGGTGGGTAGTGGCAGTGAGGCCAGACATAGGGTGCTTTAAAATGTCTGTTGATCTTAACTGTGATCATGAGGTGACACTGAAAATATTTACAGTTGGGCCGGGTGTGGTGACTCATGCCTGTAATCCCAGCACTTTGGGAGGCTGAGGCAGGTGGATCACCTGAGGGCAGGAGTTCGAGACCAGCCTGGCCAACATGGCAAACCCCGTCTCTACTGAAAAATACAAAAAATAGGTGGGCGTGGTGGCAGGCACCTACAATCCCAGCTACTCAGGAGGCTGAGGCAGGAGAATCACTTGAACCCGGGAGGCAGAGGTTTCAGTGAGCTGAGATTATGCCACTGCACTCCAGCCTGGGAGACAGAGCAAGACTCCATCTCAAAGGAAAAAAAAAAAAAATTATAACTTCAAGCACTGGCTTGAAAAACCAGCAGGGTTGCACTCTTTCTACCGGCCAAACATTACCCCAGTCGTGACCTCAAATCTCTGATTCAGAGGGCTCAAGTGGGGAGTGGATGGGACACACTCCATCCTTGTCCAAGCCAGGCAGGCAAGGCCTGATCCTGTTCAGGGTCTGGCATGTGATCCTGGCCCAGGCCTTTCTTCTTGGATGTCTCTGACAGATGGATTCATCCTCTAGACCATCCTTGGAAGGGGGGGAAGGATGAGCCAATGTCCCATGGGAAACTCCCATCCCCAGCTCCCACATGGAAGACATCAGCATCAACAGATGCAGCACAGAATTGCTGGAGCCGGGATGCAGGTGTGCGGGGGGATTGCCGGGGCCTGGGAAACAGGACCACCCCTGCGCCTGCCTCAGCTTCCCTCATCACAGTGCAAACCTCCCCACCCACACTGCTTCTTCAGGGCACTGACAGAGGATGCAGGAGGAGGAAATGTCACTTACCCTCTGGTAATACACGTGGGCCAAGACTCCCGCCACCAGTTCAACCAGGAAGATGACGAGCAACAGGCAGAAATACTAGGAGCAAGGAGAGAGGAGGGTCACCACTGGGATTGGGACGCTGCTATGACAGATGTTTCCCTACAGTGGTGGGGGCGGTAGAGATACCTGCTGGGACCCCTATCAAACATGCCATCTTCCTCCTGGCCGTACCAGCCTCACTGGCTGCTGGCACCAAGTTCCCCACTTACTCCTTCCCTCTTTGGTCAGCTGACAATTCAGTAATGCATCCATCCACCCAATAGGTATTAAATACCTGCTAGATGCCAGATGCCAGATGCCAGGTAGTGTAACTAAGACAACTAATACTCTCAACGTTATTGATGGTGGGAAGACAGATGAGTGATTGCAATGCTGTGTTACAAATGCAACTATGGGGTACGCTGTAGAAATGGTGGGAGGTTCCTGGTAGGGTGGGCAGTCAGAGAAGGCTTCCTGGAGGTGGTGACACCTAAGTAACATCTTTAAGGATTGAACAGGCATTTGCTAAGTGAAGGAGGGAAGCACATTCTAGGAAGAAGGGAGGACAAGTGAAAAGCCTGGAGTTTGCAGGAAGCATGGGGCATTTGCCTTCAGGGAGTGGAGAATGCCCATGTAGCTGGAGTGCAGGGACCAGGGTGGACTCTGGCAACCAAGCCTTAGGAAAAAGCAAATCAGAGGTCCAGGGAAGGCAGGTGATTCCTGTGTTGTCTTTCAGCCCCAATGCCCATTTCCCGTCCTTCATGCCCCTGCAGGGGTTCTCATTCCTGCTCCGCCACTCACAGCCTTGCTGCTGCTGCTGGCTTCCCAGCCCTGCACTCAAGTGTGACCTGTAGGAGGACATGGGCCCTGCTTCCTTCTCACTCCCCCACTGGCTTGCACAGTCAGGGAGGCTCCTGGGATCCTGGTCGACCAACTCTGCTTGCAGGAGCAACAGGTCTAGAAAGCACGTTGGGCCTCCCTCTCTCCCCACCCTGGAAGAGCAGGGATGAAGCCAGCTACAGGCAGCCACAGAGCTCCCAGACAGGGACAAGGGAAGAGAAGAGAGGGGGAGCACTGCTGATCGAAATTGGCCCCACTGCGGGGAAGCTCAGCCTGACTAATGAGCACCTCCGACCTGGGCTGCCCCAGGCACTGCCTGCCCACCCAGCCACAGCAGGGCAGCTACCCATGGTCCCTGAGATGGCTGGATTCTAGGGAAGACCCAGCCTGTGGGTGAGACTGAGACCCTAGGGCTCACTCAGCAGGCAAAGGAGTGTGGGCAGAAGGGATATGGTGGTGGGTGGTGGTGGTGCCCAGGACAGACGGGCTGCTGGGCATTTCAGGGGCAACCTTATTCATGGGCCCATGGGCCTCGCCCAACCATCTCCTGCACCACTCAGCAGCGAGCCTGGCATGGGCAGGGATTAAGGAATACAGGGGAGGGGCCATTTCTTTTCACAGGGAAAGAACTGTGCCTGAGAGCAAGGCTTCCTTTCAAAAGAAGTGAATTACCCCCCTCCTCATTACAATTTTGCTGTGTCCTATAATCTCCCAGAGTCAGGGACACAGGGAGACTTTCCAGTCTCAGAATAACAGCGTCAGGCCTAGCCCCATCATTTATGGGGCCTGGGCCAAGAGCACAAAAGCAAGGTCCCTGCCCCTTCCTTGCCTACCCCAGGCTCTTCGCTGCACCAAGGAAAACCTCCAGCCGAGAGCCCTGTCTGCCCCTCCCCAGGGTCAGATGCCTGTTGGCCAGGGGTGTGGAGAGGGCTGGGTGTGGTGCAGGCTAGGGGCACACATGCTAGGGGTCTAGTCAGCCTCAGGACATGCTTGCAGGTGCTGCATGCAGGCACAGGTCTTCTGGACAGAGGATTTAAGCTCCTGGGTCCCCGCTAGGAGGTCAGGAAGTGGGGAAGGGAGTTGCAGATTCCACAAGGGCACATTCCCTCCGCCCTATGGACTTTCCACTCCCTGGGGAGGAGTGTGGATGGAGGAGGGCCCCAGGCCAGGGCCCTGGGTCTGTGTGTGGTACTGAGTGGTATACAGGGTAAGCTGAGGCAGGAGACTGAAGAGAGGGTCTGTGGATGGTCCCTCTGCTTGAGGAGCCTCTGGGAAGCAGGGCCTGACACTGAGGAAGGCTGGGGGAAATGTCCGTGAACTTGGGTTGGGTCCAGTCTCCACCACATGCTGGCTCTAGCTGGGTGGCTGCTAATGCTTTGGTGCCAATTAGAAAAACGTGGCTCAGCAAGAGTTGCATGGGCTGGATTTCAGCCTTCTCTGGTCCCCTCGGGTAGGATGCAAACTTTAGGGCCAATGAGGACCCAACGAGAGGGGAAATGTGCTTTCCAGTGATCTGACCTGTCTCCTGCCTTCCCAGAGCTCCAGGTAACACAGCATGAGGGGTGTGGTCCTTGTCAGCCAGTGGCAGGCACAGCCAGCCCATGCCAGGTGTGGTCCCCTGTGAGCCGCTCAGCCCATCGGACAGAACATGGCTACACATTCACCCTGACCCCACCCAGAAGGCCCTCCCCTGCCACAAGCTGCTGGGCCCTGCAGCTCCTCTCTGACATGCATGCCCCTCCTGCCTGCTCCAAACTTCCCTCCACCACCCCCAACTATGGTGCTGAAGCCGACTCCCTCCCACTGCACAGGACCTAAAGGCACTGATGCTAGTTGCTCCCAGAGCCCACTGGGGCATGGGAAGAAGAGGTGATGGAGCGCCCCTAACTGACAGGAACACCCAGGCTGCTGGCAGCTAGGAGGGTCCATCCTGGCATTTCAACATCTTCCTTCTTTCCATCACCACCGTGGGCTGTGAGTCAGGCCCAGAGGATACTCCTGGATAGCTGGCAGTGTCATGCTGCTTCTTGGGGTAAGTCACTGCCCCAGTTGCTATTAAAGACAGGGTGGGGAACAGGGAGGATGGGGAGGCAGAGATACTGAACTTCGCCCGTTGGTTTAGTGGCTGGATAAGGCAGTACATGCTATTCCACAGGCCTGTTCGGAGGCATCAGACAGGCTCTCTGACTTGCTGGAGTGGTCAGGAGGAGGGGAAGGCGCTCGGCAGGGGCGGCGGTGTATGGGGATAGCCCTCTCCAGCTTCAGTGTGTAAAGATGCCTAGGAGGGGACTGAGGGCGGGCCTGGGGCTTCAAGGGCACTAAGGCTGGGTGCTGGTGGGCACAGGTGCTGGTTCCAGGCAGCAGCTTCTACAGCAGGGAGGCTGCAGGTGTGTGCCTCACCTGGGCAGGTGTGACGGACCCAGGAGGCGGTGAGACAGGCCCAGATCATCAAGATTCAGCTGGGGGAGGTCATGGGCTCTGACAAACCCCTCACCCCTGCCCTGACACTCTGCAGTTTACCCAGGCTTTCCTGACTCCCTGGGTCTGGCGGGATCATCTCAGGGCCCCTGCAGCCCACGCTGGCTCTGTGTGCAAAGCTGCGAAGTGTTCCTGGCGTTGCTGCACACAGTTCTCTTCACACAGGCTGAGCGTCCAGCCTTCAGGCCTTTGCCCTGCCTGTCCCTCTGCCTGGAATGCAGGGGCCTACCTGTCCTTCCATACCTGGCTCGGCTCAGACATGGCTCCACCAGGCCATCCTTGGGCGGGAGCACCTGCCACTCCCTGCCATCGGAATGCCTGCAGCGCGCGTCTGCTGTCTCCTGACACCTGCACTCTCTGCTTTGCGTCTTCTCTCCTCAGCTGGACTGGGCTTCACCTATGTGTCCCTCCCCTGCCTGCTGTGCGGTTCCTCAGTGCAGGTCATCACTGGACAAGAGACACAACTTTCCCCATCGCTCTGTAGCAGTACTTTTGCTACAGGTGTTACCACTCTGTCCCCTGGAACTATGAGCTTCGAGGGAATAGGGACCACATCTGAGGTTGCTTCTGGCTCCTCCACCGTGCCTGGTATGGTGCTGGGGTATACTTTCTAACTGAGTACACCTATGAGACAGCAGGGCCAGCTGGAGCATGCCAGCCCCATGCTGGGGACAGTAGCTTCATCTTTTTCTGATCTGAGTGTAGCACAGAACAATTACTATAGTTAAATTTGCACCAGTGGTCCTCAGCCTGGCACAATTTTGCACCCAGTGGGTATCTGGCAAAAGGAGTATCTAGAGGGTCGAGGCCTGGATGCTAAGCATCCTACTGGGTGCAGGGCAGTCTCCTGCAGTGAAGAATGATCTGGCCCAAAATGCCAGTAGTGCCGAGGTTGCAAAATCCTGGGTCGCACATTTACCTTCAGATTCTCAGGCTGATGCTGAGACTTGATTTGCTTATGTTTCACTCTTGTTGCCCAGGCTGGAGTGCAATGGCATGATCTCTGCTGCAACCTCCACCGGCTGAGTTCAAGCGATTCTCCTGCCTCAGTCTTCTGAGTAGCTGGGATTACAGGTGCCTGCCACCACCCTCGGTTAATTTTTTGTATTTTTAGTAGAGATGGGGTCACACCATGATGGCCAGGCTGGTCTTGAACTCCTGACCTCAGGTGATCTGCCTGCCTTGGCCTCCCAAAGTGCTGGAATTACAGGTGTGAGCCACTGCACCCATCCCCAAGAAATGTTACCTAGCTCCTGAGGAGCTGGAAACAAACATGGATAGACTTGCATAGCGCTGTACCTGCCTGGGAGGGCAGGAGGCAGGAGGCTGCTGGCCTCGACACAAGGAGGGATCAGGGAAGCCTATATTGCTTCAGCTCACATCCCCATGGGACCCAGGAGCTGGAATTCCATGAGACCAGGCATATCCCAAGAGTTCTGAATGCTTCCTTAGGGACCATCTGTTTTCTGAAGCAGCTGTGGATTCTTCCAGTTGCCTCAATGAGCTGATGAGGGGTGTGATGCCATAAGGTTTGTGTAAGGGGTTGACTCTAGGAAGCATGAAGAAGGTTCTGGAAATACTCTTTGCTGTCTTTAAGTTGGGTTTGGTCTTTTTTGAATTAGTATACAAAACTCAATAATAAGAAATTCTCAGATAGCCCATATATCCATGTAGTTAAAATTCACTGGACCTCATGCTGTCCTGTTTTCCCAGCTCACTGTGCCAGGGAGGGCCCACACTCCACCAACACAGTCCAGAATTCTCTTCAGGGAGCCCCCAGAATCACTGGCCCATGGCTTAGGAGGCAATACCTCAACTCCGAGTGGGCTGGCCTTGCTTCTCAAAACTTAGTAGGGGAGCAGAGGACATGCAGGTTTTCTGTAGTGGAAGCAATAGACAGGCATCCCTTCCAGCAAAAGAAACAAAACCAGCCCTTCCTTGGCAGAGGCAGTGCCTTACTCATCTGCGCAGCCCGGCACATGGTTCCCACATGTAACAGTAACAGCCCACGTGTACAAGCTCTCCAGAGACTAGCGCCCCTCGCAAGCATGTCTCTCCCATCCACCCTCTGGGGAGAGTACTAAGCATTGCTCATCACATTGCCACGTGGGCACGAGCATCAGCCTCACTTCACAGATGAGGACAGGAGCCTAGAGAAGCTAAGTAGCTTGCTGGAGGTCACACAGCAAGTACGTGGTGAGTAAGGAACAGAACCCAGGAGTTCCAGCTACAGAACCTGTGCTCAGGCCTGCTGCGTGGTGCTGTCCCCACTAAATGGAGGAGGGCTGGACAGATGAGCTCACTGGGCTTGCTTAGGGTGGGTCCAGCATTTTAGGCTAGGTATGCTTCAGGTGAACACAGGGGTGTCAATGCTCCCCCGCAAAGGACAGGGTATCAGGAGAGGTGAGGCACGAGTAGGTGAAGATGGAGGGAATAGAGGGAAGCACTCCCTTGGTGCACAAGCATCCATCACTGCCTTGTGGTCAGTCCCCTTCTAGTTGTCCTGGGCACCAGTGGGGCAGGCAAGAGATGTTCCCAGTGGTCCCTCCCCCAGGCAGCAGGCCTTCCTCTTTGTCAAGAATGGCACAAGAGCATCTTTCGCCTGCTTCTCCCTGCTCCTCCACCCCGTGGTCCATCCTGGGTTCATGACCATGGATTCTAGTGCCTGTTTCTGCCCCCTCCGCCCTTTACTTTTTCAGCCCAGTCCGCTCTTCTTACCTCAGAAGCTAGTCACTGTTGTACAGGCCTGTGAAACACTCCTGTGTGTGCACAGAGAGCCGTGCACAGCAAAGCCTCCAGCCTCTGTGCCTTTTGCTCTCACTGTTCCTCCTGCCTGGAATTCCCTGCCCTGACCCCATCTGTGTTCTATTTATCGGCTGCTCAGCCACCAACACTCTCAGCTTAGGCACAGCCTCCATGCATCCCTTCCTGAGCCAGAAGTTTCTCAGCATGGTCTCATTGCTAGCATCCTTGTTTCTGAGCCTCCCTCTGACTCTGGTGCCTCTCTGCTTATCTTACCCCTGGGCCTGTGTATAGGCTGATCCCCGCTTGCCCTCCTGGCTCTGATCTGTACCTCATTCTGCCTTCATGGTTCCTGTGCCCTTCATGTGACCTGAACCTTCCCTGCTGATCTCCAGCCCCACTGTGGTTTCTGTGACTGGCCTGCCCCTACAGATCCAGGGCTGGCTGTCTGTCCTTCCAAAAGCGACCCCCTATGCTTGGTCTGATGGAAACAGATAATGAGAATTCCAAAGAAAGCTCCTGTAGCATCTGCCCCAGAGCCCTCAGTAAGAACTATCCCATTTCAAAATATGCCAAACTAGGGTAGCGTGTTAAGCATAGAATGGGATCCAAACATTCATCTTTCTCCCTGTACAAAAATGATTTTATTTCCCATTAATTCTTTAATGGAACAGTTTGAACTAGAAGCAAAATTAGATACTTTCTAAAACTATAGATCCAAAGTGAAGCTAGAATAGCAAAGCACTCTCTGAACCAAACCAATTTTTTTTTTTTAGCATGAGGCATTGCAGGAAATATGCAGAAATATTTCACTGTGACATTAAGGTGAGTGATTAAAAATTGAGTCCTTTTTTTTTTTTTTTTTTTTTTGAGATAGGTTCTTACTTTGCCACCCTGGCTAGAGTGCAATGGTACAATCACGGCTCACTGTAGCCTTGAACTCCTGGGCTCAAGTGATCATCCTATCTCCTAAGTAGCTGGGAGTACAGGTGCATACCACCATGCCTGGCTAATTAAAAAAAGTTGTTTTTTTTGTAAGATGGGGTCTCACCATGTTGCTCAGGCTGGTCTTGAACTCCTGGCCTCAAGCAATCCTCCCAGCCTGGCCTCCAAAAGGCTAGGGTTATAAGCATGAGCCACCATGCCCCCTGCCAGAAATTGAGTGTTTTGTTGGACTTACATCATGTGGGGGCAAGCTGAGCCCCAGATAGAGATTTTGGGGGCAGATCCACTGGTGCATAAGAGACAGGGCAGCTCAGCATCAGCTGGTGCCGTCTTTAAGGTAAGTTTGAAGAACTTTATGACATTTGGACTTTCAAAATTTCTCCATTAATTCTGCCACAAAGAAGGGAGCTTCACTGAAGCATTCCTTTTCTGTATGTCCAACCATTCTGCATAGAGATAGTCAGGGTTTGTGAAGCTTCCTGCCAAACCACAGCCAGACAGTCAAGGCAGTCCAGGCAGGCTGGGATGAGAGAGAGGTACTAGCCTATTCTCAGAACGGGGTGGCAACAGCCAAAGAAAACCCAAGACACTGCCAAGGTTAAGTTGCAGGGAGGAGAGCCCAGCCCGAGGCTCCCAGCTGGCTGTGTGTGTGAGAGGATTACAGAGGAAGCCAGAGGGAGGGGCAGGGAGCTCAGAACCACTGCCAAACGGGAAAAGTGAAGCCAGCTGTTTCAGCGGCAATGATCTCAGGTGAATTGTTTTCTGGCAATTAACCATTAACTGCAGTCAGCTCAGAGGTGCAGCTGCCCACCCGTTTGTGCTGAGAAGAGAGGATGCGGATTTGGGAGCCTTCAGCCACTCCTGTCACTGTTACATGGATAGAGGTAACCTCTACCCCTCCTGGCCCCAGCCCAGGGCTCAACGCCTGGGTCGTCCAGCTGCAGGCACACCAGCAGTTGGTATTCAGCCATTCCACCTGAATAGCTGTACAGTGAGGGCTCAAGAGTGTGCTCTGGCCAATGTCCAACACTGACATGTGGTTCTGGGAGCAGAAAAGGGAGCCAGGGCTGGGGTGAAGAGAGCTGGTGGGCAGAGTGAGAGCAGCTGGAAGAGGCAGGGAGGGAAAAAAAACTGGGTCTTGAGGAGGCAGCAAGTCTTCTAGAGGCACATCAAGAAAATGAGCCCCTTCAGTGTCCCAGCCCAAATGTTGGGGGTCTAACGGGATCACACTGTGTGTGTTCTGGGGGGCAGAGAGGGTCACAGAGGGAGAACACAGTTCCAGAACTGCAAGCCAGAGACAGGCATCTACTAGGCTTCAAGCCAGGATTACCGAGAGCCCAGTCTGAACAGGCTGAGCGGGAGCGGCACCCAGAGTTGGCAGCAGGGCCTGGCCAGCTGGCTGGGGGAAATGAGGGCCAAACCCCCATAGGGAGACACGGCCCAGGGAATTCAGAGGATGCGGGTGTCCAGTGGATTCAGGCATGAGGAAAGTGACCAATTGCCACTTCCTCCCTGAACCCTGGAAGGACCCAGACTTTCCTTTTGGCTGTCTTCTTGCAGGCTGTGGGAGAGACAGTACAGCCTGCAGGCACCTGTGCAAGGGGCAGTGGCAGGGACACCAGGACAGGGCTGGCGATGGGTTCCTAGCAGTGGTAATTAATTCTAGGACAAGACTGGCTATGGGTGGAAACGGAAGGCTCCCAAGGACAAGGAGGGAAGAGGACAGCCTGGAAGCTAGGGAAAGCCCAGAGAGGTCAGAGCCTCTGACCAAATCCAATACAAATTTAAATCACCTGCATGGCCCTTTGCCTTTTAGTACGGGCGCCTCGTGTTCCTCATTAGACTCCAAGCCTAGAACTGGATCAGAGTCCCCTTTTCCCTCTTTTCCTTCTCACCCTGCCTTCTGTCCAGCAGAGCAGGACATGCCAGGAATGTGCTAGAAATACTTGTGGATGTTGATGAATTAGGCAGTCCCATCAATGCAATATGGAGCATCCATTAAAGAAAATTGGAGGAAGGTGGTGGTGGAAGCTAATTGGCTGTAGAACCACCCCATCGAGAAAATGCTGCTGGATTGTGGTGATCAGGCACACCTGCTGCAGCCTGAGATGGGTGGATGTCCACACAGACCCTATGAGTCTCTTGAGCAGCCAGTTCTTAGAGATGTCTACATCCTTCTTCCCAAGGAGCCTCCAGGGTTCCAAGGCCACCTGGTCCATTTCCTGCCTGCATTGCATAAGCCACGGTGGATGAGGAAACACTTATGCTGGAGAGAGGTCGGGGCTCCCCAAGCCTTGGCTGTAGAATGCTCCCTTCTACTGCATGGTGGGGGCAGCTGACTGAAAGGTTAAAGAGCCATCAGACAAGGCAAGGCCCACCCTGGAGCTGGGTGGCTGGTGGAACAACACATCAGAACTTGCAGGTAAGAAATGGGCTAGGGAGGACACAGTCCATTTCCCCTCACCCTGAACTTCCCACCAGCACCAGCGACTTCAGAGGATGTGGCCCAGCTCAGGTTGCAAGGCCCCAGGAGCCACAGGGCTTAGAAAAACCCTTATTTATTTAGGTTCCTTCTTCAGGGAGCTTGGTCATGGTGATGGCAGTGGTGATATGAAAGTTCATTACAGCCACATTTTTACTGTCTTTTTATAATGTGATTCTCTTCCTAAGACCTGAAAATACAACTTCATTATCCTCACATCATCCTGTATAAAATGGCAACACGAGGAGGCAGGCAGAGGCTGAGTGACTTACCCCAGGTCCCAGAGCAAGCTGGGCAAGCTACGGGAAAACCAGCTTCTGAGCCCAAGCCCAGATATTTTCACCTTTGATTGTGGACCTTAGTGCCCTGGTTGACCAAGTCTTGGCCTATTTGATGGAGGTATGGCAATTCTGGATCCCCTAGTTTTCAGAAATTGGTTTTTAGAATTTTTTATGTTTTAATCCATCCCCTAAATAGAAAAGAACCCCCAATAAAGACCCAGTTTAGTCTGAATCATCCACCATGATCTTCATTTGGCTTAAAATATAAAAGTTTTCAGAGTTCCCATTCAAAACTCTAAAAATATCCCTCTCTTTTGATGTAGGTAGCCTCTGTCCTGGTCATTGGCCTTAGGCTCAGATGGCCTGAATTATCTCTCTTATGCAGTCTTTGCTAAACAAGATCTGGTGTGAATAATTTAAGCCCCATTCCTGTTCCTTCTCAGCAGATTTCCAATATCAAGCTGATCATCATTTCGGCACCAGCAGAGATGTGCTATTTCTGTCCCCGATGGCCACTTCCTTCTTGGGAAAGTGACCCTGAGGTGCTGCAGATGAGCTAGGAGGAAGGGTTGTCCCAGGACAGACGTTGTGCCTGAGTGGAAGCTGGACGGTCCCCTTCTGGGTCATTCCTTGGTAACTCCTCCCCTCCTCCTCCTGATCCAAGATAGATGCACATCATTCAGACGCCTGGTCTTTCACCTTTCCCTCTCCTCTGGGACTGCTTTGTCTAGTGATAGACCCACTGCCCTTCTCCTTTGGAGCTTCCCTCACCTGTCGGCTGATTCAAGATTTTAAATGGAAGTTAGACATGGAGGGGACAAAATGAAATGAAACCGAGAAGGAACTGCTAAGAGCCATACAGCACTTTTACACTGCCTTAACCACACCACTGGACTCTAAATGGGAGCCTGGGTTTAAAAATTCCTACTGTGTGAGCACAAGAAAGGTAATAGGTTAACGTTCTTGGTTTAAACAATCAAGTGCTTGATGCTTCAGGGGCTGCTGGGCCCGGATGTGGATTAGTCACGATCTCCTGCTTTACCTCCTGCCCTGTTCTTGGGCCGGTTCCGTCATTGGTTCTTTCACAGAGGGGCAGAGAAAGCAAAGAAAGCAGATTCTTGGCCATGGAGTTTGCTGTTTAGCAAACTAGCACCCCAGCAGAGATGCCTGTCTCCACAGTCCTGTGTTGGTGGCTGAGCGCATGTGTGCGTGCATAGGCATGTGTACGCATGAATGTGTGTGTGTGCATGCACACTTTTTTCTGACCAGAGTTTCAAGCTGTTGCCTCCCTGATGTGTCTGTTAGTGACTTAGACCAGAGAGATCATCAGTTCTGTGTGGGCTGGGAGTGAACACAGGCAGGTCGCTATAGGAGGGAGTAAAGTGGAACTGAAAAGAAGCAGGGAATCTTGTACCAGCCTGTCCAACAGTTGCTGTGCCCCAGCCATGCCTCAAGCCCCAGAGGGATGACAAGGCTCACTGCTGACGCCCCGAAGTGCAGAAGGTTATGGCAAGAGGTACGCAGCAAGCCTTTAGGCAAACACAAGGCCCTGACCTTCACTGCCTTCACTGACTCTCCACATCTCTCCTGCATGCCCCGGGCACAGGGCTTGGTTCCCTATGGGCAGTTCATCCAGACTAAGTGACAGTCAGGTTGAGATGCAGAGGCTGAAGACATTCATTCTTCATGGATCAGCCTGGATGGCAGGACAGATTTCATGAATGGATGGTGTAAGAGGAAGTGAGGAATGGGAGGCTGTGCTCAGTGGCTTGGAGAGCACAGTGTGGTCAGGTGCTAAAGCTTAGGCTTCCCATCTGGCCTTTGAGATGGCCAAGGCTAAGAGCTCCTATGATTACACTCTTCTCCAAAAAATCTGATAAATCTGAGTGTCTCCCACTAATTCCTGGGTGACCCACCCACTCACCCAGCCGGTGTGTTTCAGCCGGTAACCTTTGAATGGAGCACTGGACTCTGATCCTCAAGTACCCTTCTAAACTGAATATGCTCTCAACCAGGTGTGCTGTTCTTTCCTTACTATAATGGGAGCAAGGAAGCACTTGGATGCCTGAGGCTTCTAGGGTCCCCCCATATGCCCTTGTCTCCTGCCCTAGTGTTCTGAGCTAGGTGCTGCAGGGAGCCCTCCCTTGTTACCGGCCAGACCTCCGAAAGCTACCGCTCCATGAAGACCTCTGCAGAGGTGGAGAGCAGGGTGTGCCCTGCACGCATCCTCCCCCTTGGCCTCTGGTCCCTCTGCTTCCCATCAGGCTTGGCCTCCCCACGGAAGCAGATTCTTGGAGGTGATTCCAATGGACTGCAACACGCAGTCCAGCTCCAGCCATTACTTGCTCTACATCTCAGCCAGTTTCCTCATCTGGAGAATGGGGGTGAATATGACCTCTTTGGACACAGAATAGTGTGGTTTGTCCGAGCGCGGGCTTGGAGGCAGACCGCATACTGCTCATCAGCAGTGTGTATCATGCATTTTAAAACTTCGCGTTTTCCTGCTGCCTCCACATCCCTATATGCGGGCTGTGTGCACCTGCTGGGGTGACCAGGTGCACCAGTGTGATAGGGCTGGCACTGCTACAAGTTCCCCTTGCTACCCTCCCGTGTGACCCAGTGACATTCAAATGCACCAGTGGACTCTCCTGCCTTTTCTTATGGCTCCACCATGACCCCTAGTGAAAGGGTCTCACCCACTGTCTGTCCCCTGCCTGCTTGAGGGAGCCCTTGTCTTTGGCTCACCTCCTGTGTGACACCCCCCCCCGCCCAGTGGGGTGTGCAGTGATTCTGTCTAGGACAGGGGTGTCTGATCTTTTGGCTTCCCTGGGCCACACATAAAACATGCTAACGATAGCTCATGAGCTAAAAAAAAAAAAAATCCCCCCAAAATCTCGTAACATTTAGAGAAAGTTTACAGATTTGTGTTGGGCTGCATTCCAAGCCGTCCTGGGCTGCATGGGCCACAGGTTGGACAAGCTAGGTCTAGGACCTAACAGTCTGATAACTCTGCTGTCCTGTGCCTCTCCTGTGACCTCTGTGGCCACACCTTACTGACCATCACCTAAAGGAACACAACCGCCAGATGACTCTGGTCAAATTGCTTCACCCACCTCTGCTCTCAGTTGCCTC
The DNA here is from genome assembly GCF_009761245.1 of Sapajus apella. NCBI lineage: Eukaryota > Metazoa > Chordata > Mammalia > Primates > Cebidae > Sapajus > Sapajus apella. Next base: position 113,384 of record NW_022437123.1, read on the forward strand.
CCTGTGCATACACATAACAAGAGTTGCTGGGCTGGGCACAGTGGCTCACACCTGTAATCACAGCACTTTGGGAGCTGAGACAGGTGGATCATGAGGTCAGGAATTCAAGACCAACTGGGTCAACATGGTGAAACCCTGTGTCTAGTAAAAATACAAAAAAGTTAGCTGGGCATGGTGGCAAGCACCTATAATCTCAGCTACTCAGGAGGCTGAGGCACAGAATTGCTTGAACCTAGGAGGCGGAGGCTGCAGTGAGCTGAGATTGTGCCACTGCACTCCAGCCTAGATGACAGAATGAGGCTCTGTCTCAAAAAAATTGCTGCTCTTTGGGGCGGGACGCGGACTGAGTGAGTTGATGTGCATGAATGTTGAGCACAATGCTTGCTCCGCACAGAGTTCAGATTACTGGGACTTTGCAGGTTGCTGTAGTGAGGATAGAGTGAGGTGACTCTAGTGAATGGCGGTCATTTGTGTTCTAATTGGGCTCAGGGAGGAATGCAGGGCCTGTTTCTCAGTGCTGCAGGAGGACCACTGGCCTCTACCGGCTCCACAGAACCAGGACAGATGGTCTGGGTCAGAAGGAAGGCGCTTGGTGAGGGCTTCTGAATTCCTTCTTGGGTTGTCCAGAGGTGAGTCTTGTCCTCCCTCAGCAAGATGACCTGACAGAAGGAAGCAAGTAAGAGCACAAGGCTCAGCAGCCTGCTCATGGGCAGACCTCCAGGTGTCAGGGCCAGAGGCTCAGCCTAAAGCCTGAGGCCAAGCTGAAGGCCCTGCTTGCTAAGGGGTGCAGAGCCGGCCAGGACAGGCAGGCTTGCTGACATTGCAGAGGAGAAGGGTCTCTCTCTGGGCCCAACTGTACTGGTCCCCATAAGCCTCGGACCCCATAAGGTCTGGTCAGTGCCACACAGAGGGAACACCCCCAGGCTGCGCTACATGCCTGGTTTTACTCAGTCACATCACATGCCTTCATCCAGATAAGTTGGTCAGATCTGGGATGTGCCACATGGCTCTCAGGGGCCTCGGCTGACCGACTGCATTGCCCTGCTGGAAATCCTCACGGTAGGCCCCATGTAGGAGTAGGTGGTGGTGTGGCTGGCTCTCTGCTAGAAAAGAGCTCAAAACCCATACTCTGGGGGCCTTCACTTTAGGAGACAAATCAACCCATGTGAACACATGGGCCTAATTTAGATTCTAACTCAAACATAAATAAAACAACAATGGTTTGTGGGTCAACTGGGAAGATGTGAAATTCCTGGTTATTTTGTGATATTAAGGAATGACTGTTAATGGTTTTGAAGTGTGATAATGGTAATGTTATATTTTCTAAAAGAGGGTCCTTAAGTTTTAGAGGTACACACTAAAACATTGACAGATGACAGGCTGTCGGGGACCATTTCAGAATCCCCTGGTGTTAGGAAGTGGGCAGGTGAGGGTGTGGACAGAACCAGGACTGGCTTTGAGATGGTAACTGTTGAGCTCTGGGTGACGGAAAGACAGAGCTTCATGAAAAGCACACTTTATTTGTGCATATCTTTGAAAGTTGCCATAATAAAATCTAGAAGGAGGAGGAGGAAGATGAGGGAGGAGGGAGAAGGGGAGAGGGGAGAAGTAGGAGGAGGAGAAGGAAAAGGGATAAGGAGGAGGGGAAGGGTAAGTAGAGGAAGGAGAAGGAGTGGAGCAGGAAGAAGAGGAGATGAAGAAATAGAGGGAGGAAGGGGCCGAAGGGGAGTGGGAGGAGACGGACATGGAGGTGTGGGGTAGGAGCTGCTGCTGCAGTGACCCAGATGGCCCTGCTTGTTTAGGTCTAAGAAACTGGAGACCATCGTAAACAGGAGATGCCACCCTGTCTCTGGCTCTCCCACAGCCTCAGCCCCTCCCATTCCAGGGCTGGGGCCCCTCTCACTTGCTGGGAAGCCAACTGAGTGGTGCAGGGCTCCCCCTCCCTGTAGAGCACAGGGCAGGCACTGACCGTGGAGAGGCAGCCCTTCTGCTCCCGGAGGATGGTACCGAAGCCGAGGAAGCCGGTGGCCATGACAAGTGCGCCCGCGAAGATAAGGATGTAGGCGGAGGTGGCAAAGGTGCTAGAGGCCAGGACGCTGAGGTAGCCACTCTTCTCCACCAGGGTCCAGATGCCCACGGCCAGGACGGCTGCTCCCCCGACCTGCAGGACACCACTGAGTTAGAGCAGGGGGCGGGCGGGGGCCTCAGCAGCTACCATTCATTCAGTGCCCACAGGGTGCCAGGGTCTTCTCCTGCACTGGCTCAGTCAGTGAGAATGGCGTGGTTATCCAATTTTATAGATGAGGAAACTGAGGCTGAGAGAGGTTAGGAGACTTGTTCAAGATAAGCAACCTGAAGAGCCAGGTTTTGAGTCCAGGTCTGTGAATTCAGTGCTTTTTACTGTGGTGGCCTATTGCATATGAGGCCGGGGAGAGGACAGCAGTTTCAGGGTTGACCAACATATCTGAGACCCTTCACCTCCCAGCTTTTCACCTCCCCAACTCCTGCCACCCCCGGCTCCTCTCCCCTCAGTGCACTCCCTCCCCCTGCCCCACTTCCCTCCCCCCGCCCCACTTCCCCAGTGGGACTGAGCAACACCCCTTGTTTAAACCTTATGTTTGCCGATTGGGGAAGCACAGCTGGGCTTTTTATCCCTATTCTACAGAGGAAGAAACTGAGACCCACGGAGGAAAGGTAAATTGTCCAAGGTCTTGCCTGTAGTTGAGGGCAGGGGCAGAGGCAGGATGAGAGTTCGGAGCCCAGGGCCTGCCCACTCAGTCACACTGCCTCTATGATCAAAGAGCCAGGGGGCTTGACAGGCTGGAGCTGCCTGGACTGCAGGAGGAGAAATTTTTTGGCTAACTGTCTGACTCCTCTTTGGTCCTGAGAAGGGGGCAGGCATAGGACACTCCTGATTTGCAGATGGGGGGATGCCTCCTTAGAAACCGGTGTACTTGGGAAATATAGCAGGGATGGCTCAGCTTGACTGGCTCTATTTGCAATGAAGACAAGTAACTCTTTCTGTGACTCTTAGACCCAGCAGAGCATAATGTATGTGTATATACACACGCACAGCATCTTCAGGGTACCAGATGGGGAGTACTAGGGTGTTTGCCCAGGATTTGGGGACAGGACCCCAAGACTCCTGACCCTCTCTGCCATCTGCTCCTGGGAAGATGGCCTTCTGCCCGCTAGTCTCCCTGTCCCCATTTAAGGATGGGTCTCTTTCCTTTGATGGATGTCGGATGCTTCCTCAAGGGGTCCTGGGCATGCTCAAAGCTAGAGAAGTGCCCTGGGTTCTGTCCATGCCCCCCTTGAGCCTTGTCACTGAGAGGAGCTCCCCATCTGCCCCAGGAAGACTCCACACAACATACTCTGTCATTTCCTAGTTCTCTGTTCTGGGCAGTCACAGACATCCGTTGAGCAAGTGAACATGTATTTACCATTTTCTCTTCTGAGCTTGGCAACAGCTCTGTGAATATGGGGCAGGGTGGCAGGGCACATATTCTCTGTTGTGCAGATGAGGAAATTGAGGCTTGAAGAGAATAAGAATGTGCCCAAGATGACACCATTAGAGTTTCAGAATTGAGATTAAAACCTACATCTCCGGAGAGCAAATCCAGGACTCTGTCCCCAGATCCCACCCCAGTGATGCCCTCAAGCCATCTCACTCCCCTGCTGGGGCTCAAGTCCTCCGCCTTCTCTGCCACCTGTCTTAGATCCCACAGACTGGGCTGGGCCTGCTCCACTACTTCTGTGTCTTTAGTAGGTGCTATTTCTTCAAAGTGCCATTGTACCTCCATTGGCACCTCCAGCAGGTGGAAGAACACCATCAGGGCTATGGCAAACAGAATGGGAGCAGCTACCATGCAGATTTCTTCAGTTCCATGATGCACACATTTTTCCCTCACATTTTAACATCTCTAAAATTGGGATGTATCTTATGACTGACAGTATTTAACAGTTATACTTGGCAGCAGGTTTTCTTAGTGGTACAAAAAACAATAATGTATCATACCACTGATGATATCTTAGATTCAGTGAAATCCTAGAATACAATAGGCTTTTAAATTCTCTGTGGGTATAGGTTATCTCATACAATCTCCATGACTAGTGAGGGATTTCCTGAGTTTGGGTCAACAAAATTGTGTAAAATGAGGGTTTGCAGCCAAATATCCTGTAAAGAATTCTTTCTCCCCCCTACAGCATGTCTGGAAGGCTTAGGTGAGGGTCCTAACTTTGTATAACTAGCGGTGTGACCTAAACATGGTCTTTTAACCTCTCTGGACCTCAGCTTCTTCATCTCTCAAATAAGGGAGTTGTATTAGATCAGTGGTTTCCAACCTATAACCACTGGGAACCCCTTTGAGTACTTTTCCCTGTCGATCTAATGTTTTGAGGGCCTCCACCTCTCCCCCAGAGTGTTACATCCTTAGGTAAGGAATGAGAAGGTTTCAGTCATTCAGGGGGCCACCTCCTTGGGTGGTCAGCTCTTTAGAAAACAAGCTTTCCTCTGGATCGGAAAATTAACACTGCTCACTGTTGGATGGTCACCAGAGGGGCTCACGGGAGGGCAGAAGTCAGCAGCCTGGGTTCTAGTTCTGCCTGTGCCCCTGACTAGCCACATGACTGTGGGACAGAAAGCAGCCCCTCTAAGCCTCAGTTTCTTCATCTGTAAACTGGGGGCACTGAATGGGAATACCTCTGAGGTTCCTTCCACGTGGTTAAACTGTCCCTGTTAGTACCGAGGGTCAAGTTTCTGCCAAACCACCTCTGGCAAGATGGTTCTGAACCAGTGGCTCAAGGCTGTCACTAAAGTCACCTGGAAACTGCTTAAGTCAGCAGAGAGGAGGAAGAGGGACTCATGGGGCAGGGAGAGATCTGACTCCAGTGAGCTACTCAAAAGCCATTGGCATACAGTTGATTCAATAGTATTTGGCTCTTTTCAGAAACTGGTGTAATTTTCCACTGGGGTAATAACTACATTTTTTTCTTTTTTCTCACACTGTTGCCCAGCCTGGAGTACAGTGGTGTGATCTCAGCTCGCTGCAACTTCCACCTCCCAGGTCAAGTGTTTCTCCCTCCTCAGCCTTCCGAGTAGCTGTGATTAGGGGCGTGCACCACCACGTCTGGCTAATTTTTGTATTTTTAGTAGAAACAGGGTTTCACCATGTTGGCCAGGCTGGTCTCGAACTCCTGACCTCAGGTGATCCATCCATCTTGGCCTCCCAAAGTGCTGGGATTACAGGCGTGAGCCACTGCCTGGGCAATAACTACATTTTCAAAGCCATAGCCTGTGGCCAACTAGCCAGCAAGCCCTGCAGAGGGTGAAGCCAGGCAACGAGGATGCAAGCTGAGCTGGCTGGGAGGGGTGGAGCAGGTTACCCCTGCTGTGTAATTTTAGGAACTTCCCATTCATAGGAAACACGACGGGGTGAAGCATTAGCCTGAGAAATGCATGCCTGGCACTCAGAGAAGCTCGTTCATGAGGAGGGCGAGCAGCAGTGCCTAATGCCCACTTGTGTGCCCTCCTGGGGCGCTCGGTTGCTTGGGCGTGGGACAGGGGTGCCATCCACCCTGCCTGCCTGTGGGCATACAGCTGAGCTGTGCTCTACTGGGGCTGCAGCCCGGGGTTCAGCTGATTCTTCTGATGTGGGAATGGGAAGCTGTTCTTTAAAAGAAACAGCCTTGTTCAGACCCAGTCTCCCAGTCCTCTCCCTGAGCCTCCATGCTGTGTTTGCTCCCCAAATTAGACCCATTCTTTTCTTCTTCATAGCAGAAGTCACTCTGGTGACTAAAGACCCTAAGTCAGATATTGGGGCAGGGACAGTGGCAGTATGGGTCCCATGACAGCCCAAGAGCCTGACGTCACTGTAGCAGGTGCACAATGGGTACTGGTTGAAAGAATGAGAATAACCAAGCATCAGTCTAGCCTTAAGATTCTTAGGGTCCAACCCCAGCCTTTCCAGGAGACTCTTCCTAATGACCCAGAGAAAAAGCCCATTCCCCTCTGGGACTGCTGGGACTTTGTGGACTGCCCCTTTAAAATCAAAACAACCATAAAGCAGGAAAGAGGAACACTAGCTGTTGCCCCAGGAGCTCAGCAGACTGAGGCAGGTGGGGGAGCAGATGCCATTTCTACAGCCCTCTAAGAGCCCCATCCACTGAGTCCCACACTTCCTGGGGTGGCTCCCGGGTGCTGGGCCACGTTCTTAGGGGAGTGAGGGGAGATCCCCACCCCCCAGGGCCGAGGGCTGCTGTGAAGTGAGCAGCACCACAGACATGTAGGAAAGGGTTGAACTCACCTGCCCAGGACAGTCAGAGCAGATGCCACACTCAAAATCTCAAAATGGGCCTTAGAGGGTGTGTAGGAGTTCAAAAGAAGAGGGAGGGCCGAGAGAACAATGTGAGAAAGGTGGGCAGGGATGAGAGAGAGCCTCCCTGAGGCCCACAGGGCTGTTTCACTTATCCAAATCCACACAGCCAATAAACAGAGGGGCTTGGACTGGACACTGTGCTGCGCCCAGGAGTTCACCCTGTTTACCACTATGCTAACAGTGCCCGAGTTATTAGGTAACCACACTATTTTCAAGAAAAAGCAACTACTTGGTTCAAAGTGATTAAAACCCAGGTGTGGGGGAAAGAAAGTAGCAAATATGATGCCAAAAAGTTAAGGCCAGACTGTAAGAGCCCTGAGGCCATGTGAGAGTTTGGGCTTGGTGCCCTGGGCGTGGGAGCAGATGGGGACGTCTCAGCCAGGGGTGCCGTAGGGAATCAGCCTGTGGGCGGAGCAGAAGCTGGGAGCTGACCACGGTGGGGAATCCAGGTGGGCAGTGTGGCGGGGAGATGGAGACAGGTTGGAGGGCAGAGGGGAATGGTCACATGGTTGTTGCTGAGAGAAGGCAGAGTCTATAGGGACCCTGCGGGGTCTGGGGTGGGTGGGTGATAGTGCCATGGATGAGACTGAGCAGGGAGGAGGAACACAGATGACGAGTGTGGTTTCCATGGGTGAGCTCCTGTCCAGCCCAGAAGGTGATTCAGTCTGGTGTGGGGCTTGGTATGTAGCAGGTGGCCAGCAGATGCAGAGTCTACTATCACCCTGTGCACTGCCCGTCTCCTTGTGCGTTTCCACCTCCTGAACCATGGGCTCCTCCTCACTGACAGTGGAGAACTCCCCTGCCCAGAGGATCCTCCTTTATTGAGATTCAAGTTGTCCTGGTTTCTGCCCTATCCCTTTCCTTCCTGCCCATGCTCCTGCTGCCTTGGTTGATGGAATCTTCAACAATAAGCTTGTCATGCTAAGGGCCATTTTCCACCTGGAGGCATCCTTGTTTTTGGCTCTCTGGTTTTAAATAGCCCTTGATAATATAAATCACTACTACTCCTCTGCTGCCTTCCCCAGTCCCATCTACCCCTAAAACAAGAGTAAAATCATGAGTCTTACTGAGTGGTGGAGCTGGGAGGGAACATGAGATCACTTGTTCATCTTCCAAACCCAGCTCAGAGCCCAGAGGAAACCTTCCTTAGAGCTGTCCCTGCCCCCTCTCCCAGCAAACCATTCTGTCCTCTGTCCCAGCTCTGTGTCTTGTACATGGTTCCATAATTGCCCTCATCATATCCTATTTTATTGGCTATCTTGTGTGCCTCCTATTTTAGCCTCTTGATTAAACCTCGTTCATCTGTTTTTTAAATTTATGTTATTGCACTTTAGGTTCTGAGGTACATGTGCAGAACATGCAGGACTGTTGCATAGGTACGTACATCACAATGTGATTTGCTGCCTCCATCCCCATCACCTATATCTGGCATTTCTCATCATGTTATCCCTCCCCAACTCCCTACCCCTCGCTGTCCCTCCCCTAACCCCCCCAACAGACCCCAGTGTGTGATGCTCCCCTCCCTGTGTCCATGTATTCTCATTGTTCAGCAACCGCCTATGAATGAGAACATGCGGTGTTTGATTTTCTGTTCTTGTGTCAGTTTGCTGAGAATGATGGTTTCCAGGTTCATCCATGTCCCTACAAAGGATATGAGCTCATCATTTTTTATGGCTGCATAATATTCCATGGTGTATCTGTGCCACATTTTCCTTGTCCAGTCTATCATCAATGAGCATTTGGGTTGGTTCTAGGTCTTTGCTATTTGTAAACAGTGCCGCAATGAACATACATGTGCATGTGTCTTTATAATAGAACGATTTATAATCCTTTGGATATATACCCAGTAATGGGATTGCTGGATCAAATGGAATTTCTATTTCTAGGTCCTTGAGGAAGTGCCACATTGTCTTCCACAATGGTTGAACTAATTTACACTCCCACCAACAGTGTAAAAGTGTTCTATTTCTCCACATCCTCTCCAGCATCTGTTGTCTCCAGATTTTTTAATGATCACCATTCTAACTGGCATAAGGTGGTATCTTAATGTGGTTTTGATTTGCATTTCTCTAATGACCAATGATGATGAACATTTTTTCATATGTTTCTTGGCCTCATATATGTCTTCTTTTAAAAAATGTCTGTTCATATCTTTTGCCCACTTTTGAATAGGTTTGTTTTTTTCTTGTAATTATCTTTTAGTTCTTTGTAGGTTCTGTATATTAGCCCTTTGTCAGATGGGTAGATTGCAATTTTTTTTCCCATTCTATTGGTTGCTGGTTCACTCTAATGATTGTTCTTTTGCTGTGCAGAAGCCCTGGAGTTTAATTAGGTCTCATTTGTATATTTTGGCTTTTGTTGGCAATACTTTTGGTGTTTTAGTCATGAAGTCCTTACCTATGCCTATGTCCTGAATGGTTTTGCCTAGGTTTTCTTCTAGGGTTTTTATGGTGTTAGGTCTTAAGTCTTTAATCCATCTAGATTAATTTTAGTGTAAGGTGTCAGGAAGGGGTCCAGTTTCTGCTTTATGTACATGGCTAGGCAGTTTTCTCAACACCATTTATTAAACAGGGAATCCTTTCCCCATTGCTTGTTCTTGTCAGGTTTGTCAAAGATCGGATGGTTGCAGATGTGTGGCGTTGCCTCTGAGGCCTCTGTTCTGTTCTATTGGTCTATATGTCTGTTTTGGTGTCAGTACCATGTTGTTTTGATTATTGTAGCCTTGTAGTATAGTTTGATGTCAGGTAGCGTGATGCCTCCAGCTTTGTTCTTTTTGCTTAGAATTGACTTGGCTGTGCAGGCTCTTTTGGTTCCATATGAAGGTTAAGGTGGTTTTTTTCAGTTCTGTGAAGTGGGTCATAGGTAGCTTGATGGGGATAGCATTGAACCTATAAAGTACTTTGGGAAGTATGGCCATTTTCACAATATTCTTCCTAACCATGAGCATGGAATGGTTTTCCATCTGTTTGTGTCCTCCCTTATTTCCTTGAGCAGTGGTTTGTAGTTCTCCTTGAAGGGGTCTTTACATCCTTTGTTAGTTGTATTCCTAGGTATTTTATTCTTTTTGTAGCAATTGTGAATGGCAGTTCATTCTTGATTTGGCTCTCTTTAAGTCTGTTATTGGTGTATAGGAATGCTTATGATTTCTGCACATTGGTTTTGTGTCCTGAGACTGCTGAAGTTGCTTATCAGTTTCAGGAGATTTTGGGCTGAGATGATGGGGTCTTCTAAATATACAATCATGTCGTCTGCAAATAGAGACAATTTGACTTTCTCCTTTCCTAACTGAATACCCTTTATTTCTTTTTCTGCCTGAATTGCTCTGGCTAGAACTTCCAATACTATATTGAATAGGAGTGGTGAGAGAGGGCATCCTTGTCTAGCGCCAGATTTCAAAGGAAATGCTTCCAGTTTTTGCCCATTCAGCATAATATTGGCTGTGGGTTTGTTGTAAATAGCTTTTATTATTTTGAGATACATTCCATTTATACCTAGTTTATTGAGAGTTTTTAGCATAAAGGACTTTTGAAATTTGTCAAAGGCCTTCTCTGCATCTATTGTGATAATCATGTGTTTTTTGTCTTTGGTTCTGTTATGTGGTGGATTATGTTTATAGACTTAGATATGTTAAACCAGCCTTGCATCCCAGGGATGAATCCTACTTGATTGTGATGGATTAGCTTTTTGATTTGCTGTTGCATTTGGGTTGCCAGTATTTTATTGAAGATTTTTGCATCTATGTTCATCATGGATATTAGCCTGAAGTTTCCTTTTCTTGTTGAGTCTCTGCCGGGTTTTGGTATCAGGATGATGTTGGTCTCATAAAATGATCTAGGAAGGATTCCCTCTTTTTTGATTGTTTGGAATAGTTTCAGAAGGAGTGGTACTCGCTTCTCTTTGTATGTCTGGTAGAATTCAGCTGTGAAGCCATGTGGAACTGGGCTTTTTTTGGTGCATAGGTTATAAATTACTGCCTCAGCTTTAGCCCTTGTTATTGGTCTATTCAGCGTTTTGATTTCTTCCTGGTTTAGGCTTGGGAGGGTGCAAGTGTTCAGGAATTTATCCATTTCTCCCAGGTTTACTAGTTTATGTGCACAGAGTTGTTTGTAGTACTCTCTGATGGTAGTTTGTATTTCTGTGGAATCTGTGGTGATATCCCCTTTATTGTTTGTTTATTGCATCTATTTGATTCTTATCAGTCTGGCTAGTGGATCTTTTCAAAAAACCAGCTCCTGGATTTACTAATTTTTTGAAAGTTTTTTTTGTGTGTCTATTTCCTTCAGTTCTGCTCTGATCTTACTTATTTCTTGTCTTCTGTTAGCTTTTGAGTTTTTTTTGATCTTGCTCCTCTAGCTCTTTCAATTTTGATGATAGGGTTTCGATTTTAGATCTTTCCTTGCTTCTCATGTGGGCATTTATTGCTATAAATTTCCCTCTAGACACTGCTTTAAATGTGTCCCAGAGATTCTAGTACATTGTGTCTTGGTTCTCATTGGTTTCAAGAACATCTTTATTTCTGCCTTCATGTCATTGTTTATCCAGTCAACATTCAAGAGCCAGTTGTCCATGAAGTTGTGCAGTTCTGAGTTAGTTTCTTAATCCTGGGTTCTAATTTGATTGCACTTTTGTCTGAGAGAATGTTTGTTATGATTTCCATTCATTTGCATTTGCTAAGGAGTGATTTACTTCCAATAATGTGGTCAGTTTTAGAGTAGGTGTGATGTGCTGAGAAGAATTATCTTCTGTGGATTTGTGGGGGAGGGTTCTGTAAATGTCTATTAGGTTTGCTTGATCCAGATCCAGATCTGAGTTCAAGTCCTGGATTTCCTGCTTGTTCCTTTCTATGTTTAGTGCTTCTTTCAGGAGCTTTTGTAAGGCAGGCCTGGTGGTGATGAAATCTCTCAGCAATTGCTTGTTTGTAAAGGATTTTATTGGTCCTTTGCTTATGAAGCTTAGTTTGCCTGGATCTGTAATTCTAGGTTAAAAGTTCTTTTCTTTAAGGATGTTGAATATTGGCCCCCACTCTCTTCTGGTGTAGGGTTTCTACTGAGACACCTGCTGTGAGTCTGATGGGCTTCCCTTTGTGGGTAACCCGACCTTTCTCTCTAGCTGCCCTTAGCATTTTTTCCTTCATTTCAACCCTGGTGAATCTGACGATTATGTGCCTTGGGGTTGCTCTTCTTAGGAATATCTTTGTGGTGGTTTTTGTATTTCCTGGACTTGAATGGTGGCCTGGCTTGCTAGGTTGGGGGAGTTCTCCTGGATATCCTGAAGAGTGTTTTCCAGCTTGGATTCATTCTCTCTGTCACATTCAGGTACACCTATCAAACATAGATTAGGTCTTTTCACATAATCCTATATATATATATTTTTTTTTTTAGCAACAGGAAATTAATTTTATTTTTAAATCCAAGGGGCCAGGACCAATGAGACACCTACCCTTGGAGGACAAACTGAGGTGGCCAAGGTTGGGGGAGGGGATGACAGCAAGGGAGTGGCACAGGAATGCGTCCAGTCACAGCAGGTGGAGAGGCCCGCTTCACTCCGGCAGCAGCCTCCATCAAATACCCATTCTCTGGAGCCAGGTAGCTGTCGCTGCCCTCAGACTCCATGTAAATTTCTCAGCTGTGGTTGCCCAGACCCTCCAGCCCATTGTCCTGGCCGCCGCCACCCTCACCTTGGGCCTCATCCCTGCCCCGCTCACTGCCCCACTCCCCCCGCTTGTGCTCGCGGTCACGGTCACAATCCCCGTCCCGGTGCCGCTCACACTCACTCCGATGGCTCCGCTCTCTCTCCCGGTCATGATCCCGGCCCTTTTCCTCTGGACCATCAGGTCCATCAGGCCGGAGCTCCCCTGGAGGCCCGTCATCAGGTGGCGCATGACTCGCCTCAGAGGGCTCCGCCGTGTCGCCGCCGCCTCCACGCAGCTGCTCCTTGAGCTCCTGCTCCCGCCCAGCCCACTCCCGGCTCTGACTGCTTCGCTGTTTCCAGTCCCTGTCCTTGTCCTTGCTCCGCTCCATGGAGCGCCTATGCTCCTCCTTGTCTTGAGTCTGTGAGCGCCTCCTCTGGTCCCCAGAGTGGGAGCGTCGCTGTTTTCGCTCCTTGTCTCACTCCCGGCTCTCTGCGCTCCCGCTCGCAGTCCCGGTCCTGGTCCCTCTCATCCTAGTGGGAGGTGTCATCGAGGCCTGAATGACAGATGTTCACATCAGCCCCTCCTCTCCTGGTACCACCGAGGCCTCCTCCTAGTCGCCGGGGCCTCCAGCCCTTCACGGTTCGGCCCCTCTCCACATCCACAAGGACCCTCCTGCCATCAATCTTCTTGCCGTCTGTGTGTTTGTAAGCAGAGTGCATGTCCCACTCGTGTTCATACTCAATGAAGGCATAGCCACGGGGCTTTCCCGACCGCTTACTGTAGACCATGTGGATTCTTTTGATGGGTACCTACACCTCAAACTCTCTCCAGAGCTTGGATTCTGTTGTGTCACAGTTCATTCTCGCCATGAAGAGAGTCTTGAAGGTATCCCCCTGAGCATTGGGATCATGTGAGCTCTGTCTCCACTTCCTGCTGTTGCTGCTCAATCTTCTCCCGTCTTTTCCTCTCCATGCCTTCCTCTGGGTTTCTGCACGAGTTGGAGGAGGGGCATCTCGAGGGGCCTCAAACTCTGGAATGTAGGGCGCAATGCCACAGTAAGGTTGATTGTGGTGTTTTTCATGTGGCAGTTTCTCCAGGGGTGGCAGGTATGGGATAGGGTCATGGGGGGCAAAAAGGGCCAGAAGGTTGGGTGGCAGGAACTGGGTCATCTTGCCAAGTTTGCTGTGCGGAGCCTTCCTTGGTATGGCATGGGTCTGGAGGCTCGGGGTGGCTGCAGTGGCCCCTCAGCAACAAGAACTCCTGCTTTGGCTTCCACTCCGAGGGCATCTGCATCTGCCTGATTCCCTCACCCGCGCAGCGAGCTCACAAGGCCGCTGCTCAAGAACCCGCGCAGCCTCGGCTACTGACTGGCGCGGGGGTGCAATCCCATATTTCTTGGAAGCTTTGTTCATTTCTTTTCACTCTTTTTTTTCTATCCCTGCCTTCTTATTTTATTTCATTGAGTTGATCTTCCATCTTTGATATCCTTTCTTCTGCTTGGTCAAGTTGGCTATTGAAACTTGTGTATGCTTCGTGAAGTTCTCCTGTTATATTTTTCAGCTCCATCAAGTCGTTTATATTCTTCTCTAAGCTGTTTATTCTAGTTAGCATGTCATCTAACCTTTTTTCTAGGTTCTTAGTTTCTTTGCATTGGTTTAGGCACATGTTCTTTTAGTTCTGAGAAGTCTGTTATTACCCACTTTTTGAAGCCTGTTTCTGTCAATTTATCAGATTCATTCTCCATCCATCTTTGATCCCTAGCTGGTGAGGAGTTGTGATCCCTTGGAGGAGGAGAGGCGTTCTGGTTTTGGGTGTTTTCATCCATTTTGCACTGGTTTCTTCCCATCTTTGTGGATTTATCTACCTGTGGTCTTTGTAGTTGGTGACTTTCAGATGGGGTCTCTGAGTAGATGTCCTTTTTGTTGATGATGAAGTTATTTCTTTCTGTTTTTTTTAGTTTTCCTTCTAACAGTCAGGCCCCTCTGCTGCAGGACTGCTGGAGGTCTACTCCAGGCCCTGCTTGCCTGGGGATCGCCCGCGGGGGCTGCAGAACAGTAAGGGTTGCTGACGGTTTCTTCTTCTGTTATCTTCATCCCAGAAGGGTACCTGCCAGATTTTGGCCCGAGTTCTCCTTTATGAAGTGTCTCTTTGGGTATACTGGGGCTGGGGAGCTGCTTGAGGAGACAGTCTGTCCCTTATAGGAGCTCAAGTGCTGAGCTGTGAGCTCTGTTGTTCCATGCAGAGATGCTGGGCAGGTATTCTTAAGTCTGCCGCAGCGGAACTCATAACTGCCTCTTTTCCCAGGTGCTCTGTCCTAGGAAGGTTGGCTTTATTTGTAAGTTCCTGTCATGCTGCTGCCTTTTTTCATAGATGCCCTGTGCCACATGGAGTAGTCTAGTCACAGTCTGCCAGCAGGGAGTTGCTGAGCTGCTCCAGGCTCTGCCCAGCTGCTGTGTGAACTGCCTCAGTAGTGGTGGTTGCCCTTCCCCCCACTGAGCTGGCCCGTCCTGGGTCCAGCTGCGCTTGCTGCAAAACTCAATCCAGAGCATTTCAGATTGCTTGTTTTGTGGGGGTGGTACCTGCTGAGCCAGATCACCTGGCTCCCTGTCTCTGCCCTCTCCCTTTCAGTTGAATGGGTGGCTCTGTCTCCCAGGCGTTCCAGGCACCAGTTGAAACGGCTGCCCAGATTTGTGTGAGTTTCTGTGTACCAACCTGGCACCAGCTGAAACCGCTGTGCTGAAAACTCCTGATGATTTTTGGCCTGGGAATCTCCTGGTCTGTGGGCAGTGAAAATTTGTTTGGAAATGTGGTGGGGCACTCGCCCTCTGTGTTGTTCTTGCTGGGAACTGCACTCGAAGCTGTTTCTATTTGGCCATCTTGGATTCTCTCCAGGAAATAAATATTCTTAAGCAGAAATGCTTATTTAGCAAGAATCCTAATCATCCTACTGGATTTGTGTCTCAGAATGGAAACCATCTCTACCACACAGTTTACTGTCCATTTCAACACAGCTTTATTATCGCATCATCTTCATAATCACAACTTCACTATTCCAGGAAACTCTTGCCCAGGGAGATAAAAGTGACAAATTATTATTCCTTTCAGGAACTTTGCAAACAACATTTGAACAAATAGCAGATTGCCCAACTTTTTAATAGATAGCGTCTTGACTGGGCTATTCTCCAAGACTTTTCAAAACTCTTGCCTTGCCATGTCTACCCATCCTAAACTCTCATGTTATGATACTTTCCAATGCTAAGCAGGCCCCTGCAAGAAAGACCCTGAAAACTCAGACATGTCCCACCTTTGCATTTGCATTTCTGAGATGCTTCCAAGACTCAAAGACTTCTCTCTTACCACGGAAGCAGGAAGCCCAGCTCTGCCTTATCATAGGTTGACTTGGTGGCATTTTCAGGCATTTGACATCTAATGTATTCAAAATACTGCATTTATTGAATGCAACCCCAACAGGCTAGAAATTATCATTGAGTTGTAGCTGGGGAAACAGTTTCCTTTAACTTAAGTAAGTTGCCCAAGGCTGCACCATTGGTAGTCAGCAGAGCACGGGTCCAGCTGCCTGCAAAGCCTGCACTCTTGGTGCTCTTCTACCTTCTCAAATTTAGTGAGACTGTAATAACAAATATATACATTCCAGTGTATTTGTGGGAACTGGTGGTATTCTGCTCCCAATTACTCAGGTGATTGCTTCAAGTGGAAGGTCTTCCCCTCTGGAAGACCTCACCCAAGCAGGCTCCTGAGGGGAGTTACCATAGAGATCATTTTCATCACAGGCAGCGGTAGTCAGAGCCCCCAGGACTTCTGTTTCTCTGCCCGGGGCCTGGAGAATGTTAACCATGAAAGGTGAATGGACTCCAGTCATTATTTCAGGCAGTCCCATTTTCCAAAAGGCATGGGCGCGACAAGTTAGTGGGGAAGAAAGAACTGGACCCTTTGCACAGCAGGGCTAGAACACAAAGCTTATTGTTATGTTTGTGCATCTATTCAGATGCCATGTGGTACGAGCTCTGTGCCAACCTGCAGACCAATTCTTTTCTTCCTTCTTAGTAGCAAATGTACATATTTGCTTTAAAGTGGGAAGAGTTCACCCATGGTTGATTTTTGATTTGGAAGATATTAACCTCAAAGTGGTGACACAAAAAACAAAAGGTGGCTTGACTCATTCAGTGCCTGGGGAAGGGGATGTGTGTGCAGAATTCACTCACCCAGAAGAAGAAGTTGAAGACAAAGAGTAAATACTTCAGGTAGACAATCAGCCAGTCATCCTGCTCAGTCTTAAAGTGGGCCATGGCTGCTGGGCCTGCAGAGAAGACACATATGCTGGGCCGGGGAATCACCAACAACCACCTCATCCTTCTTGGAGCTAGAGCACCTTGGCAAGGCTCCCGTCAAAGGGCTCATTAGCCTATCTGTTGGGGGCTTTGAGGCTATGTGTGTGCAGCATGGAGCAAAGATCAGGGAATTGCAAAGGATACCAAATGGAGGTGAATTGGGACGGAATCTTCCAGACCTTTGGATGTCAGTTTTGTCCTCTTAACAAAGATCTAACCTAGTCTCCCACAGACTTTGCACAGGTCTTACTGTGTTCTTAATCTCTTTTCCAGTCTCATCAGCGTTGCAGGACGCAAGTGTACCTGTCCTACACACACACACAGACACATACAGATGCTCAGCGTCATTACTTTGCATAGGAAACTTGCACTCTGCATCATTTGAACAGGACCCTGCATCCACAAGTGTGGCATGAGCCCCAGAGCAGAGCACCTGTGCTGGAAAGGGCCCCAGTGATCACCCAGGCCACCCGACCTGGCTGCTGCAGCTTGACTTTCCAGATGAGGAAGTAGGCCCAGCCACACCTGGTGGTTTGGCAGGAAGAAGTACAAGAGCTTCTGGAGTCTGACTCCCTGGATTCACACCCTGATCTGTCACAAGATGTGTGATACTTAGGGCAAGTTACGTGACCTCCATCCTTCAGCATTCTCATCTGTAAATGGGGATAATAATGACACATATAGGGTTGTTTTGGAGATTAATGAAATAATCTACGTGAAGTGTTTAGCATAGTCCTTGGCATGAAGTATATGTTCAATCAGTATTAGGTATTATTACATGTCATAGAACTGGGGCTAGAGCCTAAGACTCCAGTCCTAAAGCTCCCGTGTATACCCCAACACCATGCTGTCTCTTGTCCTGACGTCCCCTGATGGACTCTCTAGGAGGTATGACATCAATGGTGATGATAAAGGCAGGTCCTACTGTGCCTGGTAATCCTGTTTGCTTCTCAGTCTTAACCTCAGAAAGTCTGAAGCCTTTGTGGTTTCCTCCTCTCCTTAAGCTACATGTGCCCCTGGGCACCTGGATACTCACACTCACAGAATAGTTGCTCTTTAAGAAATCACCCCCATTTTGAGAGCCTCTTTTATTTCAGAACCATAAGCAATGAGGCATGGTTTATGCTTATTCAGGGAGATGCTCAGCCAGCAGTCTGAGTCAGTCTTACAATGGACCATGGCTGCTGAGCCTGCAGAGAAGACACACATGCTGGGCTGGGGAGTTTAGCATTTCCATCTCTTCCTCCATTATTTCCAACCCCCAATTGGGCCCTCCTTTCATTCTGTTGTTGCTGCCTGGGCTGGTGCTGGGCCACGCCCCAATTATTTCCTCTGAGCCATTGCTCTGCCTCTTATTTCAAGCTCATGGGCTCACTGAGCCATGTGACTGACTTATTTGTGATTTCTATTTGCAGACTTTGAAGAAGGTAATTTAAGACTGTTAGTTTTCTCATTAAAAAAAGACAAAACTCACTTTTCTTCAATTTAGTTTTTGAGGTAGGATGGTGGAAGAAATATATAGAAGGACGAAAAAAGGAAGGCTGTAAGAAATGGCTGTGGATGGGGTCGGCCAGGGGATCTAACCGGAGCGATTTCACGGTCATTACGCAGTCAGTCCTGACAAGAGGCCAGGTGCAGGGTGTCCTGGGCCACTGCAGGTTCTTAGCAAGCAGCAGAGTTTGTGGGGTCTGGCAGCTCTGGGATGCAGTCTCTCCCACTGTGCACATCCCTTCCCTCCAGCCAGGGCCCCTGCACTTCTGCCCCAGAACCTTCTATCTGTGGCAAAGGGGCCTGACTCACTCAAACCACAGAGTCAGGGCCCTGCCCTCTAAAGGAAAATTGTATTTTTTAAAAATAGCTTCAGGCAGAAGGCAGGGCTTAAGGAAAAGAAACCATTCTAATGGTAACATTTCAGCCACTGGTGGTAGGGAAGATACAACCACAAAATGTCCGGGTCAGGTGAAACCTTTGGGATCCCTTAATTCTTCTGCAGAAAGAATGAGGAAACTTACATATTTAAGATGCACATTTAAAAATGCCTTTTCAGCCAGGCGCGGTGGCTCACACCTGTAATCCCAGCACTTTGGGAGGCCAAGGCGGGTGGATCACGAGGTCAAGAGATCGAGACTATCCTGGTCAACATGGTGAAACCCCGTCTCTACTAAAACTACAAAAAATTAGCTGGGCATGGTGGCACGTGCCTGTAATGCCAGCTACTCAGGAGGCTGAGGCAGGAGAATTGCCTGAACCCAGGAGGCAGAGGTTGCGGTGAGCCGAGATTGTGCCATTGCACTCCAGCCTGGGTAACAAGAGCAAAACTCTGTCTCAACAACAAAAAAAAAAAAAAAAATAGACCAGCCTTTTCTAAGGTCACATGGCTAATCTGTAGTTGAGGTTCCTATTCCCCACCGTTCAGTGCCCCTTTCCCCTAACAGCATGGGTGGGGCCCTGTGCTGGGGGTGGCAGAGGCCCCAAAGAAGCATCAGCACCAGCCTACAGCCAGATGACTGGCTCTGAAAGCCAGCCTTGCCATTTTACTGGCTGTGGGACCTTGAGCAAGTTATTTAACCTCTCTGTGTAGCTAATATTTATGGAACACTATGCGTTTGTTCAGAACTGAGTGCTTTACAAGCATTATTTTAGTCCATTTTCCTAATAGCCCTATGGAAATAGGGTTATTCCCATTTTATAATATAACTGAGGTTTAGACAGGTTAAATAATTCATCCAAACTCACAGCAAGTCAGTGACAAAGCCAGAGTTGAATAAATAATCTCTTCATCTGGGCTCAAGCTTTTACCCACTGTGCAGTACTCACAGGACCAGGCTTGCCAGGGCAAAGGGGGAAGGGGAGGGGCCAGACTGCTGATTCCCCTAATATCTGTTCTCTTTTTTCTTTAGGAACGGAACTTCTCCATTTTAGTTAGGTACTTAGTCACCTGGAACAGACAACATTTCCCAGCCTCCTATACTGTTAGGTATAGCCAGGATTCACACTGGCCAGTAAATGGTATATAAGAAGTGGTATAGGCAACTTTTTAGAAGCATCATTTCTTGATATATGTTTCATATGCATTTGAAAAGAATGAGAATCCTGTCATTATAGGGTACGGAATTCTGTATGTGTTAATTAGATCAAATTTGCTGATTGTACTTTTCACATCTTCTATATCCTTACTGACTTGTTCTGTTGGCTATTGAAAAAGGTATGTAACAGACTCTATGACGGTGCATTTATCATTTAATACTGATAATTTTTGCCTCACATATTTTGCAGATATTTTATAGAGTGCAAAGAAATTTGGAGTTGTGATATTCTGGTGGATTAAATCATTAATGCCATTCTTTATCTGTAATAATCAGAGGAAATCCTTAATGTATGTGGGGGATATGTCTCTCTTCACCCTTTCTGTTGGTTGGAATGCTGATGTTATGGCTGGAGCTCAAGCAGCCATACTGGGCCATGAGCTGGAAACCATGGGTTGAAAGCGGCAGGTCAATAAGTTCAAGGAGTCTGGATCGCAGGTGATTTTAGAACTGCCATACCATCCCTGAGCTGCTTACCTCCAGATTGGGTTTACATGAGAGAAAGACAAGTTGTAGGTTCTTTGTAGTACATGTTTCGATATGCTATGGCTCACAGCTAACATCATCTTGATACAGAAGAGGAAGCACTAGGTACTAAGGTGTGCGAAAGCATCCCATGCCAGGGCATGGCAGGTCTTACACAGTAGGACCAGAGGTGATGCCGTACAGTGGTTGCCAAGCAATTCTGACAGTACAACTGCCCTAATTTGATAAATTTTATTCATATACTATTGTTAAACCCCTGAGTATCTGCAGTATAGGTTTTTTTTGTTTTGTTTTGAGATGGAGTCTCACTCTGTGGCCCAGGCTGGAGTGGAATGCAGTGACGTGATCTTGGCTTACTGCAGCCTCTGCCACCCGGGTTCAAGTGATTCTCCTGCCTCAGCATCCCGAGTAGCTGGGACTACCAGCACGTGCCACCACACCCCGCTAATTTTTTTGTATTTTTAGTAGAAACGGGGTTTCACTGTGTTAGCCAGGATGGTCTCAATCTCAATCTCCTGCCTTCATGATCTGCCCGCCTCAGCCTCCCAATGTGGTGGGATTACAGGCATGAGCCACCATGCCCAGTGGATATTCAAATTTTAATTCTGCATTTTTTAAAGGTAAAAATAATTAAGGAATAGAGATTCCAGTAAGTCCTCCCTGTACCTGTGTACTGTCTGTCTCCACTCTGGAGGCCACTGGTACAGAGTATGAATGGAGTGAGAACTGAAGGGTATGTAGGGGGTCAAGAGCGTCCTTACATGTCAAGCTTGGGGACTTGGATTCACATCCTGAAGGTGATGCCAACCCCAGGATGGTGTTGCTTAAGTTCTAGAAAGAGAATTGGGTGGGGGGAATGGAGAGTAGGGGACAGATGCCTAAACAGCATAGAGGGGAGGTCCCATCAGGCAGACAGAGTGTGTGAGTAAGAGGCAGGGGAGGAAAGATTCTGAGGAGGAACCCTGCTCTCTAAAAAGAGAGCCAGTGGAGGAAGAAGAAACCAGGCAGCAAAATGATGTGCAAGGGAGAAGGCAGGAGGAGAACCAGGGGAATGCTGGGTCCTGGAAGCCAGGGAGGTCCACAGTGCCACATGCTGCCAAGAGGTCTCAGTCACATGAGGACTAGCAAGGGCTCACTTTCATCCATGGAGGACGGGTTGGGGGTTAGGAATGCACCATTAGGTGGAAGGAAATGAGACAATGAGACCCAGCAGTGGATTTTTTTTTTTTTTTTTTTTGAGACAATCTCACTCTGTCGCCCATGCTGGAGTGCAATGGTGTGATCCGGCCTCACTGTAACCTCAGCCTCCCGAGTAGCTAGGACTACAGGCACCCGCCACCATGGCCAGCTAATTTTTGTATTTTTAGTAGAGTTGGGGTTTCACCATATTGGCCAGTCTTGTCTTGAACTATTAACCTTGTGATCCACCTGCCTCAGCCTCCCAAAGTGCTGGGATTACAGGTATAAGCCACCGTGCCCCACGGTGGTGGATATTTTTAAATGACAAGGTCAGGAGGGAAGCAGCTAGGAGGCCTGGGAAAGGAAGCTGATACGGTTTGGCTGTGTCCCCACCCAAATCTCAAGTTCAATTGTATCTTCCAGAATTTCCATATGTTGTGGGAGGGACCCAGGGGGGAATTTCCATATGTTGAATCATGGGGGCTGGTCTTTCCCGTATTATTCTCATGGGATCTGATGGTTTTATCAGGGGTTTCTGCTTTTGCATCTTTCTCATTTTCTCTTGTTGCCACCAAGTAAGAAGTGCCTTTTGCCTCCTGTCCCAATTCTGAGGCCTCCCAGCCATGTGGAACTGTAAGTCCAATTAAACATCTTTTTCTTCCCAGTCTCAGGCATGTCTTTATCAGTGTGAAAATGGACTAATACAGTATATTGGTACTAACAGAGTAGGGCATTGCTGAAAAGTTACCGGAAAATATGAATGCAACTTTGGAACTGGGTAATAAGCAGAGGTTGGAACAGTTTGGAGGGCTCAGAAGACAGTAGGAAAATGTGGGAAAGTTTGGAACTTCCTAGACACTTGTTGAATGGCTTTGACAAAACAGCTGATAGTGATATGAACAATATAGTCCAGGCTGAGGTGGTCTCAGATGGAGATGAGAAACTTGAGCAAACGTGACTCTTGTTATGTTTTAGCCAAGAGACTGGCAGCATTTTGCTTCTGTTCTAGAGATTTGTGAAACTCTGAACTTGAGATGATTGAGGGTATCTGACAGAAGACATTTTTAAGCAGCAAAGCATTCAAGAGGTGACTTGGTTTCTATTAAAGGCATTCAGTTTTGTAAGGGAAGCAGAACATAAGAGTTTGGAAAATTTGCTGCCTGACAATGTTTCATTTTCTGAGGAGAAATCCAAGCCAGCTGCACAAATTTGCATAAGTAATGAGGAGCCAAATGTTAATCCCCAAGACAATGGGGAAAATATCTCCAGGTCATGTCAGAGGTCTTCATGGTAGCCCCTCTCATCACAGGCCAGAGGTCTAGGAGGAAAAAGTGGTTTCGTGGGACGGTTCCCGTGCTATGTGCAGCCCAGGGACTTGGTGCCCTGTGTCTCAGCTGCTCCATCTGTGAGTGAAAGGGGCCAACATACAGCTCAGGCTGTGGCTTCAGAGGGTGGAAGCCCCTAGCCTTGGAAGCTTCCATGTGGTATTGAGCCTGTAGGTGCACAGAAGTCAAGAATTGAGGTTTGGGAACTTCTGGCTAGATTTCAGAAGATATATAAAAATACCTGGATGCTCAGGCAAAAGTTTGCTACAAGGGTGGGGCTCTCATGGATAATCTCTGCTAGGGCAGTGTGGAAGGGAAGTGTGGGGTTGGAGCCCCAACACAGAGTCCCCACTAGAGCACTGCCTAGTGGAGCTGCGAGAAGAGGGCTCCTGTCCTCCAGACCCCAGAATGGTAGATCCACTGATAGCTTGCACCGTGCACCTGGAAAAGCCACAAACAATGCCAGCCTGTGACAGTAAGTGGGAGGGAGGCTATACCCTGAAAAGTCACAGGTGCAGAGCTGCCCAAGACCATGGGAGCCCGCCTCTCGCATCAGTGTGACCTGGATGTGAGACCTGGAGTCAAAGGAGATCACTTTGGAGTTTTAAGATTTGACTGCCCCTCTGGATTTTGGACTTGCATGGGGCCTGTATCCCCTTTGTTTTGGCCAATTTCTCCCATTTGAAATGGCTGTATTTACCTAATACCTGTACCACCACTGTATCTAGGAAGTAACCAGCTCACTTTTGATTTTACAGGCTCATAGGTGAAAGGGACTTGCCTTGTCTCAGATGAGACTTTGGACTGTGGACTTTTTGCGTTAATGCTGAATGAGTTAAGCCTTTGGGGGATGGTAGGGAAGGCATGATTGGTTTTGAAATGTGAGGACATGAGAGTTGAAGGGGCCAGGAGCAGAATGATAAAGTTTGGCTGTGTCCCCACCCAAATCTCAACTTGTATGGTATCTCCCGGAATTCTCATGTGTTTTGTGAGGGACTCAGGGGGAGGTAATTGAATCATGGGGACTGGACTTTTGCACACTACTCTCATGATAGTGAATGAGTCTCACAAGATCTGATGGGTTTATTGGGGCTTCCGCTTTTGCTTCTCTTTTTCTCTTGCCACCACCATGTAGGAAGTGCCTTTTGCCTCTCGCCATGATTCTGAAGCCTCCCCAGCCATGCCGAACTGTAAGTCCAATTAAACCTCTTTTTCCTCCCAGTCTCAGATATGTTTTTATCAGCAGTGTGAAAATGGACCAATACAGAAGCACTTCTATGTTGTAAGCAAGGGAGGCTGGGGCATGCCTAGTGCACTGGGACAGACTCCAAAGCCCACTTAGCTCTGCTGCCTCCAGAGAAACAGGACAGGGCTGAAGGAGGGCGAGGGGGGAGAAGCTACTATTTCTAGCAACCACTCCCAGCCCTCCTCCTGGCTGTCCTAATGGACACCCTCTCTAGGACCTTGTTGCACCCCACAGCTTTTCTCTGCCTAGAAAGTGATACATGAGGTGGGCATTGTAATGGCTGCAGTAGCCCCTGGAGAGAAGCAAACATATGCCATTTGAGGTGGGCTTACCTGCTCCTGCCAGTGAATGGAGGGACCTGGGCTTTGGATAATCCCCTGAAATTATTTTCACTGAGCTTTGAAGAGTGTCTTCTGATTTCTGGTAAGCAGACTGGCCTTCCAAAGTGAGTTATTTCTGTTCACAGGAACTGGGTTTCTTGAACCCATGAGAGGAGGTGTCCCTAAGGGGCAAAAGCCAGACATTGAGGGGCAGGCAATGCAGAGACTCCAACCCGGGGGTGGTAATCAGCACTGGACACAGAATCACGACAGGCCTAGGAGGACAAAGGAGAGGGACAGTATCTTCACATCCCCAGGCCCCCTACCTCCATGAAGCTGGTCTTTTCTTTGGCCTCTGAAAGGCCCTGCTGCATCACCCTCCAGGCTTTCATTCATGCTGTGATCTGAATCAGAAACACCTGCTCCTCTCTGTCCAAATGCTTCAGGGCTCAGAGGGATCCCATCCTCTCTGAAGGTGGCTGTCCCCATCCTCCCAGAACCCCGGAGCAGCAACCAGTGCCCATGGACCACAGCAAGTGATTTAGGTCCTCTTCAGTACCACACTCACTTAGCAGGCTGATGGAGTTTGACTTGGGTAACCACCCCCCACCAACGCCCTCAGCCTGTTGGCTGAGCTGAGGCAGCTGAGCCACATGGTACAGTCAGGACCCTTTCTCTGGTTCTGCCCTTCCTTGCTGCCTGTGGATGGTGAGGCATGTTACTGTCTTCTCTGGGTGTTTCTTTTTTTCCCAGCTATCAGTAGAGTGGTTCTCCTGAGCAAGTCTCAGAATTATCTGGAGGGCTTGTTAAAACATAAATTGCTGGGCTCACCCCCAAAGTTTCTGATTCACTAGGTTTAGGGTGAGACCCTGGAGAATTTGCTCCCAGCAGGGTCACTAATGATCCCCATTTGGGATCAGGACAGAGAAATTTCTTTGAATATGGTAGGAGCTAAGTCCTGACTAAGGACTTTCAATTCAAAATTTCTTGGTTTTTCAGTCAACCTGGAAAACCAGGATGGCTGGCCACTGCTCCCAGATGCTGCTGGTCTTGGGACCACACTTTGAACCAGTATTCAAGGCCCCTTCTAGTTCTGAAAATCCACGACCCTGCAGTGCAAGAGTATCCTTCACATCTGAAACAAACTTACTGAGTGGGGCAGAGCACAAGAGTGGCCGTGTCCTCTCATAGAAACTCACATTTAGGACACAGTTCCTGTTGAAATGTCAAGGATTTCCCAGATATCCTGGTAATGGGCCTCAGTGGGCCTTCTTCCAGGCTGAGGTTCTGACTGCAGAACAAAGCTGGGATTCAGGGGCAGCCGACAGGCCCTGGGGGCCGTTAATGTCATGCGCAGGACCCACGCCATAGGACATCTCAGAAAAGCAACCGCAGATGCCTTGATGGTGATGTGATGCATTTTGGCGACTTTCATCAGGCTGGATGTGTAATGTCATGGGCTGTGAGACTTGGGGATCATTGCATTGTCTCTTCGGCTGCATCCCCACTTCCCTAAGTGAATGAGGCTCAAAGCACAGAGAAGACAAGGGACATGTGGAAAGGGCCCAGCTGGCTGGCCAGATGTGCCAGGAGTCCTGGTGAACAGGGCAAGACTCCAGCCAGGGCCAGTGCCCAGGAGCAGAGGGATCACAACTGTTGGCTGAGGGGCAGAGCTGAGTCCTTTAATGGGTAGCAGGGAGTTGGGGATTGCTTGGGAGCTGGTTTTTATAAATCATACATAAATACAAAGCATTTTCAGGCCCTGGGTCAGCTGCATCTTTTACATGCTCAAACATGTATGGAGTCCCCAGCAGGTGCCAGGCCTGGTACTTAGAATCACTGCACTTCAACTTCCAGACACTGGGGAGCGCTTTCTAGATGCTGGCCTGTGTTGATAATATGAACACAGAGGAAGGAATATTCATTATGCCAGATAGGGGTGGTGGGGGCAGGGGGATGGCAAAAAGAAAGGGCTTTTAATCTGGTCCTTGAGGACAGGCAGGGTTTCTGAGGGCAGAAGAGGAGGAAGGGGCTGCCTAGGCCAAGGGGACAGTGTGAGCAAAGGCCTGGAGGACTGGCTGGGCGGCATGGGCCTGTGCAACAGGAAGTCAGGTTAAGGCCTGGAACAGTCTGCTTGGCCTCACTTAGTTGCGACTTCCCTCCCTTTCCCCACACTCTCTACTCCTGGGAGCTCATCAACGTCTTGTTCTGTTTGCTCCCATTAGCAAAAGCTCAGGTTAGGGGACCCTGACTCTCTAAGTGGGGAGCACCCCATACTCAGGAGAGGGCTTCCAGGGAACTTGGGGCTTCTAAAATAAAAACAAAGCTGGCATATTTCACTGTAAATAATGTCCTCCAGGTTCAACCGTGTCATCACAACAGGATTTCCTCTTTTAAAAGAAGACCAGACAGTCTTTGATTGCATGTATACACACATTCTCTTTATCCATTCATCTGCTGAGGGACACTTAGGTTGATTACTTATCTTGGCTACTGTGAGCAGTGCTGACATGGACATGTGAGTACAGATATCTCTTTAACATGCTGACTTCACTTCCTTTGGATATAGACACAGAAGTGGCTTCTGTTAAGTGAAATAAGCCAGGCAGAGAAAGACAACACATGATCTTACTCACATGTGAAATCTAAAACCGTTGACCCCATAGAATTAGAATGTTGGTTTCCAGGGGCTAGGGTGGTTGTGAGAGTGACTGGGGAGATGGTCAAAGGGTACAGAATTTTTAGACAAGAATAGATTCAAGAGATCCATTGTACAACATGATAACTAAAATTGCTACAAAACGGTAATTATATGAAGTACTACCTATGTTACTTAGGCATTCCACTATGTATATATGCTTCAAAAAATCATAATGTACATGGTAAATACATACAATTTTATCTGTCATTAAAAAAAACAAAAAACAAAACTCCCCACAAAACTAGTGTGTCTGCTATGGGGGAAAGCCAGTCCCCACTCCCTACTCCTTCAGTTAAGTAAGTGCCAGTTTCTACCTCTGAGTTCTTGGCCAACAAGAGGTCATGCTTGCTTGATGGCTAACAGTCTAAGTGGTTTAATTTATAACTTAATGTAGGCCTCTAATGAAACTTGGTTACAGCCCCTACATAGTGGATTTCCACACCCCATACCAACAGCCTTGTCCTTCAGTGCCCATTTCTCTCTCACTTAGTTTTCACTTTCCTGCTCCATTCCCAGTGAGTGGACACTGACTGTCCATCTTTCTGAAGCAGTCAGAGAAGTGAGACTTCCCCAGACCCTTGGAATGGGGCAGCTGGAAGGAACCAAAACCATCCTGAGCTCAGCCCTTTTGTCTGAGAATCAAGGAAGCTGAGCCTCAGTTTGGTGGAGGTTGGGGTGGGGGAACAGGAGATCACACTGTGGCCAAAATCATGCTGCAGATTAGTGGCAGGGCAGTGCTCTTTCCACAGCTACCAACAAGATTTTGATTGGCAGATACAATAATTACAAACATTTACTAAATGCTAACTACATGCTAGGCAGCAAGTCAAGTGGTGTATATGCATTAATTAACACCTAAAATAATCCCATGATGGAATTATCCCCTTTTACAGAGGAGAAAACAGGCACAGAACAGTAAGTGGTGACCCAGACACCCAGAGCAGATGTTGAATTTTCCTTGAGCAGGTCTAGTTTAGGTTTCTTGTAGCTGCTTTTAGCTTGGTGGTCTCTGGTGGAAGCCAAGAATGAGGGGCTCTGCCCTGGGCAGAGACCCTAGTCAGGGTTGTGGGAGGCAGCAGGGCCAGTATTCTCTGACCCTCAAGAGAGCCTTAGTCAGGAATGCCATGACAGCTACCACTGCAAAGAAACCAACTGCTTGGAGAACCCTCTGGAGGGAATCACACCTTCTCCCTATTCCTCTGTCTCCTTGACTGAGGCCAAGAGATCCAGTGGCTGCCCATGCCACAGTGAGGTACAGGCTGGACTGGGGTCTCTGAGCAACCACTGGTCTTTTCTATCACCATGTTCATTGTGTGCCTGTAAATGAATGCAGGCAACTTTTTTGGGCCAAACTTACAAACTTAGGGTCAAGATTGCTAACTACAGAGCCATGTGGATGGTGCTGTAGGCAGAACTCGAATTAAAACTCTAGCACTAAGAATTCTTTGTCTCTATGCCCCGAGAGACATGTTTTCCTAAGTACATGACTATTTTTTATTTCATTTGCAAGTAACAAATTGCATTCCATGTCTTAGGACTTTGCTCCTGTCATTAGGCAAGTGGCTTTTCTTGTCTTTATTCCCTAGATGCATACATACACACAGAGTCTCTGGATGCTTTGCAGTGTGGTTTTTTTCTTTTCTTGTTACATTCCAATGCCACATGCACGCCATGTTTTTTCCAGATTTTTTATTTTTTAAACTGCAGTCTGACCTATGAAATGAGGACTTTTTCAGTGCTTGTGACAAAAATCAGTGATGAAGCAAACAGAAAATAACCATTAGTCAGCAGATTTGAGGATTCGGGTGTGATTACCAGTTGCCACCTATAGCAGTGTGACCCTAGACAAATCCCGTGACCTCCAGGAGCCTCCTTTCCTCCTCTGTGAGATGGAGACGATGCTGGGCTGGCTTTGTCTCCTTGCAGGGTGGCTTTGACGACCAAATGGGATGGAGAATTTGCAAGATCAGTGTGCACTTCAATTTTACAGCATCAGTGCCAGACAAGGGTAAAGGAGTGATTAGACCCAAGTCTCCAGGAGCTTCCCAGTGAAGGACAATGGGAAAAGGTTGGGTAACTGTAAAAGTACATCAACCAGATCCTGAATCTGATGGCTGGGGTGTAGTCTCAGGGCCTCTGCCCCTCAGCCTATCTGGCCTGCTAGTGTACTCTATTCAGATGATTGTGAGGGGAGACCCTGTCTCCAGGTGGCCATGAAAAATCCACTTAGAGAAAACCAAGACCTCAGTTTAACAAAGTAGACTCGTTCCAACAGGAAAGTCATTTAAAAGAAGTGGGGAAAAGGCAATGATAAGAAGGGGGAAAAAGGCAGTGATAAGCGCTATAGAGTGAGAGAAGCCCCTTATCTCTGTTTTCAACATAGCAGCAAGGGACAGCAAAAGGAGCACCCTTGGTGGGGTGGGAAGAGGTGCCCCCAGGCAGGGCTGCAACTGGAGGGCCCTGTGGGTGGGGTTCCAGGAGGCAGCACAGGCAAGGCCTCTGCCATCCCAGCAAGGCCAATGAAGTCATTAAGTCAAGAAGGTTGACAGCTGTCTTGGTGCTTGGGTTACCCCTACACATTCCTTCCCTTCTCAATAGGCCCTCAACACTCTTGCAACTTAAGGGAGGCTAGACCTACACCCAAGGACCTGGGTTCTAGTCCCAGTTCTGTTTCTAACTTGCCCCTTGCCTTTGGGCCTCAGTTCTTCTCACTTACAAACTGAGTGACCATCTTCCTTACTGGGTTGGGTAAAGATGCTGCCTGATTGCAAGACTTACTGCGGGCACAGTAGTTTCAGACCATTTCTGCATCACCTAAGGCTCTCTGTATTTTGTGTGTGTAGGAGTAACCATGGCTACAGTTTATCAGGTACTATGCATCAGGCATGCTACTAACAGCAGCTGTCCCGCAGTGTATGCGGGGGACTGGTTCCAAGATCCCCAAGTATTCCAAAATCCAGGCATACTCAACAATGTGAATCTACAAGTGTCAAGGCTGTCTTGGAGAGGGCAGAGAGCTGGCACCAGTCCGCAGCCCAGCAGCCTCAGGGTGCAGAGCAGGGCTGGGTGGTGGTGCTTCTCGTCATCACACAGGAGCTGGGCACTAACCGGAGAAGCCTGGGCAGTGACAGAAGCTGAAGCAGCTCAACCTCAGGAACCAACTAGGACATGTTCCTGGGAGGCAGGCACCAGGACCTGGGTGGGGGATCTGCCAGACTGTTCCAAGTAGGGAGGGTCAGGAAGGCTCCTGGAGGGCAGTGGAGGCAGTAGAGCAGAGCATGGGTTTGTATTTCAGACAATGCAACGTGTCCTTGAATGAATTTGTCTATCTGTGAATTGGGGATCCCAAGAGTGCCTTAGCTAATGTGAGCACTGCCCACACAGTATCATTATTATTACCGTTGCTTGTGCAAATAACCAGGGAGCTAAAGCCTGGAGAGGCAGACATAGCAGGCCACCCTGGCTGGTAAGCAGGGGCTCCTGCCTTCTGAGTTATGCTGAAAGGGGTGCACTTCCCCATGACAGAGAGAGTACTCAAAAAAGGAGTGAGACTGTGGAAGACCATTTGGCAGGTCCTCAGTAAGTTAAACATAGTCACCACATGATCTAGCAATTTCACTCCTAAGTATTACTCAAAGGAGTGGAAAACAGGTGTCCAAACAAAGACTTGTGCATGCATGTTCACAGCAACTCTGTTCACAACAGCCCAAAAGTGGAAACAACCCACATGTCTATCAGCAGATGAATGGAAAAGCAAAAGGTGCACACATATAAAATGGGATATTATTCAGCTATCAACAAGAACGAAGTACTGATCCATGCTACAACATAACTGAACCTTGAAAACACTACATTAAGTGAAAGAAGCCAGACCTTCTGGACCCCATACTCTGCCCAGGTGATATGGTTTGGCTGTGTCCCCATCCAAATCTCAACTTGAATTGTATCTCCCAGAATTCCCAAGTGTTATGGTAGGGACCCAAGGGGAGATAACTGGCTGTCTAGAGGATGTGGGAGGCATCGCAGGCCCCCAAATCAACAATGATCCCAACTCAGTCTGAACCAAGAGCTCACCATCAGGCTTGATGCAGGGGACCAAGAATCTAAGACACAGGGGCCTCAACAACACTGCTATACCTTCCACTGGATAGGGTCCCCAGAGCAGCCCCTCCCAGGTCCACAGCTGCAGCCATTATGTGCTTGACCTGACAATTTCTGAGAGGTAGATGGGCAATGACTCTGGTTGGATGCTGCAGAGGACACCCGCGAGCTTCGGCAAGAGGTCTACAGTGGAGAGGCTCCTGCACCATTCTGGGCACAGGTAGAGGGTGGTTTTCCTCCTCCTCCAGCCCCAGTGCTAAGAGGAGGGAACCGGAAGGGGGAACACAAACATGAGCCTGGTCTTCTGATGTCTGGTTTGGAGGCTGGGCTGTCACATGCGTGGTGGTTAAGATTACTATCACTCTTACTGGCTGCAGGACCTTGCCAGGTCATCTAGCCTGCCTGAGAGCCAGTGTCCTCTTCTGCCCAGTGGAATTAGAGGGCAAGGATCATCCAGAAAGTGACCAAGATGCCCTAGCCTGTGCCTGAATTCAGTCAGTGCTGGCTGGATGTGCAGCTGCCTCTCCCCAGTAGAGCAGCAGCTGCAGCCCAGCAAGGGGATGGTGGCAGTTTGTCATCCTGTGGCTCTGGCAGGGGTCAGCCAGGCTGGAGGAGAGTCCAGTCTGTGGGATGGAAAGAGGGGCTCTCCCACAAGAGCCTTCATCATGGACCATGTCATTTCATGCTTAAGGACATTTAAGACCTGCCCACTGGGAATCAGGAAGGCAGTGTCATTCCCTTCCAGGTGTCAGGAATTGAATTAAAAAAGCCAAATGACTTAAAATCTCCTCTGCTTTCCCAGATAGGAGGATTTGAACAATTTCTAATTTGCTTTAAAAATAGTCCCTGTCTTGTTTCTAGAACAGGATACCATGGTATAGCAATAAGCCCAAAAGACAATTCCTTCCATGCAGTTATAATTGGGGGGCCCCTGAAATTGTATAATTTTTTTACCATCTATGTGCTGCAGTTCCACAGGTTTTAGTAGATCTCCAAAGGAGTTTGTGACTCTCTCATACAAATAGGTTATGAACCACTGATGTCCTACCCTTCCTTCTTTTTTAGGTAGGCAGAGATAAGGCCTGAACTATCAACTCTCAAGAGAAGGACCATATGCCCAGCACAGTCTCGAGACCCAGTGAGCCCCAGGAATGCTACTAGAGGCAGAGCTGGAGCTAGAAGCCACGCATCCTAGGTGTCCAGGCTCCTGGCTTAGCTGGCCTTCTCCCACACCACCTGGCTGATGAATCTGTAATGAGAGCAAGGAGAGAACAAGCCTGCATCCAGATT
This sequence comes from Sapajus apella, assembly GCF_009761245.1. Lineage (NCBI taxonomy): Eukaryota > Metazoa > Chordata > Mammalia > Primates > Cebidae > Sapajus > Sapajus apella. The sequence continues at coordinate 145,476 of NW_022437123.1, forward strand.
TAAATTCTAATGTTCACCAGGATACCTGGACATAAATCTGCTAGGTCTTAAGTCCAGAAAGTGATATAACTTATTTAAGAGCACTTGGAAGTTGCTAAGCTCCCTGTTAAATAAACCATGTTTCTCCATCTCAGGTCTGGAAAACATGCTTTCTAGGGACTTATAAATCCCTTTGGAAAGCATCAGAATTTTCTCCCTGCTAGAGAGCCAAGCATAAATAGATACTTGTCTTTTAAAAAGATATTTGACCTTTCTGGGCAAGAAAATTGTGCACTTACCTGGTGACTAACCAACAACCCCACACTGTCGCCCTCATTCTTTCAAAAAATGAAGGAAGAACTTTAGTTCCATGAGTTATTGAGGGGGGATGTTGTAGAAATGGACTTGGCATCAGAACACCCTAGATATTGCCCTAATTGGCCCCCTCTTCATGTACTAGTTACAGCATCACCACCTTCATGGCTCCCCATGTTTCCAAGGTTTTGAAAACTGGCTGCATGTCCCACCTGGGGAAGGAACTGTAGAAATCAGTCCACTCCTATCTTTTGGCTGGGGAGTCCCAGAAGTTGCAAGTCATGTCTCCACTCTTGCAAGTCATGTCTCCACTCTCACAAGTCTTACAAGTGCTGGGATTCAAACCTGTATCTCTGATTCTCAGCTCAATGCTACAGATATAGGGGAGCTGTAGACTCACAGTGCTGACTCCTGCAGTCCTGGTCTCTGAGGTATCCTTGTCTCTGACTGTAACAAAGTCATGAGCGTTATTAAATACTAGGACATCAGGAGCTAATGAACATGCAATGCTTTGGAGACATGAGGAGCTCTGAAAGGATACCTCAATATTATTGATGAAGATGGTCAAATGTAATATTGACACATCATTCTGACTGATACTTTTGAAAATGAAGGAGGAGGAATTTAAGGACACAGCTCTGTTGATGGCAACTGCATTCTAGACAACTTGGATGAAGTCTTTATCTCTGGTTGCCCTGTATGCCTCTGGTCCTTAGATTCTTTCTAAGATGGGCATATCAGCCATCCAATATGGTGTGGGCTCATGTTGTGCCCAGGGCACAAAAGAAAATGCACAATACTTGGGAGAGCCAGGAATGATTGCTTTGGACATTCATAGGCTCAATCATTTAGATGTATTGAAATGTCACACTATAATTAACCATGAACAGGGTTCCCCACTTCTAACCCCATCAATTTTGAGGCCAGACCTCCCTAGGTTTGAATCTCAGCCATTCCATTTATCAGTTGTGGGATTTTGGGGAGGTCGTTAACCTCTCTATGACTTAATATCCACAATTATTAAAGGGGATTATAACATTGAGTTTATAGGGTTGTGATGATTATAGGAGATAATGTAACACTTCACACAGTGCCTGGCACATGGTAGGTCTTCAGTATAACTCCCGTTACATTCCTTTCTTTTAGAAAGAGAGATGGGGGGGATGCAGCTTGGAACTGGAGACGCCTAGTCCTGCTGTCAGGACAGAAACAGGAGCCCCAGTGGCAGCCACGGTAGGTGAGGCTCCCCGTCACCACTGGTCACCACCTCAGAGCCTGTCAAGTCCGCTATACCTGGAGCCCATCTTCACCACCCAGTTGCTTTTGCTGGCCAAGACCAAGGAAGGATGGGAATGCGAGACAATTCTGGAGAGCAGACAAAAGAGGAACCACAGAGATTCAATCCAAGATGGCTGACTAGGAACAGCTGTGGAGTGCAGAGTCCAGCAAGGATGCAGAGGGTGAGTGATCACTGCACTTCCAAACGAGTTTTTACTGCCCACAGACCAGGAGATGCCCAGGCGAAAAAGTGCCATGAGTCTCCAGTATGGCTGTTTCAGCTGGCACAGCAGGTCTCTACACAAAAACTCACACAAATGTGGGCAGCCATTTCAACTGGTACCTGGAATGCCTGAGAGACAATCACCCATTCAACTGAAAAAAAGGGGGCTGAAACGGGGAACCAGATGATCTGGCTTGGCCGGTCCCACCCCCACAAAGCCCAGCAATCTGAAACGCTCTGAATTGAGAGTTTCACAGCAAGCACAGCTGGACCCTGGACAGTCCAGCTCTGTGCGGGGCAAGGACGTCCACCATTACCAAGGCAGTCCACCCTTACAGAGGCAGTCCACTATTACTGAGGCTGACTGCCATTACCAAGGCAGTTCTAACTATACCTCTATAAACAAAACTGAAAGGAAGTTCACACAGCAGCTGAGCAGAGCCCATGGCACCTCAGTAATGCCTCTGCTGGTAGACTGTGACTATTCCTACCTCCTCGCTGGGCAGGGCACATCAGGAATTTACAAATAAAGCCCCACCTTCCCAGGCCAGAGGAGCTGGGAAAAAAAGGTGGTTCTGAGTTCCGCTGCAGCAGGCTTAAATGTACCTGCCCAGCAGCTCTGAAAGGAACAACAGAGCTCACAGCTCAGCACTTGAGCTAATATAAGGGACAGACTGTCTCCTCAAGCAGCTCCCCAACCCCTATATGTCCAAAAAGACACCTCATAAAGGAGAGCTCAGGCTGACATCTGGCAGGTATCCTTCTAGGACAAAGATGACAGAAGAAGAACTGGCAGCAACCTTTACTGTTCTGCAGCTGCTGATCCCCAGGCAAGCAGGGCCTGGAGTGGACCTCAGCAGTCCTACAGCAGAGGGGCCTGATTGTTAGAAGGAAAGCTAAGAAACAGAAAGAAATAACTTCATCATCAACAAAAAGTTCATCCACTCAGAGACTCCATCTGAAAGTCACCAACTACAAAGACCACAGGTGGATAAATCCACAAAGATGGGAAGAAACCAGTGCAAAAAGGATGAAAATGCCCAAAACCAGAATGCCACTCCTCCTCCAAGGGATCACAACTGCTCACCAGCAAGGGAACAAGGCTGGATGAAGGATGAGTATGATGAATTCACAGAAACAGGCTTCAGAAAGTGGGTAATAACAAACTTCTCTGGGCTAAGAGCACATGTTCTAACCCAATGCAAAGAAACTAAGAACCTTATAAAAAGGTTTGATGAAATGTTAACAAGCATAAACAATGTAGAGAAGAATATAAATGAATTGATGGGGCTGAAAAACACAACACTAGAACTTCAGGAAGCATGCACAAATTTCAACAGCCAAATTGACCCAGGAGAAGAAAGGATATCAGAGGTCGAAGATCAACTCAGTGAAATAAAACGAGAGGCAAGATTAGAGAAAAAAGGATAAAAAGGAATGAACAAAGTCTCCAAGAAATGTGGGGCTATGTGAAAAGATCTAATCTACGTTTGATACGTGTAACTGAATGTGACAGAGAGAATGAATCCAAGCTGGAAAATAGTCTTCAGGATATTATTCAGGAGAACTCCACCAACTTACCAAGGCAGGCCAATATTCAAGTCCAGGAAACACAGAGAACACCACACAGATATTCCTAAGAAGAGCAACCCCAAGGTACATAATCGTCAGATTCACCAGGGTTGAAATGAAGGAAAAAAATGCTAAGGGCAGCCAGAGAGAAAGGTCGGGTTACCCACAAAGGGAAGTCCATCAGACTCACAGCAGATCTCTCAGCAGAAACCCTACAAGCCACAAGAGAGTGGGGGCCAATATTCAACATCCTTAAAGAAAAGAACTTTCAACCTAGAATTTCATGTCTGGCCAAACTAAGCTTCATAAGAGAAGGAGAAATAAAATCCCTTACAAACAAGCAATTGCTGAGAGATTTCATCACCACCAGGCCTGCCTTACAAGAGCTCCTGAAAGAAGCAATAAACATAGAAAGGAACAACCAGTACCAGCCACTCCAACACTACACCAAATGGTAAAGAGCACTGACACACTGAAGAAACTGCATCAACTAATGGGCAAAACAACCAGCTAGCAAAGAAATGGCAGCATCAAATTCACACGTAACAGTATTAACCTTAAATGTAAATGGGTTAAGTGCTCCAATCAAAAGACATAGACTGGAAAATTGGATAAAAAGTCAAAACCCACTGGTGTGTTGTATCCAGGAAACTCATCTCACATGCAAGGATACACATAGGCTCAAAGGGATGGAAGAAGATTTACCAAGCAAATGGAGAGCAAAAAAAAAAAAAAAAAAAAAAACCAGGAGTTGCAATCCTAGTCTCTGATAAAATAGACTTCAAACCAACAAAGATCAAAAGAGACAAAGAAGGACATTACATAATGGTAAAAGGATCAATGCAACAAGAAGAGCTAATGATCCTAAATATATACACACCCAATACAGGAGCACCCAGGTACATAAAGCAAGTTCTTAATGACCTACAAAGAGACTTAAAGTCTCCCACTATTATTGTGTGGGAGTCTAATGCTCCACTGTCCATATTAGACAGATCGATAAGACAGAAAATTAACAAGGATATCCAGGACTTGAACTCAGATCTGGACCAAGCAAACCTAACAGACATTTACAGAACTCTTCACCCCAAATCCACAAAATATGCATTCTTCTCAGCACCATCACACCTACTCTAAAACTGACCACATAATTGGAAGTAAATCACTCCTCAGCAAATGCAAAAAAATGGAAATCATAATAAACAGTCTCTTGGACCACAATGCAATCAAATTAGAAGTCAGGATTAAGAAACTAACTCAAAACTGCACAACTTCGTGGAAACTGAACAACTGGTTCTTGAATGTTGACTGGATAAACAATGAAATGAAGGCAGAAATAAAGATGTTCTTCAAAACCAATGAGAACAAAGACACAACATACCAGAATCTCTGGGACACATTTAAAGCAGTGTCTAGAGGAAAATTTATAGCAATAAATGGCCATATGAGAAGCAAGGAAAGATCTAAAATCGACACCTTATCATCAAAATTGAAAGAGCTAGAGAAGCAAGATCAAAAACACTCAAAAGCAAGCAGAGGACAAGAAATAACTACAATCAGAGCAGAACTGAAGGAGAGAGAGACCAAAAAAAACCATTACAAAAAAATCAATAAATCAAGGACCTGGTTTTTCGAAAAGATCAACAAAATAGACAGACCACAAGCCAGATTAATAAGAAAAGAGAGAAGAATCAAATAGATGCAATAAAAAATGATAAAGGGGATATCACCACAGATCCCACAGAAACACAACCTACCATCAGAGATTACTACAAACAGCTCTATGCACATAAACCAGTAACCCTGAAAGAAATGGATAAATTCCTGGACACTTGCACCCTCCCGCAAGCCTAAACCAGGAAGAAGTCAAAACCCGGAACAGGCCAATAACAAGGGCTGAAGTTGAGACAGCAATTAATAGCCTTCCACCCCAAAAAAGCCCAGGTCCAGATGGGTTCACAGCTGAATTCTACCAGACATACAAAGAGGAACTGGTACCACTCCTTCTGAAACTATTCCAAACAATCCAAAAAGAAGGAATCCTTCCCAAATCATTTTATGAGATCAACATCATCCTGATACCAAAACCTGTCAGAGACTCAACAAGAAAAGAAAACTTCAGGCCAGTATCCATGATGAACATAGATGCAAAAATCTTCAATAAAATACTGGCAAACCTACTGCAACAACACATCATAAAACTTATTCATCATGATCAAGTAGGCTTCATCCTGGGGATGCAAGGCTGGTTCAACATATGCAAGTCTGTAAATGTAATCCACCACATAAACAGAACCCAAGACAAAAACCACATGATTATTTCAATAGACGCAGAGAAGGCCTTTGACAAAATTCAACAGCCCTTTATACTAAAAACTCTCAGCAAACTAGGTATCAATGGAATGTATCTCAAAATAATAAAAGCTATTTATGACAAACCCACAGCCAATATCATACTGAATGGGCAAAAACTGGAAGCATTTGCCTTGAAATCCGGCACTAGACAAGGATGCCCTCTCTCACCAATCCTATTCAATACAGTATTGGAAGTTCTAGCCAGAGCAATCAAGCAAGAAAAAGAAATAAAGGGTATTCAGTTAGGAAAGGAGGAAGTCAAATTGTCTCTATTTGCAGATGACATGATTGTATATTTAGAATATCCTATCGTCTCAGCCCAAAATCTCCTGAAAATAAGCAACTTCAGCAGAGTCTCAGGATACAAAACCAATGTGCAGAAATCACAAGGTTTCCTATACACCAATAACAGACTTAAAGAGAGCCAAATCAAGAAGGAACTACCATTTACAATTGCTACAAAGAGAATAAAATACCTAGGAATACAACCAGCAAAGGATGTAAAGGACATCTTCAAGGAGAACTACAAACCACTGCTCAAGGAAATAAGAGAGGACACTAACAGATGGAAAAACATTCCATGCTGATGGTTAGGAAGAATCAATATAGTGAGAATGGCCATACTTCCCAAAGTGATTTATAGATTCAATGCTATCCCCATCAAGCTACCTATGACCCTCTTTACAGAACTGGAAGAAGCCATCTTAAACTTCATATGGAGCCAAAAGAGAGCCTGTATAGCCAAGTCAATTCTAAGCAAAAAGAACAAAGCTGGAGGCATCACGCTACCTGACATCAAAGTATACTACAAGGTTACAGTAATCAAAACAGCATGGTACTGGTACCAAAACAGAGATATAGACCAATGGAACAGAACAGAGGACTCGGAGGCAACACCACACATCTACAACCATGGGGTCTTTGACAAACCTGACAAAAACAAGCAATGGAGAAAGGATTCCCTGTTTAATAAATGGTGTTGGGAAAACTGGCTAGCCACGTGCAGAAAGCAGAAACTGGACCCCTTCCTGTCACTTTACACTAAAATTAACCCCAGATGGATTAAAGACTTAAATATAAGACCTAAAACCATAAAAACACTAGAAGAAAACCAACGCAAAACCATTCAGGACATAAGCATAGGCAAGGACTTCATGACTGAAATACCAAAAGCATTGGCAACAAAAGCCAAAATAGACAGATGGGATCCAATTAAACTCCAGAGCTTCTCTGCACAGTAAAAGAAACAATCATTAGAGTCATCCAGCAACCAACAGAATGGAAAAAAATTTTTGCAATCTACCCATCTGACAAAGGACTTATATCCAAAATTTACAAAGAACTAAAACAGATTTTCAAGAAAAAAACAAACCCATTCAAAAGTGGGTGAAGGATATGAACAGACACTTTTCAAAAAATGATATATATGAGACCAACAAACAAATAAAAAAAAACGCTTATCACCGGTCATTAGAGAAATGCAAATCAAAACTACATTGAGATACCATCTCACTATAGAGATGATGTTAGAATGGTGATTATTAAAAAATCTGGAGACAACAGATGCTGGAGAGGATGTGGAGAAATAGGAACACTTTTCCACTGTTGGTGGGAGTATAGATTAGTTCAACCATTGTGGAAGACAGTGTGGCGATTCCTCAAGGACCTAGAAATAGAAATTCCATTTGACCCAGCAATCCCATTACTGGGTATATATACAAAGGATTATAAATCTTTCTATTTTAAGACACATGCACATGTATGTTCATTGCAGCGCTGTTTAGCAAAGACTTGGAACCAACCCAAATACCCATCGACGATAGACTGGACAGGGAAAATGTGGCACATATACACCATGTCATACTATGCAGCCATAAAAAACAATGAGTTTGTGTCCTTTGTAGGATGAACTTGGAAACCATCATTCTCAGCAAACTGACACAAGAACAGAAAAATCAAACACTGCATGTTCTCACTCATAGGCAAGTGTTGAACAATGAAAACACAAGGGCACAGGGAGGGGAGCATCACACACTGGGGTCTGTTGGGGTGGACTAGGGGCGGGACAGTGGGGGGTAGGGAGTTGGGGAGAGATAACATGGGGAGAAATGCCAGATATAGGTGATGAGGATGGAGGCAGCAAACAACATTGCCCTGTATGTACCTATGCAACAATCCTGCATGTTCTTCACATGTACCCCAAAACGTAAAGTGCAATAAAATATATATTAACAACAACAACAACACAAAAAACAAAAATCAGCTGGGTGTAGTGGCAAGCGCCTGTAGTCTCAGCTACTCGGGAGGCTGAGGCAGGAGAATTGCCTGAACCTGGAAGGTAGAGGTTGCAGTGAGCAGAGATCATGCTAGGGCACTCCAGCCTGGGCAACACAGCAAGACTTTGTCTCAAGACCAAAAAATAAAAATAAAATAAAAAATTTAAAAAAGGGCCCAAAGCTACAATTATTATACATGATTTTTTTTTTAAGGGAGGAATTCATTATTGTTACTTGTAGTGTTTTTCTAGTCCTGGCTGGGGTTCCTGCAGCTCACTTCATATCCCAGGGCCTCAGTTTTGTGTAAGGAACAGTTGTGGTTATTTTTAGGCTGAGACCTGAGGCCTTGCCATTCTCTCTCATCAGCTTCTGCCTTTCCTCTTAGGCTTTCAACCTAACCCATTTGTGAGGTTTGCCTGCCATGAGCAGGTTTAGGTTTGAAAGCCCAAGCCTTAAAGCAGTGTTCTCAAAATCCAACATGCTTCAGAATCACTCTGAACTCTTGTTGGACCCCAGCCAAGAGTTTCTGAGTCAGCAGGTGTGGGGCGGACCTGGGATTCTGCATTTCTAACAAGCTGGGCCACGTTGATGCTGTTGCTCTCACACCTTACTTAGGGAACTACTGTCTTCAGCCAGCACGTTTCAACCTCAGATGTCCATTAGAACCACCTAATAAAAAAATTCCCAGGCTGCACCCCAGGCAAATTAAATTGGGATCTCAGAGGGTGGTACCCAGAGTGACAGCAGCCTCAGTGCTTTGGGTTCACTTAGCTGTTGATCATCCAGGCTGAGGGTAGAGAGATTAGAGGGCAGTGAACAAAGGACTAGTTAGTAAATATTTTAGGCTTTGCAAGCCATATATGGTTTCTGTGGCATATTTTTCTTTGCTTTTTGTTTCAAATCTTTAAATATGTTTTTAAAAAATGACTCTTAGCTTCCAGGTCATAGTGTAGAAATGGTTTGTGGGCCCCTTGGAGAATGTGCAACAGCCAGTCATGTATCTATCAAATTTAATGATGAAAATAGCTACTCAAAATTAGCAGCATTTATACAATAAATTAAAACCAAGGCAGAATGTAGAGCTATTTAAAGGAATTAAAGGTCCAATGCACATGTGGCTGCTTCTTGTTAAACTTTTACTGTTGTTATCCCTCATGGCTTTCCTAACCCAGTTCTCCTTTGTACATTAACAAAAGACAAGGAGGGGTTTCCTTGCACCCCTTCCTCTTTTGCAGTTCACTGTACTAGTCTTGCTTCCTAGTACTTTCAAGGAACTTCAGGTTTCCAGCCAAGTTAAAAGCCCTTAGCTATCTGTTCAGCGCTGTCAGAAAGTGTTAACTGCCTTTCTAGCATTTCATTCTCTCCCAGTGCTTCTAGTACTAACTTCCTTTCTCACCCTCTCTTCCCATACCGAGGAGGTTGTTTCTTCTGGAAGGCCTGGCTGCCCTAAGCCCCTCTGTGCAAAAAACACCCCAAAATGTAGAGTTACCAGGCACTTTCTCATGTCCTCTTCATTGTACTTCTCTTCTTTCTACACCAAAGGACACTCCCTTCACAACTATGCCGCTCTTTCCCTTCCTCCTTCATCTCAACCTATTTGCTCAGCTTTGGTATAAAAATGATCAAGCCTCGAACAGTGAGCAGTTATCTTTGAATGGTCCTAAGTATTCCTAGGAGTTTTTTGCTTTTCAATCTGTTCCAAACCTCAGACAAAATGGACAATATCCACCTCTACTCCTATCATTTTTTTTCTTTTCTTCTGAGCCTTTTAAACACACCACCTGTTAGTAAACCACCTAAGCTTTTACAAAACATAAATGATGTAAAGCAGAAGAGTGAAGACCTAAATATAGAAATGAAGTGTCTACCATTTTCCAAAGATAAAAACAACTAACTGAAAGCCTAGGGCATGCAAATGGCTCATCTGTTGAAATGAATCGTTCTGTTCTAACTGGGCCACCATCCAAAAATTTGACCCCAAAGGGAAACCAAGGGTTGAGGCCATGCAGGCTTCATGGCTGTGCAACCTGTGTAGACTCAAAGGGCCTCATGTTTGGAAGGGCCCTGCCCTTGGTTTAATGCCCTGTTGTTGGCTGAAATTCTTAATAATTTTATCTTTGAACGTGTGTTTTGAAAGTGAAGGCCAATGGAACAGTGGGACACGAACATGAACAGAGGAGATATGCACATGTGTGTCCATTCTTCCTTGCTGTGTCAGTTGCATATAGTGTTCATGATGCCAGTGAGCACGGAATTCCAGGGATCCACAAAGCACGGGTGCTCAGAGTCTCAAAGGCAGGGTATCTGCTTGTGACAGAGAAAGCATGTCATACTCTGGGTTGGAACCAGAACTTGGTTCATATGCAGAAAGAAAGTTACATATTCTAAGAAACATGAAAAAACAAGAAACACTATGACATCCTATACTTTTTTTTTTTTTTTTTAGATGGAATCTGGCTCTATCACTCAGGCTGGAGTGCAGTGGCGTAATCTTGGCTCACCACAACCTCTACCTCTTGGGTTCAAGTGATTCTCGTGCCTCAGCCTCCTGAGTACCTGGGATTACACACATCTACCACCACTCCCAGCTACTTTTTTTTTTTTTTTTTTTGTTTTTGTTTGATATGGAATTCCCCTCTGTGGCAAAGGCTCAAGTGCAGTGGCACAATCTCAGCTCACTGCAACATCTGCCTCCCAGATTCAAGCGATTCTCCTGTGTCAGCCTCCCAAGTAGTTGGGATTACAGGCGCACACCACCAGGCCTCGCTAATTTCTATATTTTTAGTAGAGATGGGATTTCACCATGTTGGCCAGGTTGGTCTTGAAATCCTGACCTCAAGTGATTTGCCTGTCTTGGCCTCCCAAAGTGCTGTGATCACAGGTTTATTTTTTAGAGTCCTAGGCTACCCAGCCCCTGCTAATTTTTCTATTTTTAGTAGAGATTGGGTTTTGCCATGTTGGCCAGGCTGGTCTCAAACTCCTGGCCTCATGTGATCTGCTTGCCTCAGCCTCCCAAAGTGCTGGAATTACAGGTGTGAGCCACTGATCCGGCCTTTTAAAAATTTTTCATTCTTTGAGCAGAGTCTTACTCTGACACCCAGGCTGGACCACAGTGGTGCAATCTTGGCTCACTGCAACCTCCACCTCCTGGGTTCAAGTGATTAGCATGTCTCAGCCTTCTGCATAGCTGGGATTATAGGCATATGCCACCACCCCTGGCTAATTTTTGTATGTTTAGTAGAGATGGGATTTCACCATGTTGGCCAAGTTGGTCTTGAACTCTTGACCTCAAGTGATCTGCCTGTCTTGACTTCCCACAGTGCTGGGATTACAGGCATGAACCACTGTGCCTGGCCATGTCCTATACTTTATTTGTGTTACTTACCACAATAACCAACTATTTACATGCAAATGGTGACGTAGAAGGAAAAGACAGCCTTGGATAGTTCTTTTTCCTTTCAGTCCTTCCTAACATTAGGCTGAAGGTAGAGAGTGTTGGTAGAATGTGTGGTATCCAGAAGTGAAATAAAAACAGTTGAGTTAGCAATGCTGAGTGCATTGATGAGTAGTTAAGCACAGCAATGCCACTGTTCTGACAAGAACAAAATACGTGTGCATATGTGAGCTATGAAATAGGAATTGTGTAGTTTGCCGATTCTACACACATTAAATGCTCATAGTCTTTTACACTGGAATTGCACAACATAAGGATGAACAGTAAAATTCATGCTAATAACTTAAAATTTTAATTTTTCTTTACTTAAATATGCTTAAATAGTAAATAAAAATACCACATGACAAGTTGAGGGAAAGATCATTGAAGAAGGGAAAGGACTTGTATTTATAAAGGTATAGATACCTTTAATGGTATCTTTTCCCACGTTTTGAGCTAGGGTTCCATGTTTTCATTTCGCCCTGGATACCACAAATTACGTGTCTGGCTCTGGTTGAGGAGCTTCTCCTCGAGGCACAGTCTTGGTGATGACTGACTGTTGAGCTCCTTCCTGAAATGTCCATTTAATGAACATTTATTGAACTCCTGTTTGCCAAGCTTTGTACTAGTTGCTAGGGATAAAAAGTCAATAAACATAATTCTATTCTCAAATAGGATGAGGACTCTAATTCTTCTATTTATTTATTTTGAGACGAAGTCTGGCTCTGTCGCCCAGACTGGAGTGCAGTGGCATGTGATCTTGGCTCACTGCAACCTCCATCTCCCAGGTTCAAATGATTCTCCTGCCTCAACTTCCCCAGTAGCTGGGATTACAGGCACCCACCACCACGCATAGCTAAGTTTCATGTTTAATAGAGATGGGGTTTCACCATGTTGGCCAGGCTGGTCTTAAACTCCTGACCTCATGAGATCTGCCCGCCTCAACCTCCCGAAGAGCTGAGATTACAGGCATGAGCCACCGCGCCCAGCCTAGGAGTCTAAAAGCAGAGTATAAGACCATGGTTTCCAACTGTCAAAACCCTAGTGCTTATCTACAAAAGGCAGCTCTGAGAGAGAAATCTCTTTACAGCATTTCAAGAATTCTTATAGATACTTGAACTTCTACCTGACAAAAAGGCTTCAGTGAAGCTACCACACAAGCTGTGTGATTACATGTTTGCTAACTGTTCCAGACCTCAGACAAACCAGACAACACCAGTCTGCTTCTGTCCTTTGTCCTTTTTCCTTCTGAGCCTTTTAAACACTAGCATTTGCTAGCAAATGACCTAAACTGGTATCTATCACGCAGAAAGGAATCAAACTATCTGTTATAGGGTCTTTGATTATTAATCTTTTTAAGATAAAGAAACAAATTCTCATGTATACTGAAGTTTGGCAGACAAAACACAAAGTATATGTTTAAAAAAAAAAAGAATGAATACCTAAGTCGAGACAGGGCTGAGAACCACTGGGGTGTTTATCCCACACTACTGTTAGGGAGGGTCCCTTTCTCCCTGCTTCAAAACAGACCAGGGAACCATCAGAGCAATGCCCCTCATTTCCTGAACCTCTGTAACATACCCACTTATTGGTATTTTATAGCAAAGATCCCTAAGCCTCTAAGCAGGACCATGTGCTTGTACAATGCAGGGCAGTGAGAGAGGGAGGGAGAAGCTGCCAGGATGCAGCCACTTTCCTCTCCATAGCTGTGAGTGGAGCTCACATGGCCAGCTGGAAAAGCACCCCAGGGAGAAAGGGAGTGCTTGGCTGGCCTGGGGCCTACCCCGTAGGATGCCATGGACCTGACTACTACAGGGGAGACCAGCATTAGACAAGGTCCCACAGCAGTCACCAACCCCTCAAGCTCCCTTCTTGCCATGAGCCCTTTTTCAAACCCCTTCACTGTGGTCATCAGACACCTGGGTGCTCTGTACCCTTCTCCTGAGTTCAGCTTAGGCAGGCATCCATGCACCCTGCTAGGAGTTGAGGTCATTTCCTCGATTTACAGATGAGGAAATTGAAGCTTAACAAGGTCACATAACACACAGAAGGTCACACGGAGAGGAAGGGGCAGAGCCAGGATCTGCGCCTGAACCATCTGGCCCCAGACGTGGGCTCTCTGGCCACCCTTGCTGCTGGCTGCCTGTACTCTCTGCACACCTTTCCCTCTCAGAGCTCCAGCTGGGGCTTGGGTGAGTGCCACTTAGTCTGCACTCAGCTGTTTCTCATCCCTCCTAGAAATGAGTTTAATGTCCTCAGCAACTAGTGCTCAGAGGTCAGGGCCTGGAGGTTCAAAGCTCACAGCAGGCACTTGGAAAACATGCATGTAGAGTGTCTATTTGCTGCCCCTCCTTAACTCTCTTTACCCTGTGGAGTGCTGTCTTGTGGGTATAAACCCAGAAAGCCACCAGAGTCAGAGCAGGGCATCTACACAAAGCAAGGGCAGCATCAAAAGGAATGAACAGAGGGTCCAGTTCTCTACTCCTGACTCTTCACTACTCTCCAGTCTCCCTCCTCAACAACCCACCTAAGCCAACCAAACAGGACACCACCACCTCCTCCGTCATGGCCATGGTCATTAATGCTCCTCCTGCGGGGCTTATAAAAGGGTGGTAAATCTAGATTCGGTGTCCCAGACCCAGGCACGGTGTTGAATACAGCAGCTGTGCTGCCGCTTCCCAGTGTATTTCTAGGCAAAGACAACACAAGAGACTGTTTCACGTGGAGGAGAGCTTGGAAACCCCAGGAAGCATGGCTGCTATAAATATAGGTCAGGGGCATCACGTGTAAATATAGCCAGGTTCTGTCACATGGCTGTTCTCTAGGCTCAGTAATCACTCAGAGACCAGAGTTCCTCTGCACACCAACTACTCAAGAAAAACAATGCTGAGTGGGCATCTACTGGGGATGAGACACGTCTGGGCAGTATGTCTAGGAATACCCCCAATAGAGGACGACGACAGAGTCACCCCAGGTAGGTAGCTCTCAAATGTCTGTGCACACCTTGTCCACCTTGCAGATGTCCCGTGTCCTCCCTATCTAATACCTGTCTCACACATAGATGGGTCAGAGTTCTCACATAGCCCTTGCCACTGTGTTGTAAGCAAAATTTCTGTTAACTCTGACCAAAATTCAGGAAATTAAACCAGTAGCATAAAGACAGCCATAGGAGGCCAGGAGTGGTGGCTCATGCCTGTACTCCCAGCACTTTGGGAGGCGCAGGTGGACGGTGAGGTCAAGAGATTGAGACCATCCTGGCCAACATGGTGAAACCCTGTCTCTATGAAAAATACAAAAATTAGCTGTGTGTGGTGGTGCGCACCTCTAATCCCAGCTGCTGGGGAGGCTGAGGCAGAAGAATCGCTTGAACCTGAAAGGCGGAGATTGCAGTGAGCCAAGATACCGCCACAGTACTCCAGCCTGGCGACCCAGACACACGCGCACACACACACACACACACACTCTCTCTCTCTGTCTCTCTCTCTCTCACACACACACACACACACACATGCCAGGGAGGTTGCAGTGAGCTGAGATTGCGCCACTGTACTCCAGCCTGGCAACAGAGTGAGACTTAAAAAAAAAAAAAAAAAAAAAAAAGCCATAGGATGAATTCCATGGCCAAGCGGAAATGGTTTGTGGAACAACTACTTTGTACACCTGAATCCTGCCTATAATCCTCGTTGAGGACCAAGCATCCACTTCTTCCAGTTGCAGTACTGTTATTTTTACTTGGAGTTGAAAGACCCCTCTATGTCTTCTGATGCAATGGTTTTCTAGTTTTATTTTAGTGGGAGAGCCCTTTCTTCAAAGGAGATCCTATCTGGAAGCTGACATGTAATTTAATTTGACCCCGAACTGCTGGTATGAGGGACCTGGAGCCCTGCCAATGGATCCTGCTCTTGCCCTCAAAAGCTCCTGGGAGTACAATTTGAAAAACACACATGCACACCCCCTTATTAATTTGTTCACTCACTCGTTCACACAATAACATCTCTTGAGTATCTACTGTGTTCTAGGTGGAGCCGGCAGGTAACAGCACAAAGGCAGCCCTGCTTTCAGCGAGTTCACATTGTAGTAGGATGTGGCAGAGCTAAGTTCAGAGAGGTGGCAAGAGCTATGAGGGAACAAGGATGTGATCATGGCTGTGCGGTGGCTACTTTAGATGGGGGATCAGGAAAGGCCTCTCGAGGAAGCAAAGCACAGTTGAAATCGGAATGATAATCTGGAAAGATGCCTTGATTTGGACCAAAGAGGAAGCAGACCGAGAGAGGTGATGTGACCTTCCCCAGGCAGGTATCTGAGCTGGGACCTGACCTGGGTTGCCAGCATACCCCACCCAAGGATCTTTCCTTTTATGAACATTTCTACACAGCTACCACATGCAAAGAAGTCTCAGTGACAGGTGACATCTGAGGGTGGACAAACCACCCAACCACATCCTGGAATTCGGTGCTCTCTGTGTATGACTTTTTTTTTTGAGACAGAGCCTTACTCTGTCACCAGGTTGAGTGCAGTGGTGAGATTTCAGCTCACTGCAACCTCTGCCTCCCAGGTTCAAGCAATTCTCCTGCCTCAGCCTCCTGAGTAGCTGGGACTACAGGTCTGCACCACCATGCCCAGCTAATTTTTGTATTTTTAGTAAAGATAGGGTTTTACCATGTTGGCCAGGATGGTCTGGATGTCTTGACATCTTGATCTACCCGCCTCGGTGTCCCAAAGTGCTGGGATTACAGGTGTGAGCCACCGTACCCCGCCTGTGCATGCCCTCCCTCCTTCTCCAGCCCAGTCCAGGGTTGGCCCTGGGTCTGAAGGTGCTGTAACCCAAGAGACAGAACTCTGTGGTGGACAGCCTAGACCTGTGACCTTGGCTGAGAAAGCTTTTTTTTTTAAATAAAAGACAGGGTTTCACCATGTTGGTCAGGCTGGTCTTGAACTCCTGACCTCAGGTGATCCACCTGCCTTGGCCTCCAAAGTGCTTGGATTACAGGCGTGAGCCACCACGCCCCGCCAGAAAGCTTCTTTATCTCCTGTCTCTGGCTGCAAACTGCAACTGTGGAGGGTGCTCCTTCTCGCTTCATTTGGCGGCATAAAGATAAAAGCAAGTTGGTGAGTATAAACGGCCTGGGCTCGTCTGGAGAAAGGTTCTCTGGAAACTCAAGGTATTCTAGGGAGACTTAAAGGCATCAAAGCCAGTTTTCCTTTCGTTCTGCAGCAGGCATTCACACAGGAACTATGGGGAATCACACAGGCCTGTACATATTTTACACATGAGTCCAAAGTTGGGTGTAAAATTTCTATTGTGCTGAATATTGTGGGAAGCAGCATGCAAATGCCTCCCCCTGCTACCCACAAACCAAACAGCTCTGGGCCACCTAAGCAGTGGCCAGACCACCAACCTGGCACCTGTGGGCCAGTAGGGCCCCTCGCCTTAAGAGTTCTAACTACCATCAAAGCACTTCCCGGCATTAAGTAATTGGAACCTCCAGTCCCTTGGGAGACTGGTGGGCCAGTGGTTATTACTCTCATTTTGCACGCAAAGCAACTGAACCCCAGATGACCTACCTGTCCGGGGAACAATGCTACTGACACAGTGACAAACATTAAGTGCTGACTCAAACCTGTCTCCAGCTTCCAACTGCTGCTTTCCACTACAATCCAGCTGCCCACAAACTGAACACAGACTATCCACTTTGGCCTAATACCACCTCATTCTCTTTCTCACGCTCCCTGGCACACACCCTATGCCCCACAGTGCACTTAGGAGTTTTTCCAGAAGCTGCCTCTTCTCCCCACCTCCCAATACTTGCCCCGAACTGGAGACCTCTGGAACACTTATTCCTCCTGCACACATAGCAGCTTAGACTCAAGTTTAGATGCTGTCCTGCCCAGGCCAACTGGGCCGCCTCCCTTTCAGACTTTCCAGCCAATTCACACACGTGCACACTGCACATATTGCTGGTGAAAAGGATACACCCTAGACCCTTCCACGCCTTCTTTTCACATGGAGCCGGCCAACTGCATGTGCAAGGATGGGCACAAAAACACAGGTGACAGGGCCTACAGAGCCATGTTGTCACAAATACACAGATATGCCCAGGGAACACGGGGACACCCCTTCACAGGCAGACAGGCCCTCTGAAAGCCAGGTGCACCAGATACAGCTGCTGCCGGCACTTAACCCCTGAGTACCCTGCCAAGCACCCCGCCCCCCCCCCCCCACGAGCGTCTTGCTAAGACAACTCTGGGTCTGTCATCTTGGTGTCCGCATGAGCGGCCGCTAGGGTGGACAAAGAATGACATTTTCAAGAGCACAGACATACCTCAGGCACGTTGGACGACACGAGGCCCTCAGAGGCCCAGAGCTCTCTCCCAAGGCACAAGTGCAGAAAGCAGACTCGGGAGCGTAGTTACGGACGCCGCGCTGAGCGTCCCGAGCCCCGCGAGCGTCCCAGGCGTTCCTGCCTCCTCCACTCCTCATCCCCAGCCGGCTTCCCTCTGCCCGCCCGGGGGAAGCTCGGGACAGTCTATCTAGCTCGGGACCTCGGGCGGGGCGGGCAGCGGAGGCGGCGGCGCCTCTCCAGGACCCCAGCCCTCTCCCGCGGTGCCCCCACTCCCCCGGCGCGCGTCTGCACTTACCCAGCCCGGGGCTCCGGACGCGGCGGAGGGAGCAGCGCCTAGAGAGGCGGAGAGCGGCGGCTCCCGGGGCCGCCCAGCCGCCCACCGCTGGCTCCCAGTGCTCGTCCCTCCCAGCCGGGGAAGGTCAGCGTGCGGACAGCCCGGCCCGCGCCCCCGCGCCCACAGAGGCTTCCTGCGGCCCTCGCGCCTCCCCCGCCCGCGCTCGCGACGCCCCGGCGCCGGCTGTCCCAGCCCCGCCGGCAGGACGCGCCCAGGAGCCCCGCACGCGAGCTGCCGGCCCTTTGTTTGGGAGTTGGGCTTTCTGCGATTCAGAGCACGCGGAGGGAATTAAGTCAGAGTGCGAGGCAGTTGTTTGGTTGCCCGGGGAATCCCTGCAGGGGGCGGCGGAGCGGCTTTCAAACTCCCGCCCTCCTCAGATCCCGGCTTAGGACTCCCTGCCGCCTACGTTTGTTGGTCCCTGGGAGAGGTTGGCCTTTGGGGGTTCCTAAAGCCTGTCTGGTAGGAGAGAGCCTCTCCATTCCCTTTCGTCACCACCCCCATCACTGCCCTGTCCCTCTCAGAGTCCTGTGGACCATCAGCTTTACATTCTCTGGGCCCTGGGGAGAATCAAGGTCTCTCTATTCTGAAGCTAAAAGGAAGAGCAAAGAGTAGAGGCCATCTGTCCCTGTTGTGCCCAGATGGAGGTGCAAAGCTGGCGCTAACTGGACCGGCCCTAACAGTGGGGCATGCACTATGTGTTTCCCAAAGTAACAAGGGCCTCGTGCTTATCCAACAGAGTTCTTTTGAAACTCAGCTGCAGTGAGTAAGACTACCTATTTAGCAGGTTGCTAGATTAGGGAAGCCACGGGAGGCGGGGAATGCTGACAAAGCCACTGCACCCGGAGCACCAGTGTTCTAAATACCCGGGCTGGCTGCTGGGAAGAGCTTCGCAGAGGGGCCTCGCGGAAAGGAGATGATTGCAATAGTCCCGTGAGTTGAAGACCTTAACTGTGGGATCAGTGAGGAAGCTGCGGCAAAGAAGCGTCTACAGAGCTTGCTGCGCGTGTTGCGGGAGGAGCACACGGGCTGTGAGACTGGAGGAGAACCTGGAGTGATTTGAGCCTGAGTTTAGTGTGGGGCAAGTTGGATTGGAGAAGAAGCCACCTTCTTCCAGGGACAGATATCCAGCAAATGCAATTGGAAAGGTGATTCTGGGGTTCATGGGAGAGGCTGAGGCAAGAGTTGCCAATTTTGGAATAGTCTGGAAAGAAGCTGGGCAGACACGAGAGGTGGAAGGAGAGGGTAGAAAAGGTAGAGAGAGCCGGGCGCGGTGGCTCAAGCCTGTAATCCCAGCACTTTGGGAGGCCGAGGCGGGTGGATCACAAGGTCAAGAGATCGAGACCATCCTGGTCAACATGGTGAAACCCCGTCTCTACTAAAAATACAAAAATTAGCTGGGCATGGTGGCGCGTGCCTGTAATCCCAGCTACTCAGGATGCTGAGGCAGGAGAATTGCCTGAACCCAGGAGGCAGAGGTTGCGGTGAGCCGAGATCGCGCCATTGCACTCCAGCCTGGGTAACAAGAGCAAAACTCCATCTCAAAAAAAAAAAAAAAAAAAGAAAAGAAAAGGTAGAGAGAACAGGGCTGAAGACCGAACCTCGGTCTACGGAGAAGGAGCCCACGAAAGGAACGGAAACCATCAGGAGAAACCATGAGGGAGGGTCAGGACTGTGCGGGGTGACAGGGCCCAGGAGTAGAGGGACGTTCAATGAGGGCCCGGGCTGCAGGGACACCAAGAAGGAGGACGCCCAAGAAAACAGGTTTAGATTTACAAATTAGGAGATCTCTGGGCAAGGTCGAGATAACTATGTTTGTGATGGGTTGTATAAACCAGGTTGCCACTCCTTCGCGGGGGAAGGTGGGGGCATCTGGATCCAATTGGTTGATGCGGGGATACAAAGGTTCATCTCTTTCCTTCCATTAGGGAGGGTCCCGAAGGGCCACCCCAGCTCCATAGCTTCCCAAGGGATCCTCGGAGGCCTCTGTGGAAAGCAGCACCGTTCAAGCTTATGTTCTGCCGAATCCTGCTTCCCTCCCTCTCTCAAGGTGTTGTTCCCAGGAGACCTCCCACGTGCCGATCTTCATCTCCGTGCAGAGTCTGTTTCCTAGAAATCCAACCGAAGGTACGGGGGCACTGAAAAAGGTCACGGGAGACAAAAGGTGGAATGGAGGTAAAACCCACCCCCATCCATCGAGTGCCTGCGGGAGCGGAGGCCTGAATGAGCACATGCTCCGATGCCGCTCCCCTTGACCTCTGACAGAGCAGTTTAAACAGACAGGATGGTCAGAAAGACTCAGAGAAGGTAGTGTGCAGGGAAGAGCCTGGGAAAAGGGGAGCAAAGAGGAAGCTTATTCCTAGTAGAATATGAATGTTCAAAAGCCAGGTGGAAGAGAGAAGAGTGGAGTAGGCTTTAGGAGGGGGAGGATTGCTGGAAGAGGGTAAGGGTGAGGGGAAGTCAATATTCACCATAGTTAACAATATTAAAACAGCAACGAGGAAGGCAAGGATTGGAAAATGGCCTGGAGTGACTAGCAGTAGGAGAGGGTGAGTGATGAATGAAGCTCTGGACTAGGGTATTCCTTCTCCAGCACTATCCCCAGTAACATTAAACATCTAGAGTGGAGAACCAGTGGAAATATAATATGTAATTTAAAACTTTCCATGAGCCACGTTTAAAAAAAAAATGCATATAAAGAAACAGGTGGAAGTAATTGTAATGATATATTTTATTTAATACAGCATATCTAAAATATCATTTCAACATGTGTCAATATGAAAAATTAATAAGCTATTTTACATTTTTTCCTACTAAGTCTTCCAACTCTGGTTATGTTTTATGTGTATTGCACATCTAAGTTCAGACACTACATTTTCATTGGAAATATTCAATGTGCATTTAGATTTCAGAATATTTATGGTTGAGGAAATAGATTAACAACCCTATGTTACTGCATACATACTTAGGCTTTCCAACAATCCAATCAAATGGTCAGTTTTAAAATTTGTTTATGTTAATTAAATGAAATAAAGAATCCTGTCCTTCAGTTGCATGTAGCACATCTCAAGTGCTCAGTAGCCACATGTGGCTAGTGGCTACCATATCAGACCACACAGGCCTAGAATTCTAATTCCTAGACCTTTTGATTTTGGCTTTGTTTTGTCCTCACCTTTTATGAAGGAATGGACCTCTTCTCCTATCAGCATTGCATCACTAACAATATCCTAACCTGTTCCATCTTATTTCACAAAACCTACTTGAAGAAGGTGATGGGGAAGATTGAGAATCCACCATCTATGAAAACAGAGATGGGAATTCAGCTTGGACTAGAAAAAGTTTGAGAAAGATGAGGTAAGAGATCGAAAGATTCCATTTTGATTGTTGTTCTGGGGTCATATGAGGAAGGCGGTTTATCTGCCAGGTTGAGTACTGCAGGGATTGAATGGATGGAGCTGTGAGAATGTACAGGACAACTGTTAGCACAGTCTCCCATTTGGCAGCTTCTCATGAGCATGGAGCATTGGCTGAGTCACAAACCTAGGACGTGGCTAAGTCTGGGTCTTGTTTCCTGCATTGGCAAAATGGGAAGAGTAATCCCTTATTTGGAAAAAAAAATGGAAGGGGCTAAGTGAAATCCTTCAGAGGAGAGTTTTAATCCAGTGGAGGCCTACGCCTCTGCTATGGTTTGGATATGGTTTATTTGTCCTCTCTAAGTCTTGTGTTGAAACCTGCTCCCCAGTGTTGGAGGTAGGGGCTGGTGGGAGGGGTTCGATCCCTCACGAATGGCTTGGTGCCATTCTCGCAAGAGTGTTCTTGCGGTTAGTTCCTGTGAGGACTGGTTGTTGAAAAGAACCTGGCACCTCCTCCACACTCTCTGCCACCTCTCCCAACTTGTGATCTGCATATGTGGCTCCTCTTCACTCTCCCCCATGAGTAGAAGCTTCCTGAGGCCCTTGTCAGAAGCAGATGTTATCACCATGCTTCCTATACAGTCTGTAGAACCATGAGCCAAATAAACCCTTTTTCTTTATAAACTACCCAGCCTCAGATATTCCTTTATAGCAACACAAACTGACAAAGACATTTTGTGGGCCTGTAGCTCATCTTCTGTCCCTGGCTGGGTGCTGGCAGCTTCTGCTTTTAGGCCATGCTCTGGCACCATTCCCCTGCCTTTATGTCTGATAGATCTGTCAGTGGATGCAGTAGTGATAGAGTTTGTAGACGCTCCTTTAGAAATTTAGAAAAAAACAAAACAAAACTTAGACTTCCTTGTTTTTTTATCTGAAATGACCTACATCTATTGCTACTTAATGATACAGTGTAGATCTTGTGAGACCCTGCTCCATGCCAGCACAGGGCCTGATATCCTCTCTACCCAGCAACAGTATCTATATCCATTCCTAGAAATGGAGTCACAGAAAATACCATTTTTTGTTTTGTGGATGGCTACACACACACACACACACACACACACACACACACACACACACACAGGACAGTGAGGAGAATGATCTGTTATTGTTAGCATCCCCAGGATATATGGCACATTAACTTGGCATTCAGGTTATACAGTAAACCCTTATAGGTCAGGAACTGTAAAACTTGCTTTTCTCCATCCTCTGAGCACAAGCTTGTCTTTCAAAACAATTTCTAGTCACGACCTAGGAGGGTTGCAAGAAAATGAAGCTACTCCTGCCTCCCTGACATTCATGCTTGGTTAAGCTGCTGTCCTGATATGGCCCTAATGAGTATGCTGTATAAACTCTCGACTGAGCTATTCTGAGGAGGAACAGCTAGGTTCTTGGAGATATTAATAAAAACATTCCCCTCAGGATACACATCAGAGACAGCTAGTCTCACTCAGCCTGCTGCTCCGTCTTTAACATGAAGAGAAACTCCTCTTAAGATTCTTTCTTCTCGCTTAGAGAGTGGAAAGTAGCCTTGGTTTTTTATCCATGTGAAAAATAGAGCTAAAAAGCCATTTTTCAGCATCTGTCTTTCTTCTAGAAGGACTGGGGAATGAACAGATGTTAAATATTGATCAGCTAGGCTTATCTTTAATGCAGCCTGCATTTGGCTATGAACTTAATGACTGAGCCTGCTGATTTTTGCAATAATACCTGGGGCTTAATAGGTAAAGAAATGACCATGGAATTGAACCTCACAGTCTCAGGTATAATTCCCATGAGAAAGATGTTACAAGTAGAAGTTTTTCAGCTGTTTTCAGGCATACTTCCAATCATACCAAGAACATTAGTTGCACTAATTAGTGCTTGAAATATTGATCTTCATCAGCAGTGTCAAAAGCATTGCTCAAATGTCTATGCTCTCTTGACATTCTACATGAAGGAACTTACAGCTTGCTTCTTTCCCAGGAGAACATTAGTGGAGGCAAAACAGAAAAGCACATCTAGTATACAGAAAACGTAAGTATAGACAGCTGAGCAAATATATAAATAACATACAAAATAACAATTATTTACAGCTTTCTAAAGTCTGCTTCTGTAAGGAGGCAGGTTCTCTGGACCCAAGGTCACTTTGGATAAATGTCATGAATTTTCCTGGAGCAACTATCCTATTTAAGATTTCATATAAGATTTTTTGGAAAGAAGGGATTACATTTTAAAAAAATATTTTCAGAAGTGTAACTAACATCTGCCTATGCTCATTTTAGACAATTTGATCAGTATAAAATATTTAATAAGCAAGTAAAAAGTCACTTAGCCTCTTACCTGTCAGAAATAATCACTGTATTATTGTATTTTGGTGAATATCTTTTAATCGTGTTTGTGAATATGTATTTATAATCTGATTTTTTAAAATTTGAGACTATATTCTAGTCAGCTTTTTATGTCAATGGATTTAAGAATATAATACATCATATTAAATGATGTAATATATGGGTATACCACAATTTATTTAACCAATACCCTATGAATGAATATTTAGGATCTTTTCTTTTTCTTTTCTTTCTTTTTTCTTTTTGAGTCTCACTCTGTTGCCCAGGCTGGAGTGCAGTGGCATGATCTTGGCTCATTGCAACCTCTACCTCCCAAGTTCAAGTTGATTCTCCTGCCTCAGTCTCCTGAGTAGCTAGGGTTACAGACATGCACCACCACACCCAGATAATTTTTGTATTTTTAGTAGAGATGGGATTTCACCATGTTGGCCAGGCTGGGCTCGAACTCCTGACCTCAGGTGATCCACCTGCCTTGGTCTCCCAAAGTGCTGGGATGATAGGCATGAGCCACGTGCCTAGCTGGGATGTTTTCAGTTTTAAAAAAATGTTGATGATGTTGTTATGAAACACTCTTTCATATATATATACTTACCTACTTATTCAATTATTTATGGCAAATTCCTAGAGAGTGAGTCACAGAAAGTATTTCTTTTGGTAGCTGGACACACACATGCACACACATATAGATATGTTCACACATACACATACACACATGTAGATGTATGTATATGTAGACATTCACATATACACACATAAAAAATAATGTTTTAAACGTAAATATAGTTCTTCTTGAGAAAAAACTGGGATTGGGGATGCAGTCAGAGAAATTTGACTAAACCTATAATGTTTTAGTTTTTTCACAGGGAGAAAATATATGTTTAACTTAAAATTAGTTAAAGGGTAACAATAACCAAAAATGGACAAGATAAAGTAGTTATCAAGTGACAATCACACGTCATTGCAGATAAAACAATCTGCTTCCTCTGCTGAAAAAACTTAATGGTAACTACTGGAAGAATAGAAATAGGATGTATAAATGTTAAACTGCTAAAGGAAGAGAAAAAAAACCTGGACACCTAAAACCTTGATTAATCCAACAAAACAAGAAATGAAAAAAATAAAAGAGACAAGAAAACACAGTAACTAAAAAGTACAAGCATCTGGACAAATAAGTCCAAATATGCCCATATTTCGGATTAATATGATTTGGTTAATGTGTCTGTTAAAAGATGGCAACTCTCTGGATAACAAAACCAATGCAGTTATATGTTGCTTAAAAGGGACACATGAAAAAACAACACAAAGTTTCAAAATAAAGCAGTGGAAAAAATATATTAACTAATGAAATGCTGGCACCAAGAAGTAGGTGTGCCAATATTAATATGAGATAAAATGAACCCAAAGCCAAAAGAATTAGTGGTCGAAGAAGACTATTCATTTATTTAGAGATGGAGTCTTGCTCTGTCACCAGGCTGGAGTGCAGTGGTATTTTCTCAGCTCACTGCAACCTCCACCTCCCAGGTTCAAGCAATTCTCCTGCCTTAATCTCCCAAGTGGCTGGCATTACAGGCGCATGCCACCATGCCCAGCTAATTTTGTATTTTTAGTAGAGATGGGGTTTTGCTTGTTGACCAAGCTGGCCTCAAACTCCTGACTTCAACTGATCCACCCTCCTTGGCCTCCCAAAGTGCTGGGACTACAGGAGTGAGCCACTGTGCCCGACCAAAGAAGACTTTGATTTTGTTCATGTCCACCCACGAACCTTCGTGCATAGCTTCAAAATGCATAAAGCAAAAATGATAGGACAAGTAGATGAAAAATAACCAAAGATTGAGAGGTGCACTCTCCAATATAGTAGCCACTAGCCACACAGCATAGCCAATAGTCGCTAGGTTATTTGATACTTCAAATATAGTTAGTCCACTTATCCTGTTGAAATGTTCTATAAAGTGTAAAACATACATTTAATTTCAAATACTTGGTATAAAAAAATAAAGTAAAATAGCTCTAATATTTTAAATATTGATTATATTTTGAAAAGATCATACTTTAGATATGAGTTAAATAAAACCTATTAAAATTATAAGAACTTATGAACACGAAGAAGGAAACAACAGACGCTGGGGTCTGCTTGAGGGTGGAGGTTGGGAGGAGGCAGAGGAGCAGAAAAGATAAATATTGGGTACTGGGCTTGACTCCTGGGTGATGAAATGATCTGTACAACAAACCCCTGCGACTTGAGTTTACGTATGTAACACACCTTCACATATACCCTCAAACCTAAAATAAAAGTTAAAAAGGATTACAACATAAACAGATAAACAAAATCTATTAAAATTAATCTCGGTTTATTTTTGCTTATTTTAAAGCAGCTACTAGAAAATTTAAAATAACATGTGTTTCTCATTGTATTTTTATTGGACAGCACTGAAGAGGATTTAAATGAACACAAATAACAAATACGGGATAATTATATAAAAGAAACATTTTGACTTATCAGATTTTATGTTCTTTTCAGTCACACAATGTTTATAAATTGATCAATCACCTGACCATGGGAAGATCTCAAAAATATCTGAAAACTAGCTATGGCAGAGGTTCTGATATCCAACCACAATGCTTTCCCCAACTCAGATGGAAATCCCCATTGCCTATACCAATTTCTATTGCCCTCCCCAGTGATTATGGGGAGGTGTCTATGCAGGTGGGGTCTGCAGATAGCATGACCATGATGGCAGGGATTCTCTGTCTCTTTCGGTAGTCCATGGCACCAGAGGTCCTACTCACAAGATTTATTGAGTCAGAACTCCCCTTTCAGAGTGCAGTGACAACAGCTTGAGCCTAGGAGGAAATGTCCTGTCTACAAATGGCTCCATGTTAGTGGAGACCTGGAAGGGGACAGGCCTGACTGGCTCAGCTATTCTGAAATATTCAGCTGATAACAGTGAGATCCCAGACTCTCTTCCCCACATGGATCTCATTACTCTTAGCTTGGGGTGCTCTGGAACTATTCTTGCCTTGTGTAGTTCTTCCTACTCATTTTTGCTTGCTGTTTTTTTTTTTCTTTCCTTCTCTTTTTTTTTTTTTAAATCAATTCAGTCCTGTCTTTATAAAAAAAAATCATACTCAATATTTCTAGTCCGCAGGTAGCATTCTTCCTTGATTTCCAGCCATGTTATAAATCTATTTTTTTCAAAATACAATTTCTGTTATTTCATGGTGCTTTGTGTAGGTGAAGATGGAGAAGCTGGTGTGCACTCTGACCTCTTGATCAAAACGTATGAGACATACGTTTTGGTAGATTTATCTCAAAACCAGTCACCTTACTAAAGACACTTTTCATATTAAACACTGATGTATCATTACGAAGAATTCACGCAAAATAGTTTTCAGTGACATAAGAACTCAAATCAATTATGTGGTTGTGGACGGTTGCTCTACTGCGGATCCTTCTTGTTACTAGGGATACTTTGAGGACAAAATTTAGGAAGTTCAATATAAAAAAAGGGTTTCGACTGCCTAGAATTAGCATCTCAATCTCTCTTCCTCTCTCCCTCTTCCTCTCTTTCTCTCTATCTCCTCCCCACCAACTCTTTCTTTCTTCCTTTTTCCTGGTTGCCCTCAACTACAGACAAGGCCTGCTATATGGGTGTGTAATCTGTGCAGTTACACAAGGCCCCACACTTAGATGGGCCTAGCACTTCATTTAATGCTCTGCTGTTGCTATCTTGAAATTCTTAACAATTTTTGAAAAAGAGGCTCCATGTTTTCATGTTGTACTGGTCCTTGGTATTTCTGTGAAACACCTAGCTAGTGTTATACATTTTCTACCCTAGTTAAAAGATTAAAGCTTGTGGCATTTTGCTGAACCCAAAGCGAAAACACATCATGTGTGTCTTGGGAAAATTCTTACCTTTACTTCAGAATTGGTGGCGGTGGTGGGAGGTTTGAATTTGTGGGAAGGATTAGGACCAGAGCCACATCCATTAGGACTCTTGTGAGCTGGCTTCACCTTCACCTCCTGATGCTCTTATTCATGCTTTCCTCTCCCGTCTATATCATAGCTTGCAGTTCAGTACACACAACCTGTCCTTTCTTCCACACATTCGCCCAAGTGGCTTCCACTGCTCGCAGTGCCCTTTCCCACCCTGTCTGCTTGGTGAATCCCTATATAATCTTCAAATTTTGCTTATCACTTCCTTTAGGAAGCCCTCCCTGGCCTCTCTAGGTAGAGTTAAGTGACTTGTTTTTATCTCATATCTTTAAGAAGAACTTAATCATAGAACAGAATTTTTTTATATACTTCTTTTCCACTATAACCACTAGAGTGATGGTTCCCAACTTTGTGTGTGTGTGTGTGTGTGCACACGTCACAGCATTAAAATACTAAAACACAACAAGTCAGGAATCATTGCAATGCAATTACTATTGCGGTATGAATGGTTTTCAAAGCAACTGTAAAAGCATCCAACTGTTACCATACTATTATTTGGTCTCTCTTTAATACTGATTTTCTGTTCTGTTACATTTTTTATGTTCCGATAAACACGAAGTTGGCCAGATTTTACATTTCTTACCTCATATCATAGTCAGCTTACGTGCCCACGTTCCACTGTGATATGACTTTTTTGGGGCTGTGCTCCATTTGACAGACATTGCTAACATGTATATCCCATTAGAATGAAAATATATGTCAGATATTAATTGAAATTTGGCAGCCCACCGTGACCACCAGGATCAATTGCACAGATTGTTGACTGCACTAGGGTGCTCAGTTGAGGGGGAAAGGGAAACCAATGGTCAGTTTAATGAGCTCACCTGGCTGTATGCACCCTGGGCTGCATCCGTCCCAAGGGCAGGCCTTTTTAAAATTTGCACAAAAGGTATCATTTGGAGTAATGGTGGGGGCTCTGGCTTGGGCAAACCTGGATGCCACAGCAGGTTCTTTGGGAACTGCTGGAAAGCAAGGGCTAGATTCTCCTCATCTTTACTTCCTTAGCACTTAGGACATGCTGGACAATAAGATAAATTAATACATGTAGAATAAATTACAAAACCATCAAGACACTCTGCTGATGGTGTGCAACATGATTTGGGCCTGGTCTATAGCCTTGTTAATGTACATTTTCCAACCTGGTCTGCTGGTGCAGATTTTAAGTGGCTCTTAAATGTGGTGTTCAATACACTAGTGTGATATGGTAAATATTATAGCTGTCACCCCAACCCCTAATCCCCAGCCTCCAAGAATCATGCATAGCCCTGGATCCTTTGCATATGTGCTGAAGTCCACAAAAATCCCTGGGAGTATGTTAAACTCTCAATTAGCCTTTTACAACATGGTGTTATTGAAAGAAAGCCTGAAGTCTGCTGACAAATGCACTTTCCTCTTATCAGACAGGAATTCCTGCGGTCTCTCTCCCTGCCCCATTTCCTACATAGCACATATGTGACGAGCACGGCTTTAGAAATTAGCACTTACTGAGAACTTGAAAATTCTAGGGCTCGGAGATGGCTTAGAGGTCACTTGTCTGATCTCACAATCAGGAGACTGATCCCCAGAGAGGGAGGGGCTGCCACATGGTCGGGTGTTGGCTGAATAGCCTCTGGAGACTCCTTCTCCCTCCTGTGGTTACATGTGTGCCTTACTCCTTCTTTCATCCAGCTCTGTGGCAGTTTTTCTTCCTGCCTACTCCCTAGCTGCTCTTTGGCCATTCCCTAGTCCTACCCTAAGAGGTGGCAGAGCTGAACCCATGTAGGTTTGGGAGAGGAAATGACAGCAAGGTCTATCTGCTCCCCAGTCGGCAGTGTCGAGGGCCAGCTAGGCCTCTGGGAATACCACATTGGCACTGCTGGGTTTGTGTTAATGAAGAGTCAGAATATCAGCCAGACTCTCATGGGGTACAGGCTGAGGGTGGAGGCCAACAACTGAGGCAGTGGGAGACTCACTCACACTGGGCTGAGTGTTGAATACAGTGCCCAGAAGCCAAACCCACACACTCTCTTCAACCACAGAGTTCCTATCATGTTCCTCATTTTGTCTCAAGCACCTGTTTCTGTGGCCTTGAGGAAGGGACCAGCACACAAGCTTTGCAGCTGTGTCTCTTGGAAGCCTGTGTGTGGTCTGGCCCTGTCCCAGGCTCAGGGCCTGCAGTGGCTTGGGAGAGTTAGGGACTTGGCTACCACAAAGATATGCAGCCTCTGACCTCAGAGACCTCCCAATCCAAATGCCTCACAAGACGGATGAGAAAATGGAAGTTCTGAGAGAGAGAGAGACAGAGAGACAGAGACACAGAGACTAATGGCTGTGACAAGAAAAGGCAGGAGACTCAGGCCTCTTGACTTCTTGACTCTTTCCAGCACATCCTGTACATTCTTGAGTTCTCAGATGGACTCCCCCATTGGTCAGCAAGCCAGGCTGGGGAGCCACAACCACCAAGCCTCCTTGTGGATTTTCATTCCTCCATTTAGTAAATGTTTCTAGAGTACTTACCAAGGGCCTGGCACTGTTCTCAGCACTGGAACTGCAGCAAAGAACAACAAAGATAATGCCCCAGCTCTTACTGAGCTGAAAGTCTAGGGGAGCACACAGATAATGAGTGAATAAATGTAGAGAAAAAAGGACATATCAGATAGGGATGAGTTCTGTGGAAAGAAGAGACACAGAAATGTCATGGAGGATGACTGAGGAGTGCACTTCAGAATCAGGGTTAGGGAAGAGCCCCCCAGAGGGGTTATTTAAGCTGAGATCTGAGTGATGAGAAGAAAATAGCCAGTTAATATGGTTTGGCTTTGTGTCCCCACCCAAGCCTCATCTCAAATTGTAATCTCCATGTGTAAAGGGAAGGACCTGGTGGGAGGTGATTGGATCATGGGAGTGGTTTCCCTCGTGCTTTTCTTGTTATAATGAGTTCTCATGAGATCTGATGGTTTAAGTGTGTGGTGGTTCACCCTCATCTCGCTCTCTTCCTTCTGCTACCATGTAAGTTGTGCCTTGCTTCTTCTTTGCCTTCTACCATGACTGTAAGTTTCCTGAGGCCTCCCACACGGAACTGTGAGTCAATTAAACCTGTTTTCTTGGGGGGTGGGGAGCTGGGGAGAGATAGCAAGGGGAGAAATACCAGATGTAGGTGATGGGGAGGAAGGCAGCAAATCACATTCCCACGTGTGTACCTATGCAACAATTTTGCATGTTCTTCACATGTACCCCAAAACCTAAAATGCAATAAAATAAATAAATGGGAAAAAAAAAAAAAACAAACCTGTTTTCTTGATAAATTACCCAGTCTCAGGCAGTTCTTTTATAGCAGTGTGAAAGCAGACTGATATACCAGTGAAGATTAGTCAAAGCTAGAAAGCCAGGTAGGAGACCCAGTTCAGGCAGAAGGCACACAGGTGTAAGCCCCTGAGTCAGGTATGAACTTGGCTAACCGAGGACCTGCGTTCAGTGAGCAAAGGAGAGAGGGGAGGTAAGCAACAGGTAGGAGATACAGGTGAAGGGCAGATTCTGTGGGGCCCGAGGGCCAGGAGAGGGATTTTGTTTTTGTTTGCAATACAGTGAGAGGTCACTGGAGGATTTTAAGGAGACAAATCCCAGGCTCTCACTTAAGTTTTGAAAAGATCATTCTGGATGTCATGGGAAGAACAGAAAGGGACAAGATTAAAAACAGGGAGATGAGCTGTCAAACTTGGGTTTTCACAAGGCTGCTCCCGCAAGGCTGTGCAGGGTGCACACTGCTCAACTGCAGGGGTGCCTTTCACCTGAGCAGCAGTAGGAACAGTACCTTCTGAGGCTGTGTGTAGTGGGCCTGGGGGTTTTGGGTAAGATACCTTCTACCCTAGGTTCTCATGTCAAAGAAGCAAAATGAAAACCCCTTTAACATCATTTTCTACACAAAAGCAAGACCACAAATCATTATGTGTCAGACTTGATCATTATGCTGTGAAGTAAATATGAGAAATAATAAGATAAAAAATAATCTTGTACTTTTAATTAACTCATGTCTATTGGAAAATACATTAATCTTTTATTTTTTGTAGAAACAATGTCTTGCCATGTTGCCCAGGCTGGTCTCAAACTCCTGAGCTCAAGTGATCCTCCTGCCTTGGGCTCCCGAGGTGCTGAGATTGCAGGCGTGAGCCACGACACCCAGCCTAATCTTTTATTATCTGCCTCAGCACTAAAAACACCCACAGATGATCAAAAAACTGTTTTTATAATAGATTACATTTGTTTCAAACTTGTACCTAATGGTGAGTACTCACAGACACAAGTTGCAGCTATTCAGTGGTCGTATATTTCGGTTCATATAAATGTCCAAACGAGAATCAGGAATTTTTTTTTTTATGAAAAATTCTGGTGAAGGCTTGTGAAGATGGGATCCATAACACAAGAAGAGGGTTTGCTTTTTTTTTTAAAGAAAAAAAAAAGAGAGAAAGAAAAAAATTTTAAAAAAAAAAAAGAATGAAGGAAAGGAAGAAAGAGGAAAAGGAAGAGGGAGAGAACACGGGGGTGTTGCTTTATTGCCCAGGCTACAATGTAGTAAGCCTATAATCATGCTTAATAATAGAGACATGAAAAAAAATGAGGGAAGAAAATAACAAGCAGCCAACCAATATTTCATTTAAACCTATAAGTAGGTGTGATGTACTGATAAGAGTGTGTATTTTGTGTATTTAAAGTGGAGAGTTCTATAAATGTTAATAAGTTTACTTGTTCCGGATTTGAATTCAAATCCTGGATATTGTCCTTAATTTTCTGTCTCATTGACCTGTCTAATATTGATGTTGAAGCCTCCCACTATTATTATGTGGGAGTCGACGTCTCTTTATAAGTCTTATATATCTGGGTATTCCTGTATTGGGTGAGTATATATTTAGGATCTTTAGCTCTTTTTGTTGCATTGATCCTTTTATCATTATGTAATATCCTTCTTTGCTTCTTTTGATCTTTGTTGCTTGAAAGTCTACAGAGGCAAAAATTGCAGCTCCTGCTTTTTATTTATTTATTTATTTATTTATTTTTGCTCTCCATTTGGTTGGTAAATCTTTCTCCATCCCTTTGTTTTGAGTCTTTGTGTATCTTTGCATGTGAGATGGGTCTGGATGCAGCATAACAATGGATTTTGGCTTTTTTTGCCTGTCTGTGTCTTTGGATTGAGGGATTTAGTCGATTTAAATTTAGAATTAATAATAATATATGTGAGTTTAACACTGCCATTTAATGTTAGCTGGCTGTTTTGCCCACCAGTCAATGCAAATTCTTGACCATGTTGATGCTCTTTACTTTTTGGTATTCCTTAGAAAAGCTGATACTGGTTATTCCTTTCCATGTGCAGTGGTTCCTTCAGAAGCTCTTGCAAAGCAGGCCTGGTGGTGATGAAATCTCTGAGTGCTTGCTTGTTCACAAAAGATTTTATTTTTCCTTCGCTTATGAAGCTTAGTTTGGCTGGATGTAAATTTCTGGGTTGAAAGTTCTTTTCTTTAAGGATGTTGAATATTGGCCCCCACTCTCTTCTGGCTTGTAGGGTTTCTGCTGAGAGATCTGCTGTGAGTCTGATAGGCTTCCCTTTATGGGTAACCTGACCTTTTTCTCTGGCTGCCCTCAGTATTTTCTCCTTCATTTCAACCCTGGTGAATCTGATGCTTATGTGCCTCGAGGTTGGTCTTCTTGAGGAATATCTTTGTAGTGTTCTGTGTATTGCCTGGAGTTGAATATTGTCCTGCCTTGCTAGGTTGGGAAAGTTTTCCTGAATAATATCCTGAAGTATATTTTCCAGCTTGGATTCATTCTCTTCGTCACATTCAGGTACACCTATCAAACGTAGATTAGGTCTTTTCACATAGTCCCACATTTCTTGGAAACTTTGCTCATTCCTTTTTATCCTCTTTTCTCTAATCTTGTCTCTCGTTTTCTTTCATTAAGTTGGTCTTCGACTTCTGATATCCTTTCTTCTGCTTGATCGATTCGGCTGTTAAAACTTGTGCATACTTCACGAAGTTCTCGTGTTGTGTTTTTCAGCTCCATTAATTCACTTATATTCCTCTCTAAATTGTGTATTCTTGTTAACATTTTGTCAAACCTTTTCTCAAAGTTCTTAATTTCTTTGCATTGGGTTAGAACAAGTTCTTTTAATTCACAGAAGTTTCTTATCATCCACCTTTTGAAGCCTGCTTCTGTTAGTGGAACACACTCGTTCTCTATCAGGCCTTGTTCCATTGCTGATGAGGAGCTGTGATCCCCTGTAGAGGGAGAGGCGTTCTGATTTTGGGTATTTTCAGCCTTTTTAGGCTGGTTTCTTCCCTTCGTTATAGATTTATCCATCTGTGGTCTTTATAATTACCGTCTTTATAATTGGGTTTCTGAGTGGACGTCCAACTTGTTGATTCCCGGCGCTAAAATCTGAGCAGCCCACTGCGCCAGCCAAAACAGCGGTATTAAGATTGATGGTGCTTTTCTGACTCTGCACCAAGAACCACCGCACCAAGGCAGCAGCAAAACCGCCTCGCCGGCCACAAGAGCCGCACTGCCAATCCATGGGGCTCCTCCACTGGGAATCTTCTGGTGCGTAAGCAACAAAAATTCATCTGAAAGTGTGGCGTCCTCTCATTCTCTTTGCTTTCACTGGGAGCTGCAATCCCGAGCTGCTAGTGATCAGCCATCTTGGATCTCTCCTCTCTGTTCTGAATCAGGAATTTTAAAAGAGAAACAAACCCCAAAACCATTTTCTCATCACATATTTGTTGAGCACTTACTATATTCCAGGCACTGCTGTGTCCTGGGTAAATGAACAACCAATGTCTTTCCTGCCTTCATGGACTCTAGAGTCTAGTGGTCTGGACAGACATGAACAAGAAAAACACACACAAAGAAAATTGTAATGAGGGCTACAGTGGAAAGGAACAAAGGAAATAATGAAGTAGAGGCTCATTTAGCTCACTCATGAGGTCAGGGTAGGCCTCCCTGATGAAGTCTCGAAAATGGCCAAAGACCATTGCTCTTTACACACTTCTACCACTTCCCTACCTCATTCCTTTCTCCTGTTGCTCTTTACACAAACACTTGCCCCAGGACTCACTGTCTTAGCTCAGTATCCCTCCCTCCCTCCCAACCCATGCCCTCCAAGCTCAGCCCTACTGTCTATGATCCTGAGAAGCCTGAGAGCTGGTATCTCTAATCAAGGACAAAACAGGAGCCAGTGCAGCCCTCGGTCCCAGACAGAGGGCAGCATGAAGCCCTTGGTCTGGCCCTCACACAGGCTCTCAGTCCTGTTATGACCTTGCGCATTGCCTTCTCTTGGCAGAAGTCTCAGTGTCTCCCATCTATTGAGTAGAAAGAAGCACACAGTCCCTGGAGTCCCTAGGTGAGCCCCCAGAGATGGACTCTGCTGCTCAGATGTCTTTGGAGAGTCCCAAGGCGGCTTGTGTACCCCAGGCCCGCCCGGGAGCAGAGGGGCAGAGAAAATCCTATAGTGCCTCCACTTTCCATCATCACTGTGACAACCCTGCCATGGGATCCTGACGTTGGGAGATGCCTGACTTTTTTGGCCTGAAACTGAGAGTTAAACAGAAAGCAATCCTTCGGGGGCAAAGAGATGTACAAGGAAGGGTACTGGCACCAGAGCGGCCTCAGTTTGTCTCGGCTCCTCACTTACCAATTGGATGACCTTGAACGTGTTCCTAGTTTCTCTGAGATGCAGTTTTGGCAGATAGAAATGCTTATCCCCTGCTCACAGATGCCAGCTTGTAAATGCTTCCCACTGAGGCAAGCGGGGGCTGCAGGGCTTTGGCTGCTGCAGAGCTGAAGGGAGAGACAGCCTCAGCTTGGTGGAGGGAAACAAAAAAAAAAACCTCACGTGTGAGAAAAGCAAAACCGTTTTTTAAATTTATTTTGTGCCAGAATCTTCTGGTGCATGAGCCTATGGAAACGGCTCTGCAGAATTGAAAAGGACAGAAGTGTGTTTATCACTCTTTCTTGGGTAAACTTCATTTGCATTCCTACAGAGTGTTGATTGTAGTGTTCCAAGAAATGAAGTTGTTTGGTGGGCTGGCTTCCCTCATCTCCAAAACAAATCACGTGTGTGTGTGTGTGTGTGTGTGTGTGTGTGTGTGTGTGTGTATAGTAAATACAGGGTTTCTCTCTCTTGACATCTGATACATGCCAGAGACTTGTGCTAGGTACTTTAAATACTGTGGCAGACACAATAGGTGGGCTCACTCGGCACCAAACACCTACTTCCTCCCTTGCCTTCCTTCCTCTTTTAGAGAGCCTGGAAATCTAAACTCTCAACTTCCCAGCACTCCGTAGCTGGCCATTCAGCATAGTTCTGTCCAGTAATATGTTAAGTGAAAGTTGGTAGAGAGGGCATCTCTTTCCAACTATAAGAAAAAACTTCAACAAGAGAAAACCCTTTGTATTCTTCCCACTTCTCTCTCCCTCCTGCCTGTAATATGGACGTGATTCCTGGAGATGCAGCAGCTATGTTGCATCCATGAGGTTTTGAGGATGCAGCAAGGTGTCCTCAGACTAAGGACAATGGAGATAAACGCTAGAAAGAGTCTAGCCCCTGATACTGTCTTCATTGGATATATAAGAAATATTATAAGACACAGCAGTATTTAAGTACCATTAGGAAAGACAAAATGCTCTTAATTAAGCTACAACTTGACTTGTTTTTAAGACACAATCAGATTCCCAAGATATTCAAATGTGAAAAACAATTGTGTTTTGGAATCAATGAAAATTGCACAGGTATCTGAGCCCTGGAATACCTACCTTTAGACTTCTTATGTGAGAACAACAAACTCCTAATTTGTTTAGGTATAGTTGTTGGGCTTTCCATTACTTGCAGCAGAATACATTCCTAACATTGACTCCTCACAATCTTTTCCTGAGACGGGTATTAACGTTTGAATCCTGTCAATGAGGAAACTGAGGCACAGAAGGGCAATGGGCTTGCCTTAGCACATAATCACATAGCTGAGCCCACAGTGAGAACCTCCAGCTTCAGTGTTCTTGGCCCCACACCTCATCTGCTCTGTGGCTTTTCCTGTCTTGCATGTGACCTTCACAGTATGGCGATGAATGGTGATGAGCAGCCACACCACTGCCCCATTCACCTGCTCAGGAAGACACTCCCTGCAACTCACTGGGACATGAGATTGATTCCTGTGAGCCGGGAGCCAGGACTTCAGAATTCATCACCCGTTCTGGCACGAGGTTTCTTACTTATTTGGGCAGTTTGCTTTCTTAATCTGTTTTGTGTTTTCCTTCTGTCTGTGCCCTTCACCATCCCCTGTTGAAGAGAAGCATAGGAAATGAGAAAGATCTATTTATATGTGGAAGATGTGCATATTCATACTCTCCCTATAATCCTATAGACTTCCAGTTTGGGGGCCTGGAGAGGCCACAGATGAATTAGGAATCCCTGGTCAAGAGCCTCTTGCCAAATTAGTCAACTTTCCTTTGCCCCTTGTCTTTGAGGACAGCCCTTTGGAGACTGAGGCATGAAGGTTTAGGACTCCTGATCAAAGCCCACAGACAGAGGCAGTGTTTATGTCTACAGTTGAAGGGAGGTGTTCCCTTCAAACTCCGAGTTTTTATTTCCTGCAGCAGAAGGAGGAGATTAAATCGTTAAAAGGGTGTTAGTGTTAAGTAAGAAAGAATGAGCTTTTCCGGATGCCGGTGTTTGGCAGAATAAATTGCGAGCCGTAGGGGCATATTCGATGGGGTATTGGTCAAATGAATACATGAGAACTTTACTTTTTTAACATGTGGTTTACAGAATCACTTGAAATGCCTAAGGAGCACATAGGGAAGAGAATTTGTTCCTGTAGGAGTGACTTATGTAAAATTGTCCCTGTGCAAAAGCCAGGGTGAGTGGGACGCAGTGGCTCCCCAAGGGGCTGGGAGGAGAGGCAGTGGCTTTGCATAATGTGGGACCCAGTGTGCTAGCATTTCTCTCAAGGCTGCACTGGGAGAATTGGGGGCGAAGGTTGGGGGTACTGGCTTTGTGCCATTTCCTCTGCCTCTCATCAGATGCAGAAGCAAAGTGGAAAAGTCCTGTGGGGTTTTTCTGCTCTGATATGAGGAAACACATATAAATGATCTTTTTATGAGAAAACCCATTGAGAACAGTTTCCCCACCCACCATCAAGGTCCACACAGTCCAGCCTGCTGGCTGGAGAACTGACCTTTAAAACTCTTGTTTACATCCAATCATGACTTCAGTCCAACTCCAGTCTGGCCTGGCATCCAAAACCAGAAAGTTCCCGTAAAAAATGTTATTATGGGTCTGTGTACCTCACAGGAAGCCCTCAGATTGCAAACATATGTCCAAACTGCTGACTTGGAGTAAATGGATCAAATTACTCACCGTGAGTAGGAGAGCCTAATTTCTGTACCAGGCAGACTTGCTATCTGAATGTGTGCCAGGTTGAATGGAATCTCTGGCTTCAGATGGATTCAGGCTGAAAGAAGATTCTTTGTAAATCAGCTCATATGGTGATGTCTTTCCTTTCTTCTTTCTGCAAATGTAATGTCAATGAACATTTATCTCGACCCCGTGTGGGGCTGTTGGCTTCCTCCCTCTTGTTCACCCTCGGGGCCTGTTTTTGCCTTTATTTCTAAGTCCATGCCACACAGCTCTGGGCTGCATGGCTCCACAGACTTATTGATTATGGTGCAGGTTTTTATTCAACTAACCTTTTAATTTTGAAATGAATGTAGGTTCACGTGAAGTTGTAAGAAATACTACAAAGAGATTCCACATACCCTTTACCCAGTTTCCCTCAATGGTAATGTCTTATAAAACTATAGTACCGTACCATCACCAGTGTGTCAGCATTGATGCATTCAAGATAGAGGACATTTCCATCACTGTTGCCCTTTTATAGCCACGCACACTTCCCTTCTCTACAAGCCCCCTTCTTTACCCTTGGCAACCACGGATCTGTTTTCCATTTCTTTAATTTTGTCATTTCAAGAAAGCTATAGAAATGGAATATTGCAGTATGTAACCTTTTGGGATTGACTTTCTTTGTTTCACTCAGCATAATTCTCTGGAGATTAAAGAAGTTGTTGCCTTTATCAACAGTATTTCACGGTATGGATGTACCATAGATTATTTAACCATTCACTCATTGAAGGACATCAGGGCTATCTCCAGATTTTGGCTTTTATGCATAAAGCTGCTATGAACAATTGTATACAGGGTTTTTTGGTTTGTCTATTTGTTTGAGACAGGGTTTTGCTCTGTCACCTAGGCTGGCATGCAGTGGCAAGATCATGGCTCACTGCAGCCTCGACCTGCTGGGCTCAAGAGATTCTCTCACCTCAGCCTCCTGAGTAGCTGGGACTACAGGCATGTAGTCCTGGCTAATTAAAAAAAAATTAGCTATGTAATACCTGGCTAATTAAAAAAAATTTTTTTTTGATAGAGATGGGATCTCACTATGTTGCCCAGGCTGGCCTTGAATCCTGGGCTCAAGCAATCCTTCCATCTCAGCTTCCTGAAGTGCTGGGATTACAGGCGTGAGCCACGATGCCTGACCTGTATATAGATTTTTTTTTTTTGTGGAGTCTCATTCTGTTGCCCAAGATGGAGTGCAGTGGCATGATTTTGGCTCTCTGCAACCTCTACTTCCTGGGTTCAAGCAATTCTCTGCCTTAGCCTCTCGAGTAGCTGGGATTATAGGCACCTACCACCATGTCTGGCTAACTTTTTTATATTTTTAGTAAAGATGGGGTTTCACCATCTTGGCCAGGCTTGTCTTGAAACTCCTGACCTCATGATCCACCCACCTTGGCTTTCCAAAGTGCTGGGATTACAGGCCTGAGCCACCGTGCCCGGCCCTGTGTACAGGTTTTTGTGTAAACATAAGTTTTCATTACTCTGGGATAAATGCCCAGGACTATAATTGCTGGGTCATATGGCAGCTGTACATTTAGTTTTTAGAGAAACCACCCCACTGTTTTACAGAGTGGCTGTACCATTTTAATTTTCATTAGCAGTGTATGAGAGATCCAGTTTCTCTATGTCCTCAGCTGCATTAATTAGAACTACCTTTTAGTCACTCTGGTAAGTGTGTACGATATCTAAGTGGTTGAAATTTGCATTTCCCTGATCACTAGTGATGTTGACTGTCTTTTCGTATTATTTGCCATCTGTATAGCTTCTTTGATAAAATATTTGTTTCTATTTTTTGTCTATTTTCTAAATTTTTAACTGCTGAGTTTTAAGAATTCTTATGTATTACAAATACTCATTCTTTGTCAGATATGTGGTTTACAAGTAACTTCTTTCTATTTGTGGACTGTTTTCCATCCTCTTGACAGGGTTTTTCCTAGAGCAAAAGTTTCAAATTTTGATGAAGTCCAATTTATCAAATTCTCCTTTTATGGACCATGCTTTGATGCCAAGTCTAACAACTCTTTGCCTAATCCTATATCATGAAGATTTTCTCCTGTGCTTTTCTGTAGAAGTTTTATAGTTGTACATAAGTCCATGATATATTTTGAGTTAATTTTTTTATACCAAATAGTAGGGCAAGCTATTTTTCCCCTGTAAATGTCCAATTCCTCTAGTACCATTTGTTGAAAAGATTTTCTTTTCTCCATCCAATTGCTTCTGTACCCTTTCTAAAAATCATTCATGCATATGTGTGCAAGTCTATTTCTGGGTTCTTTATTCTGTTCCAGTGAGCTATGTGTCTATCCCTCCATCAGTACCATTCAGTCTTGGTCACTGCAGCGATATATTTCTTTTTTTTTTTTTTTTTTTTTTGAGAGACGGAGTTTCGCTCACGTTACCCAGGCTGGAGTGCAATGGCGCGATCTCGGCTCACCGCAACCTCCGCCTCCTGGGTTCAGGCAATTCTCCTGCCTCAGCCTCCTGAGTAGCTGGGATTACAGGCACGCACCACCATGCCCAGCTAATTTTTTGTATTTTTAGTAGAGACAGGGTTTCACCATGTTGACCAGGATGGTCTCGATCTCTTGACCTGCTGATCCACCCGCCTCGGCCTCCCAAAGTGCTGGGATTACAGGCTTGAGCCACCGCGCCCGGCCTGCAGCGATATATTTCAAAATAAGAAGTCTTGAAATCAAGTAGACTAATTCCACTTGCTTTATTCCTCTATTTCAAATTTGTTTTAGCTATTCTAGTTCCTTTGTCTTGCCATGTAAATTTTAAAATAAGTGATATCTATAAAAACCTTGCTGAGATTTTGATAAATAGTGTTAAATCTGTACATATATTTGAGGAACAATTAGCATCTTTCCTCTGTTGAGTCTTTTAAACCACAAACACAGTGTGTCTCTGCATTATTTAGATCTTTGATTCTTCCAACAGTGTTTTGTAGCTTTTAGCATGCAAGTCAGCTATGGGCTGAATGTTTGTGTTCCGTCAAAATTCATATGTGTTGGTATCCCCTATGTGGTGGCATTAAGAAGTGATTAGTCATGAGGGCAGAGCCCTAATTAATGGGATTAAAGCTATCATCTTACGATTTTTTTCCTTTCACCTTCTTTAGGCCAAATATACTATTCAGAATGCATTGGGCTGCAAATGGTAGATTAAATTGGATTAAAGTTTGATTAGATTAAAAGAAATGAATTTTTTGGCCCTGCAAGACACCTGGAGGTAGGCAGCTCCAAGGTTGGCTAATTCAGCAACTCAGGCATGTCAGGGCTCTGGGGGTTCTCTGTGTCTCTGGACCTTCCCCTCCTGGTTGCAAGTCAGCCTTGGAGGCCCCAAGTGCTCCTAGCAGGGGTTGGGCTTTTTTTTTTTTTTTTTTTTTTTTAATCACGAAGAAAAGTTTCCTCAGAATCCCAACAGGCTTTTATGTCTTGTTGGCCAAAACAGGCCCATGTCCAAACCTGGAACAATCTGGCCAGGGAAATGGAAACAGGAATGGAATCCCAAGGAGAGTTGAATCCAGGATTTCTCATTAGGGTGCTTCTGGTGTTTTAGACGACAATTTATTCTCCTGCTCACTGGAGGGCATTTATCATCCCTGGTCCTCACCTATTAAGCACCAGTGGAGTTTTCTAGTCACCATGACAACTTCTTTCAAACTTCCCATGGAGGTAATACCATTTCTCATCGACAACCATTGGTTTAAACAAATTTTGATTCACTCCGAAGTCAGCCAGTGGAGTGACCAAGCCACGGCTGGCTCAGTTGAACACCATATATCAAATTCCCAATTATCTGCTTTTATTTTTCATCATCTCTCAGCAATAGCTAATATTTATTGTATGTTTATTATGAGGTACAGTGTGCTAATGATTTACATCCTCTATAATTTTAATCTTTATAATACCTTTTTGAGATAGGTACTCCCATTGTTTCCATTTTACAGATTAGGAAATTGAGGCCTAGGAAGATTAAGGATGTTGCCCATACACCGATTCCAGAGTCAGCACAATTAGCTGCTACACCACCACATTTCCCCAGTAAAATAAGCCTTTGTTATCTCCCCTCCCCCTCCCCCTCCCCCTCTCCCTCTTTTCCTTTCTTTTGAGATGGAGTCTTGCTGTGTCTCCCAGGCTGGAATGCAGTGGTGCAGTCTTGGCTCCCTGCAAGCTCCACCTCCTGAGTTCAAGAGATTCTCTTACCGCAGCCTCATGAGTAGCTGGGACTAGAGGTGCCCACAACCATGCCTGGCTAATTTTTGTGTGTTTTTTTTAAGTAGAGACGGACTTTTGCCATGTTGGAAAGGATGGTCCTGAAATCCTGGGGCTTGAGCAATTTGCCCACTTTGGCCCCCCAGTGTGCTGGGGACAACAACCAGTCTGTTGTTTTTTACTGTCATTTATTCAGGATGGTAGTAAGACATTCTTCAAAAGCCAGGTAATTTCCCCTAGACTGTACCCGCAATTTCATTTCCTCCTTACCAGCTAGAGGAATCATAGAGGGAAGATGAATACATTTACTCCAGTTCTGTATGACAGAGAAAGGGTAAGAGATGAAAAGCATGATTCAGCCATATTATTTTACTTTTTCTAAAAAGAAAACTTCTTATTAGATCAACAGTTAAAATATTAGGCTATATCTTCATTATAACCTAGGCTTTTTTTAATAACATTTCTTAAGAAAATATATGATTAGGACAAAATCAAAATATGGCAATTGGTATAAATTGTCTCACTCCAGTACTGTTTTCAATTTTCCTTTTCTAAACTTTGGCTTTCTTTACTCTTTTACATTTTCTAAGTGATTTCAGGCGTTTTAAAGCTCTTTTTCCTGTATAAGCCTTCCAGGAACCCAAAGTAGCCCCTGGTAGCTTAAGAATAGGCTTATTCTTCAGGAGGCAATTCCCTGGGTGTTTCTATTTTGCCTGTATTTAGAGTTATTTGTGATCAACTTTTCCATTCTTTTATCTACTTGTCCATCCATCCACCTAACCATTCATCCATCTATCCATCCATCCATCCATCCATCCATCCATCCATCCATGCATCCATGCATCCATGCATTCACTCAGCCATTCTTTCATTCAACAGTGATTTGCTGAATTCCTACTTACTCTGAACCTACTATGTTTTACATGCCACCCACTGGTCAGCAAAGATTTTTACTTAAGAGCTAGTGTTTAGTTTGACTGCTTTTCTCTTGTCCTTTAACTTTTATTTTTGTGGGTCAGTACAGAAAGATCTATAGAAAAAAAATCTTGCAACTGAGCCATAGGCCCCTCAGGCCCATGGCAATGTCTGACTGTCTTCGTATCATCAGACTGAGAAATGGTTTCAACATGGTCCATGTTCAGTAATGCTTACAGAACAAAACCGTGTTGTTCCTCTTCTAGAAAGTGCTATCATCCTCTCTTTTGATTCAGAATGGGTTTACCTAGGTAACTACAGCACTCGCATTGTATTCCTCTGATTTTTTTCTCCCAATTGGACAGATTTGATTGAAAAGTAAAAAATTATTCCTTACATTATACTGTTTCCCTAAGATGCTTTTCATCTCAAATGAAATTATCCTCTTCAACATCCACTTCAAATATCAATAAACTAGTGGCCTTTTCCCAACCTTCTAAAGTCTTCATATGAAATTAGCTTTTCTTTTTGGTGGTTCTCATTTCATTCTCTCCATTCCATTGTCTGCTTGTTTGTCCATCCATCCATCCATCCACCCAGTCTTTCATTCAACAGTGATTTAGCGAATACCTACTTACTATGAACCTATTGTGTTTTACATGAT
The DNA here is from genome assembly GCF_009761245.1 of Sapajus apella. Lineage (NCBI taxonomy): Eukaryota > Metazoa > Chordata > Mammalia > Primates > Cebidae > Sapajus > Sapajus apella. Next base: position 189,529 of record NW_022437123.1, read on the forward strand.
GCAGTATTCAGCAAAGGGTTCATATGACTAATTTCTTGATTATGTGTTTTTTTCTCCAATAGGCCATGAGGCCTTTAAGGAAAAACAGAAAATCATCTTACTGCTCTTTTTGCATCCAAAGTGGCTGACACAGAGGAAGGTATTCATTCAGTGTTTGTAGAATTGTGTTACTCATGCAACGGAGCCTGCCTTCTCTTCGAGCTTTCTTAAACAGGCATTGCTTTCCCCCTTTTAAGCTTCATAGCACATTTTAAAAGCACAGAGTGACAGTAACTTTATCAGAGTATGAAAGAAGGTGCAAAAAGAAAAAAAAAATACACCAGGGTAGAGTTTATTTGAATAATCAGAGAATGTTACCATAGAATTATAGTAACATGGATTAACATATCCCAACCCTAAGAAAGGAATTTGATTTCCTCATTATGTGTATAATCTTTATCATCTTCTCAGTATTTATTTCTTTTTGGCATTCCACATAAAGCTCTGATGTCTTCCTGCATTCTAGATGGGAAAACTGAACCTCAGAATGGGTTACTTGCTTGAGCCATCTCACATAGCAAGTCAGAAACAGATGTGGAGATAAAATAAGCATTTTGAGATTTCAATAGTTTCAAACAAGTCGAGATATCACCACCAGCATATCGTATTTACTGTGCATTGAGTCCTTATTATGTACTGTGAACTTTACATGCATTATCCTTCTGCCTAATCCTTATTTTGAAAATGCTTAAAACCTGCAAAAAGCTGGAAGAATATGCAATGAAATGTCTAGTTTTATTAATTACTTTCTCTCTCCACTCAGGAAAGGTAACATGAAAACAATTCCATTATCTATTATATAATCTTTGTTCAAATTTCCCCTATTTCTCAATAATTTCCACTTGCTTGCCCTCCTCCTTCCCTCTCTTCTTTCCTCTCTTCTTTTTCACAGTTTAGGATCTAATCAAGGATCACACATTGCATTTGCTTTTCCTATTTCTTTAGTCTCCTTTAATTAGAGCAGTATCTCGACACCGCACCCCCCACCGTTGACTCCCCTTTTCATGACATTGACAGTTTTGAAGAGTCTAAACAGTAGTCTGGAGTGATATTTTGAGGTTGTGTGACTAACCCCATAAGTCTTTTTCTGTGGTTTTAGCTTCCACTGATGATAATTGTGCATTATCATTTAAACTCTCAAAATAACCCTGGGATGCAAACACTGTTTTTACCCATATAATTACATGAGAAGACCCAGTCTTAGAGAGATGAAGAAACCTGCTCCAAGTCCCACAGCTAGTAAGGGGCAGTGCTAAGATTTCAATTCGCATCTGGCTATCTCTAAAGCCTGCACTCTTACTGCTTACAACCCTATAGCAGCTGGAGGTAGCATTTCTCATCTCTCTTAATCCAGGCGAGACAAGAAAAAAGTGATATTTAAGATCATGTAAGAATTTGTTTCCCCTCTCAGGCCTCTTCCTTCTTAGTCCCTAAACACTTTGTACACTGTGTGTGTGTGCGTGCGTGCGTGCGTGCGTGCGTGTGCATATGCTGATGCCTGATGCCTCTCAATTCACCCTTCTCTGAATATATTACGTGAAATGTGGTGAATAAACTATGCCTTTGTACAATGGACCATAGATTATGGAGCTCCAATTTGCTTTGGCCCCAGGGTACCCAGGACCTCAGCTGCTTACCAGCACCACACTGTGAGTGATGCAATTACATTCTGGAATCATCCATTCAAGTGTGAGAAAGATCATACTAGAAAAATCCATAGAGAGCATTACAGTGAACTTCCTTCTGGGTTCTTTCATAAAGGGGGATGTAGTAGTCTGCTTTCACACTGCTGATGAAGCCATATCCAAGACCGGGAAGAAAAAAGGGTTTAATGGACTTACAGTTCCATGTGGCTGGGAAGGTCTCACAATCATGGTGGAAGGCAAAAAGGAGCAAGTCATGTCTTACGTGGATGGCAGCAGGTAGAGAGAGAGCTTGTGCAGGGAAACTCCCACTTTTAAAACCATTAGATCTCATGAGACTTATTCACTATCATGAGAGCAGCATGAGAAAGACCTGCCCCCATGATTCAATTACCTCTCACCAGGCCCCTCCCTCAACAGATGGGAATTCAAGATACAATTTGGGCAGGGATATAGCCACACATATCAGGGCACTTGAGGAAGCCTGCAGATGGGAGTGGGGGAATATATTTTTTTATTTGTTTCAAAGGAAGAGATCACATAGTTCAACTCTCTTGTTGATGAAGAAATGGAGCCCCAGACTGGTAAGTGAAATGTCCAGGGTCATAGTTGGTAACTGACAGACCTGGGGCTGGAACTATGGATTCCGTGCTTATTATACTGTAAAATCCTCAAAAATATGCTCTTGTTTAGCCCTTTCTGGGGCCAAGGAAACCAAGCCACTTGTCCAGCCCTTGATCATGCACTGTCCTTTCCCACCCTTCCCTTCTCTGTCTTGTCCTTTGGAAGGTAGTTGCTCATTCTTTCCTTCCTTTCTTTCTTCACTGTTCATTCTTAACCAACATTTATTATCCTCCTACTGTGTACCAGATCCTGTGCTAGGCACAGGGGGTATGAAGCAAAAAGAAACAGTATTGGCCGGGCACAGTGGCTCATACTTGTAATTCCAATACCTTGAAGCCAGGAGTTCAAAACCAGCCTGGACAACAAAGTGAGACCCTGTCTCTATTAAAACAAAAGAAAAGAAAGAAACAAAGAAAGGAAGGAAGAAAGAAGGGAAAGAAAGAAAAGAGAAAGAAAAAAGAAAGGAAACAAAAGATGAGAGAAAAAAATAAAAAGAAAAAAGAAAGAAATTTAGAAAAAGAAACACAATGTTAGCCTCCAAGGAGGTCACTGTTTAAGTGGGGAGAAAACTATAATCTGACACTGTGATCCAGTGTGCTCAGTACTAGAGTAACACTCATCTACTGCTCAGGGGACATAGGAAAAGCAAGGATGCTTTGAAATTATGTGGCCACTTGAGAGTTTTCTGGGGAAGGTGGGACATCTAAAGAAAAGGGAAGAAAAGTATGGGAAGCAAAGCAGTGCAGGGCAGGGCTGTGATGTGTGTTGAGCGGATCCTGGAAGGAACCCAGGAATATACCCTATTATAGTCTCAGGACCAATTGGTGCTGCTGGGGTGGGTGCAACTTCTAGTGTCCATTAAAACGGAAAACTGGCCGGGCGCGGTGGCTCAAGCCTGTAATCCCAGCACTTTGGGAGGCCGAGGCGGGTGGATCAAGAGGTCAAGAGATTGAGACCATCCTGGTCAACATGGTGAAACCCCGTCTCTACTAAAAATACAAAA
>NW_022437123.1:192937-207914 GCF_009761245.1 Sapajus apella
AAAAAAAAAAAAAAAAAAAAAAAAAAAAAAAAAAAAAAAAGGTGGCGGTGGCCCGGAGAGCCCGCCTTTCCACCCAGGCAGGGTAAAAAAGGCGGAAACACAAGCGAAAAAAAAAAAAAAAAAAAAAAAAAAAACGGAAAACTGGTCAGTTCAAAGAGCTTGAGCCTCCTCCATGGCTTCCCAGTGTCCAGAGTCACTCTTGCTTGCAGGCTTTCTGGAGGGGGCCAGCAGAGAGGAGGGAGAAGTGATAAGGACACTGATAAGCCAGCATAGAATTGCCCTAGGGCAGTAATGGCAGCTCTAGCTACAGAAGACCCTGTGATCTTCCCATTTGCTGCTCACTACACAGCATAATGCACAAAGGACACTTAGTTATGGCATCTGAAGTCAGCCAAATCTTGTTCTGAACAAGATAATAATCACATCACAAACAAGAAGGAAGGAGTAGCTGTGCTGATTAGATTAACACAGTGAAAAGTTCTGGCTGCTTTTTTCTGGTTTTGCCACTAACTGTTGGCACAATTCAGGCCAGTCTGAAAACATGTGCTTACCTATCAGTGAGCTGATGTAATGACTTCATACGGCATGGCACTCGATCTCCCAGTTGAGCCCTTCTTCTATCATCAGTGACAACTGAATAATATTTGAATGTGTCAGCTTCTTTATGGATTATCTATTTAATCCTCATAGTATCCCAATAATTAGGTATTAGTAATATAACTGCCCAACTGGTACTTCTTGACTGCTACACAGAAAATCTGATATAGGCCAGGCGCAGTGGCTCACCCCTGTAATCCTAGCACTTGGGGAGGTGGAGGCAGGTGGATTGCCTGAGGTCAGGAGTTAGAGACCAGCCTGGACAACATGGTAAAATGCTGTTTCTACTACAAATACAAAACTAGATGGGCATGGTGGCCCACGCCTGTAATCCCAGCTACTTAGGAGGCTAAGGCACAAGAATCACTTGAGCCTAGGAGCCTGAGTGACAGAGTGAGACCCTGCTTCAAAAAAAAAAAAGGAAAAGCTATTATACTGAGACAGCGGTGTTGCAGAGGAAGAGTTTATCATTTGGCCAACCAAGAAGGACGGGATACAGTTCTCAAATTCACCTCCCCAAAAGCTTGGAGGCTAGGGTTTTTACGAATAAATTGGAGGGCTGGGGGCTAGATAATAGGTGTTGCTGATTAGCTGGGATAAAATCATAGGCATGTCCAAACTGTCTTGCACACAGAGTCAGTTTCTTGGTGAGAATCAGTTCTTTCCATGAATCACGGGTCCAGGTAAAGTCACTGGTCACCAGAATGCAAAAGTCTGAAAAATGCCTCAAAGACCAATCTTAGGTTTTGACAATAGGGATGTTATCTATATGAACAAATAATCTTGTAACCTCTGGAACAATGGCTGGTTATTGTTTATGCCTAGATTTTAGCAGAATTCAACCCACCACCCACATAATCCTAATCTTGTGCCTTTCATGAGTCTGACAAAAGAGGTTTTGGTCCCCTAGCAAGGAGGGGGTTAATTTTTGAAAGGAACTGTTTTAAAGTTAACAAAGTCTTGTGAGGTTAGAAGTGAGGTGGGGTCAGTTAGGTTAGATTTCTCTCCATGTTTCATTTTTTCAAAGGTGGTTTCATTAAGATTCCTATTTTGCAAAAGAAAAATCAAGTTCAGAGAAGATAAGTTACTTACTCAAGGTCACACAGTTAATAAATAGTGGAACTAGAACTGAATCAGGCAGTTGATTCTGAGTCCACAATTCCACCCACTAAGCAAAATTTCCTCTTAGTCCCAGGAGGACATGACTTGGGCAGGAGATCTAGCACTTGTTACAATTTACAATTTGTGTTGTTCATTCATTTTGTTTTTTTTTTTATTAGATTATAAAACTCCATAAGGGCAGGGAACAGGTGGTCTTGTTCACCACTGAGCCCCCAGAAACTAGTACCCCTTGGCACATAGTATATGTTTCATTCATATTTGGGGCTGAATGAATAGCTGTGGATCAGGCCATGTAGCCATTTAGTATTTTGCTGATTATACTAGAATGAGAAGCCAGTGATACAGTCCATTCTCTGGATTTGCATTTCTCACTTATGTGAACTATCTGGGCTCCAGGGAGTGGACTTCGGGGGGGATTTACCAGAGTTGTTCCTTCCTTTACCCTTGCTCCTGTCTCCTATGGCATGCACTCATTCTGTGATTTGTTTATTTGGCAGATCTTTAATGAGCACCTATTATGTGCCAGATGCTGTTCCAGGTGGTTCACTGGAACAAGACAGATAAAAATGCCTTCTGACATGGAGCTTGCACTCTATTGGAGGAGCAAGCCATGAACAATAAATGAAAGAAATACACAGTGGGTACAATGGAGTAAGTGCTGAGGAAGGTGGACATAAAGTGTCAGGGAGATAGGTGGCCAGTAGAGGCCTCATTGAGAAGGTGACATTTGACAAAAGACTGGAGGGAAGTGAGGGGGCCAGCCATGCAAACACCTCAGGGAGGAGCTTTCCAGGCAGAAGGAGTAGCAGTACAGATTCCCTTGGGCAAAACCATGCAGGGTGTGAAAGTAACAGTAGGGAGGTCAGAGGTCACCTGAGTGAGAGATGGGAGTGATGGCAGAAGAGTTCCAAGAGGTGACCAGAGCCAGGCTGTGTGAGGTCTTGTAGGTAACAGTTATGACTGGATTTCATTCCGAGTAAGGTGGGAAACCACTGGAGGACTTTGGCAGAGGACATAATTTGGATTATCTGTGTTATTCTGTATTACAACTTTTTACATATCTGTCCTTGCCTCTAGGCTGTGGGTTCTCAAAGCTGGGACGATGAATATATTCTCAACGCTGCGCACAGTAACGGCAAGAGCAGATGTTTAAATACATGTGCACCAAAGGAATGAATACATGAAAAATACAGAACAGAATGGAACAAGCTGAACTGGGGTGCAGATGGGGGGCCAGAGGACAGACTAATGCTCTCTGAATTATGGAACAAGGAATGTTTTATGGAGCAGGCACCTTTATTTGAGGCCTAGAAGAATGAGAAGTCTTTCCACAGATAGAGGAAGAGAAAAAAGTATGTTAGGCTGAACAAGGAACACAAGCAAAGGTTTGACGGCGTCAAGGTGCAGGGCATATTAAGAAAATACTGAATCTACAAATGTTTTGGGTACACATGGTGAGAGGAAGCACACAGTGGTACTGGATGCCAGAATCACAGCCTGGGGCCAGATCTGGAATTACTTGCATGTCATGCCAAGGAGTTTGGATTTCATACTGTAGGCAATGGGGGGCCATTGCAGGATTTTACAGGTTGGGGGCAGTTTTGGGAGGGATTCAGCCCATTAGGCTTTAGCTTGAGGCCTATGAGGACATCAAGGAGAGCCAAGAACGGTTCTGTGCATGGGAGGCAGCGCCTCACAGTGTGGCTGCAATGCAGCACTGTTCATTGTATCAATTCTGCGTGTAGAAATACTGTCACATTCAGAAGGAAAGAGTTGATGTAATATTTCACAGCAGGCTTTGGGCATTCCCCTTTGCGGAGCCCTCTGACCTTGCACAATGAATGATTTAGCAGTTTACTCAGATGCATTCCAATGGGGCCTGTGTCCAGCTCGGGAACAGCGATGATTTCATTACACTGCTCATCCAACCCATCTAGCCCTTACATAAAATCAACCAGCCATAACGGTCCTGATTCATTTCATTTCTTCTCCTGTGCTGGAAGAGGCTGGTGGACAGTCAAGACATGACCTGCTCTACCCCCGGGTGGCATGTTGCTCCATTATTATCTAGCCTGGAAGACAGCGATTAGTCATGATGACCATAGGAGGCTTCTATGGCTCACCAGGCAGGGGGAATGCAAAGGCAGCCATCTGATAGATCTGGCTTCTAAGTATGGGGGAGAAGTGCTGCTGCTGGTGATGGTAGGGGAAATGACCTTGGGAGGCCCTTCTGAAATGGAGATGGAAGTCCATGTTAAGGTGAAAGCTGTCAGCCGTTCCTTCGCGGGAATGGGCTTGTTCCCAGGCTGGTGCCTAAAAGTCCCACCTTCCAACCCTGACTGCACCGCTGAGGCTGTCCCACCCTGTCACCTTTCACTCAACTTAGTCTAAAACTGAAAGGGCTTGTTGGATCACCCCACCATACTTCTCCTGCTTCATGGTGGAGCAGGCCTGAGCACAGCTCACCAGTAACTTTTCAACCTAGGGTGTGGTCTCTGTAACTGTTCCTGGACGGTACAGAGGTCTCACGGACCCACAGGACACAGATGCAGATGAGTGACCCTTTTCACTAGCCCATAGCTTTCACAGTTGAGGCGTCGGGGAGCTGGAGCAGGGAAAGGAGTGGGGTGGCTCGGAGAACCCCCCAGTCAAGTTTTCAGGGAGTTTAAATAAGAAGTCAGCAATTTGGAGAATGGTAGAAACTTCTCCCCATGGTCCCCAATTTCCTTTCAACTGCATTCAGGGCAGAAAAACTAGTATTCCTCTGCTGAGAAGTAGCAGGTTTGCCTGTAATTCACTAAAATGACATGGTGGAAGAGAGTTGGGCTCCTGATTCCATGAACTTCCCCTGTACCTCCATATAAGAGGTAGAACTCTACCTGAAATGATGTCCTTGTATAAGTCAAGGTTGTGGATTGTGCTCTCTTTCACACTGAAGTTAGGGGCAACCGTCACAGCATCTTCTCCCTCATTCTCTTAGGAGATTGCTTAACAACTGAGGCTCATTATGTGCATGCCTTTTGTACACTTTGAAGACTAGTTTAAGCCACCAGTAGAACATTCATCATTAATTTAGACAATGAAGATTAGCTCTAAGCATGTGGGGAAGGGTGCAGGGTAGAGTGGGCATGTGAGTCTGGTGGAGAGTGGATCTCTGACTGCACCCCAGGGTCACACAGATAGAAAAGAGTTTTTTGGTTTCCAGGTTAATAAATAACAGTGTTATGACAATTGGGATTGAACCGTTCTGACTTCTAGTGCTGGGGAGGAGGGCTAGTGGTGGTGGTGGGAGAAATATTGATTAAAGGCTTTAAATATGCTCCCAAGAATCCCACATCTAGAAATATCTCTGAAGAAATTACAGATATAGTAAGTATTTAAGATAAGCATGTTTATCATAGTAATATTTATAATAGTAAATAAGTCTTAAAAATTGCCATTTCAGAATATCTGATATGAGAACATATTTGCAGTATTAAAAACAATTATGAAATCTTTTATATAGAAAATTATAGCAAAGATAACAAACATCCATATGCCCTCCAGCCAAATTTAACAAATGTTGACAGTCTGCCATATTTACTTAAGAATGTTTTAAGGTATAAAAGGTTGCATATATAATTGAGACCTCTTTTGCAGTCTCCCCTTCCCTACTGCTCCATAGATAACTACAGAGTTATCTGGAATTGGTATATACTCTTCTTATTCAGAAGTTATATTTTTACTACATATATTTAACTATATAAAAATATATGGCATTTAAAAATAATGTACAAAATTTTTAACCTCTATCAATGTGTTTTCATTCAACACAATTTCAAAGATTTACCTAGTTTGATATGTAAATTTTTTATTGCTATGTGTAGTGTTTGAATTACATAAATATATTTAATAGAATTTGAAATAGAATTCTAGAATTTGAAACAGAATTTTATCAGGTCAATGAGTTATCTCTAAGTGAACATGCTCTTATAACTAGAGCATAGGCCTTTGGGGTCCCAGCAGAATTCCTGGGGTGTTACCGGGATCCCTCCTCCGTAGTGAATCCTGACCTCCATTTTGGCTGCATTGCCTCACCAGACTGCAGAAGGCTCATTGATTTCTCAGTCCCCAGTCACCCTTCTTGCTTATGGTATCTACCTGTTACTTTGAGGGGTGGAGAGGCCCCAAATTCCAGGTTCATTTCTCTTGATTTCCTTTCTCTTTCAGATTGTAACACCACAAAATGTCACAGCTTTGATCATTTTTCAGAAGCCTTCAAACAGACTTTATTATATGTTATCCAGCTTTTCTAGTTCTCAGGGGAGGTCCAAAACCAACCTAGTCAGTCCATACAGGAAGTGGAATTGTCAGCAATATATAATTTTTCCTGGGAAGAAGAAAACAGGTTTCAAAACAGTATGTGCTGTATGGTACTAACTTGGCTAAAACTAAAAGCATGAGTTATGTGCCATGGTTTGAATATTTTGGAAACTTCAATCGTTAAATTAATATGTTGATGATATTTAGAGGTGGGGCCTTTGGGAGGTAACTAGGATGAGATAAGGTCATCAGGGTGCGCTTTATAAGAGGAGAAGAGAGATCTGAGCTGGCATGCTCTTCCCTTCTTGCCACATGTCACCTTCTGTTGTTATAATGCAGGAGATAGGCTCCCAACCAGATGCTGGCACCTTCATATTAGACTCCCCAGCCTCCAGAACTTAAGAAATAAATGTCTTCTCTTGATAAATTACCCAGTATCTGGTGTTCAGTTATAGCAACAGAAAATGGACTAAGACAGTATGTATGTACAGTCGGCTCTCTGTATCCACAGGTTCTGCATCCATGAATTCAACTGAGGTTGGAATATAGAGTCGTGCATTACTTAATAGGGACACATTCTGAGAAATGTGTTGTGAGACAATTTCATCACTGTGCAAACATTAAGAGTGTCCTTACACAAACCTAGATGGTAGCCCCTACTCCAGACCTAGGCTATATGGGACAGCCTATTGCTTCTAGGCTGCAAACCTGTAAAGCATGTGACTGTGCTGAACACTGTAGGCAGTCGTAACACCATGGTCGGTGTGTAGCTAAACATAGAAAAGGTGAAATAAAAATATGATATAAAAGATACAAAATGGTACTGGGATATAGGGCACTTACCATGAATGGAGCTTGCAGGACTGCAATTGCTCTGGGTGAGTCCGTGAGTGAGTGGTGAGTGAATGTGAAGGCCTAGGACATTGCTGTACACTACTGTAGACTTTACAAACACTATACACTTAGGCTACACTGTTTATTTTTAAAAGTTATTCTTCAATAATAAATTAACCTTAGCTTATTGTAACTTTTTTATTTTATCAACTTTAAACTTTTTTAAAACTTTTTGACTTTTTTGTAATAACACTTAGCTTAAAACACAAATATATTTTACAGCTGTACAAAAATATTTTTCTTACTCTATTAATAAAAGCTTTTGCTATTTTTTAATTCTTTAATTTTAGTTTTCACTTCTTAAGCCTTTTTATTAAAAATAAGGATAGAAACCACACATGAGCTTAGGCTTACACAAGCCCAGGATAACCAGTATCGCCGTCCTGCATCTCCACGCCTTGTCCCACTGGAAGGTCTTTAGGGGCCATAACACGCATTGAACTGTCATCTCCTATGATAACAATGCCTCCTTCTGGAACACCTCTGAAAGGGCCACCACAAACACATGGATAATGTATTGCACTACAGTGTTATGAGAGCTATGATGTTACTAGGTGATGGGAAATTTTCAGCTGCATTATAATCTTATGGAACCATCATTACATATGCAGTTTGTCACTGACTAAAATGTCATTATGCAGTGCATGACTATTCAGGAAAAAAAAATACAATAGAAAATAATACAAATAAAAAATACAATATAATGATTTACATAGCATTTACATTATATTGTATTCTAGAGGTGATTTAAAGTATACAGGAAGATATATGTGTGGGTTATATGCAAATACTACACCATTTTATATAAGGGACTTGAGAGCCACAGATTTTGGTATGCACAGGGGTCCTGGAACCATTTCCCCTCGGGCTACTGAGGGACAGCTGTCTATGTATAGGAAGACCAGAAAGATATAGGTCAAATAGTTAATGGTGGTTTTCTTTGGATGATTGAATTATAGATGATTTCCATATTATCTCTGTGCTGCCTGTATTTTCCAAATTTTCTATAATAAATATGAGTATTTTTAAAATGTGAATTTTGAAAAGGATGGCAGCCAGGAAATAGCAGGCAGAGGAAGAAAGCTGGCAAAAAGGATGACACCTTCAGAGCATACAGGAATAACAAGCCCAGTTTCTTCCTACTGTACTCTCTCAACACAATCACACAGTACTTCTGACAACAGACATGTGTTTGGGGGGGGCGGAGTTTCTTCCCACCAGCCAGCAAACAATTCTCCAGCAGCAGACATGAGCTGGGTGTCCTCCATTTCAGTCCAATTTCTACACTATCTACCTGGAACTAGTGTCAGAGCCCATAGGTTGAGGGCTCAGTCCTATGAGACTGCCCCCTGCTTTCGATGCCAACCACAAGTTCCAGGTTATTTCACCTGTGCTTCTGACCCACTGGCTATAGATCAGGGTTCCCACAGCCCCCTCCTTGTGTCCAGCTGGTTTGGTAGAGTGGTTCACAGAGCTCAGGGAAATACGGAGTTTATTGCAAAGGCTACTACAAAGGATACAGATGAAGTGATGCATAGGGAAAGGCAAGTGGGCAGGGGTGTTTAGCTTCGATGCCCTCCTTGGGTGCCACCCTCCAGGAATCTTCATGTGTTCAGCTATCTGGAAGCTCTTTAAACCCTGTTGGGGTTGTTATGGAAGTCCTTTTGGGTGTTTATAGAGGCTTTATTATTTAGGCATGACTGTGTAAATCATTGGTCACTGGTGATCAGCTTAACCTTCAGCTCCTCTTCTTTCTCTGGAGGCTGGGGAATGGGATTGAAAGTCTCAATTCTCTCATCCAGCCTCGATCTTGATGACCAGCCCCCATTCTGAAGCTATTTAGGGGCTGCCAGCCACCAGTCAACAACTTGGCATACAAAAAGACATCACTATGGAGATTTGGAGCTGTATTCCAGGAAAGTGGATAAAGACCAAATATATATATTTCACAATATTACAACAACCCAGGAACTGAAAAATATCTCCCATGAGACCCGTTGAATAATGGAGGATAGAAGGTGGGGCTACAGAAATGATTGCATAATAACACCTAAGAGCTAGAAAGGACTTTGTACATCTTCTCCAAACCTCTCATGGTCATTGAACACATGCAGACACGGAGGCTCATGAGGCTGTATGGCTTGCCAACTAGTTAGTGAAAGTGCTGAGTCAGGAACCAGGTCCCCTGATTCTCAGGCTGGTGCTCTTTCCAGAGGAATTTGTGGAGTAAATGCAGGCTGGGGAAGTCACAGGGCTCCCCCTCACAGGACTGGGACCATAGCTTTGGGCTAGAATTGCCAGTGAAGGGTCACCTGGCCTAGCTGGACCTTCCCAGGCAGAAGCACCTCCAGGGCCATTGCTGTTGGTGGTAAGCCTTTCCCCCGCCACTCTTTATTTCCATTTTCTTGGAAAGAAGCTAGTTTCAACAAGAGATGGCAGTGTCTACGAGCCAACTTTCCAGTGTAGCTTTCAAAAACTTCCTCAGAGCTGGGTGTGGTGGTTCATGCCAGTAATCCCAGTGCTTTGAGAGGCTGAGGCAGTCGGATCACCTGAGGTTAACAGTTTGAGACCAGCCTGGCCAATATGGTGAAACCTTATCTCCACCAAAAATAAGAAAATTAGCTGGGTGTGGTGGTGAGTGCCTGTAGTCTCAGCTACTCATGAGGCTGAGGCATGAGAATTGCTTGAAACCAGGAGGCGGACGTTGCAGTGAGCTGAGATGGTGCCACTGCACTCCAGTCTTGATGACAGAGCAAGACACTGTCAAAAAAATAAATAAATAAATAAAGGCCTCCTCAGCCTGCCTAGGTCCCCCCACTGCACGTGGCTTCTCTGGCTTCTTCTGTAACTCCTGGAAACGCCCACAGTCCTATTCTGGTGGTTTCATGTTGAGTCATGGAATTACTGCACCTATATATGTTTGTGTCTTTGCTCACTTGATCTCCTATCAAGAGAATCTTTTCCCCTCCACTTCTCCTACCTATCCCTAAAGGCTTAAATCTCATCTTCAACTTCTTCAGCTAGAAGAGCCTATGCCTGTCATTTGGAAAGGGTTCTTCAGGCTTTGTATTTTCTTTGGCTGATTTTGTGTCTGCTTGCAGAGGCGATGAGGTCTGGAAGGTAGGAGTCAATTATCCCGTAGGGGGGCATGCTCCTGGGGATGGAGATCAATGTTTTTCGTGAGGCAGGCACTAAATTTAACACTCATGGAGTGACTGATGGGCTGTTTGAAAGAAATGTGCTGGTGAGAGTCTGGGGCACATCTAGGAAGAGCTGGCAGAGGATTTTCATGAGGAGCAGGAAGCACAGAGCTTGTTACAGGAGCTTGGCAAAGGCTTTCTGCTGCCTGGGTTTTCCTCCCTTGATCCTGGTGTCAGTTTCAGCAAGATTTAAGAGGATCCTGAGTCAGGAGGGAGCAGACATTGGAAAAAGAAAAACAAGTTGTGCTGTTGGAGGTAAAGAGAATGTCAGGAGGAGGCACTGTAATGGGAACCCGGGTCTGGAGAGACTGGAAATTGCCTGGAGTGAGGCTGGGCCCCTGCAGGTTTCAGCCCCTTTTCTCAGGGGCCGGGTGGGCTGGTCTTGAGGACAAATAATTGGGATATGAATTTGGGCAGAGAACAAACAGTATGTGAGATTTCTGGTGGCAAATAATAATGATAAGCCAATGTGCTGGGCTTGGAGAAAGTGGTACTTCCAGTTCTTTAGCCCAAAGAGCCTTTTCAAGGGAATTACCACATGGATCTGAAGCCAGAGTTATTCAGGTTTTCAATGGCTTCCAGTAGGTACCTGGGCAGAGGCTTGTAATTGAGTGGGGAGGTTTAGAAGATTTATAAACCAAGGATATTTGAATGAGAGATGTGGAGTACATAAACCTTGGGAGTCTCTTCCTTGCAGCACAGAGGTCTATTTGGGGGAAAGGATTTCGAGTCTATCCTATTAGAATTAGCTGGTGTAACAATCAAATATCAAAGAGTAATACAGGGATGGGGCGAGAGAATGAATCTTGTCTTCACCTTGGCTGGGAGATTTTTGGCAGATTCTCAGAGGTTAAGGTCAAGGAATTAACTTTCATAAAGGCTAGTCACTCAACATGAGCTAATTTAAGAAATTGCTGGGAATGCAGAGACGTGTCCAGTTCTCATATACACAAAAGAATAGGCCCCTCAGGGTTTCGGAATTAGCTTTTTTTGAGATGGAGTCTTGCTCTTTCACTCAGTCTGGAGTGCAGGATTCAGTCTCAGCTCACTGCAGCCTACGCTTCCTGGTTTCAAGGGATTCTCGTGCCTCAGCTTCTCAAGTAACTGGGACTACAGGCATGCGCCACCACACTCGGCTAAGTTTTGTATTTTTAGTAGAGACGGGGTTTTGCCAGGTTGTCCAGGATGGTCCAGGATGATCCTAACTTCCCCTCTGCCCTCCTCCCCTGCCCTGCTCTCCCTGCCCCTGTGATCCACACCCCTCGGCCTCCCAAAGTGTTAGGATTACAAGCCTGGGCCAGCGCACTCGGCTGAAAGTAGCTTTTTTTTTTTTTTTCTTTGAGACGGAGTTTCGCTCTTGTTACCCAGGCTGGAGTGCAATGGCGCGATCTCGGCTCACCGCAACCTCCGCCTCCTGGGTTCAGGCAATTCTCCTGCCTCAGCCTCCTGAGTAGCTGGGACTACAGGCACGCGCCACCATGCCCAGCTAATTTTTTGTATTTTTAGTAGAGACGGGGTTTCACCATGTTGACCAGGATGGTCTTGATCTCTTGACCTCTTGATCCACCCGCCTCGGCCTCCCAAAGTGCTGGGATTACAGGCATGAGCCACCGCGCCCGGCCTGAAAGTAGCTTTTAAAGGGCATCCAAAGCATCTCATTTTGGTGATATAAATGTTAGGGAGGGTGAGGAAGAAGAGCTGGGCAGGGGAGGAGGAACCTTATGTATCACTGAGGTAGCATGACATCATTTAAAGGGGATTGGCAATTTGATCTCAGCTTAAAATATGACGCACTCTCAGGAACTACAGTTTCTGAAACTTCACTATCAGGTCTTTGTTCCATATTGTCGAACACATCTCTCTGGTGAGGCTTTGGGAATTATTCTTCTCATCATTGAAGGGTCTTAGAACAGCACCTGGGAAGAGAAGACGTAGGAATAAGAGACAAAAATCTCACCTACTCAACTTGTTTTCCCTGAGTAACTTTGGGTGTGCTTTATCTTCAGAGAGGCCTTATTTGAAACTGCCTGTCTGGCTTCACATCCCAGGTTTGCTGCTTACCAGTTGGGGAGCTTAGGGCCAGTTATTTAACCTCTTTGTACTTGGATTTCCCCATTTGTAGAATGAAGAAAAATAATGGTAGCTACTTCATACAGTTGCTGTAAGGAGTAAATGAGTGAATGCATGTAGATGCTTAGAACAGTTCCTGGCACAAAGTAAGTGCTCAGTAAACATTTTCTATCATTCTTATTAGCTTTCACGATGGCGGCACCTGTTGTTCTGAAAGATTTCCCATCTAAGCCCTCGGCCAACTGCAGAGGAGCCCATGGTTTAAGCTGCCAAAAGAGGCAAACATTTCTGAGTTTTTCGTTTCTCAACTGCAAACAGTTTGAAAGGCTCTTCAGCCCTTTCTTAAGCAACCTTCACAGCTTATTCTAAGCCCTGCATTTAAGGGAATTGCTAGATATTTCAGAGGCTTTTTTTTTTTTTTAACATGACCATGAACTGAGAGTGGCTAAGGAAAATGCTTCTGGCAGGACAGGGCCAGCCTTGGTTCTAGTCATTCCTTGAGCAGGTGATGGTGCATACAAGCAATAGGACGGGCTAGGACTCCAAGCTGATCCACCTGACGGCGGCTTGATGCCAGCACAGTAGCTGATGATCAGAAAGTCTTGACATGGATGCTGCAGTTGGCCTCCTGCGGCAATCTTCCCCCATCCTGCCGCTTCAAGGCTGCCACGTGTGTGTAGGTCGAAATTACTTTAATTGTCAGCCTTAATTCTAGCCACCTTGCACCTATTCACTGACTGCCAACTTCCCCTCTCCCCTCCTCCCCTGCCCTGTTCTCCCTGCCGCTGCCTGAGATACTCTGCCGATTTTTCTTTTAGGAAGTGGCTGGAGCAGACCCAGCAAGGCAGAGTCCCCAGTCGCTTTGTTTCCTCTGGAGGAAGCATGGGAGGGGCTGGACCGGCTGCTTCAAGAGGAAAAGGATGAGGGTGTGCTGGGTAACAGGTGTGCAGAAATGGTGAAGTGGCATTTAAACGATGGAGGTTTTAAAGAGTTAGGGGCGGGCA
Organism: Sapajus apella; assembly: GCF_009761245.1. Taxonomy (NCBI): domain Eukaryota; kingdom Metazoa; phylum Chordata; class Mammalia; order Primates; family Cebidae; genus Sapajus; species Sapajus apella. Next base: position 206,127 of record NW_022437123.1, read on the forward strand.
GAAAATGTACCAAGACATTTTGAGGGCTAAATTTGTTCTGGAAGTTAAATGGATAGAATGTGATGAATCAGAAGAACAAGAGCCACTTAAGATTTTTATGGCTGTTAGGTTGCCTTGGTGATACACAGGTGTTTTGTGGATGGTTGGTTATTAGCAGTAAACATTTACGTAGCAGTTAACCTCCTCACATTTCATTCCTAAACCCCTGGAATGTTAGTGATGGCCAGGAAACCAAGACCCAGATTTGCTCAAGGATTTGCTCAAGGCCGCAAAATTAGTTTGCAGCTGAACCAGTGGGAGAGCCCAGGTCTCCTGGCTTTGTGCTCCTACCTGCCGGGGCTTCTGCCTCACTTGATTAACTTGCCTTGCAACACCTGGCGATGAAGTTCGAGGCTGACTGACCACGGCCTTCAGCTGGAGGAACAGGGGCGGAAAGGGGAGTGATCCACACTCACCAAGCTAGAGGCTGCATTTGACCTTTCCATTTCCTGAGCCCTCAGCCCCAGAAGCATCACACTTCCTTTTACCTGTTTGTCTACTTGGGTTTTCCTCCTTAGAGCTCTCAGCTGTCCAAGCAGCTTGACTTTTCCCCTTTGCCCCCTCCCTACCCACCTTGTGTCTAACCAATCACTGAGACCTTGAATTCCACCTGTTTAATATTTGACTCACTCACTTTTCTCCATCCACACTACTACCTCCTGTCTACCATAAGTCTATTAATAAGCCTCTTCACATCCACTCTTTATTCATTCCCTCCTATCCATTCTCCTAATTCCTAAATCCTAATTTGGTCATTCTCCTGCTGAAAATCCAAACTCCCAGCAGCCTCTGGTTAAATGAAGCCCCCACACCTTAGCACAAAGCTCCTGCCCCCTCCTGACTTGTCCGTTGCTCGGCTTCATACAGCTCCCCAGCCAGAAGGATGCTCAGTTCCCTGACCTCATCGTGCTGTGGATACTTTGGTGATGGGGCCAAAGGGATCCAGAGAAAGATCACAGGAATGGGGAGAGGGGGAAAGGCTGAGCCTGTCTGTACCGACCTGTCTGCTAGCATGGAAACACCCGCTTTGTATGGGATATTCTCAACCTAGAGCACTGTCTTCAGACTCAGAGGTGGGTGGCAAGGCTGCAAACTGGAAGCTCGCTCTCTCTCTAGATAGCTTGTCCTGATCTGGTGAGCAAAGCACAGCCACCCATAAGAGGCGTGACATTTCTTAGTGGCTGTGTGACACTGAGCAAGTCACTTAATGGAATGCAGCTGTGGGCCTCAGTCTCCTCATCTGTAAAATGGAGATAACAGGTGACCTACTGTGTGACTGACTGTCTTTTTGCTTGTTTTGGCTGCACAGCCTATAAACCTCCTTCCATGTTGGGGACCCACTACGATGTGAGCCTCCATGGCAGGGACTGTCTCCCATTGGGAAGCTGAAAATGCCAGATGCGGTCACTGACTCCTGGCAGAGAGGGATTGAGTTGCTCATGCCTAGGTCTTCATGTCTTAAGAATAATGTGGCCAGGCCGGGCGCGGTGGCTCAAGCCTGTAATCCCAGCACTTTGGGAGGCCGAGGCGGGTGGATCACGAGGTCAAGAGATCGAGACCATCCTGGTCAACATGGTGAAACCCCGTCTCTACTAAAATACAAAAAATTAGCTGGGCATGGTGGCGTATGCCTGTAATCCCAGCTACCCAGGAGGCTGAGGCAGGAGAATTGCCTGAACCCAGGAGGCGGAGGTTGCGGTGAGCCGAGATCGCGCCATTGCACTCCAGCCTGGGTAACAGGAGTGAAAC